>NW_028168311.1:2500-288748 GCF_964237585.1 Gallinula chloropus
TGTTGCTGCAGTTGGGCATGTTGGCCGGAGAGTGCTTCTCGGGCCGCGAACTGCAACCTTGCAGGTACCACCCAGGTTCCCGGCCCAACGAAAGCCCCCAGACCCAAATGGAGAGGGGCTGCTTGGGGGCCCCCTGGGGGCCCTTCAGGCCAGCTAGGTCTTTGGGTCCTGGCTCCTTCGCTTTGGGAGCTGTTGCTGCAGTTGGGCATGTTGGCCGGAGAGTGCTTCTCGGGCCGCGAACTGCAACCTTGCAGGAATCTCCCAGGTTCCCCGCCCAACGAAAGCCCCCAGACCCAAATTGAGAGGGGCTGCTTGGGGGCCCCCTGGGGGCCCTTCAGGCCAGCTAGGTCTTTGGGTCCTGGCTCCTTCGCTTTGGGAGCTGTTGCTGCAGTTGGGCATGTTGGCCGGAGAGTGCTTCTCCGGCCGCGAACTGCAACCTTGCAGGAATCTCCCAGGTTCCCGGCCCAACAAAAGCCCCCAGACCCAAATGGAGAGGGGCTGCTTGGGGGCCCCCTGGGGGCCCTTCAGGCCAGCTAGGTCTTTGGGTCCTGGCTCCTTCGCTTTGGGAGCTGTTGCTGCAGTTGGGCATGTTGGCCGGAGAGTGCTTCTCGGGCCGCGAACTGCAACCTTGCAGGATTCTCCCAGGTTCCCCACCCAACGAAAGCCCCCAGACCCAAATGGAGAGGGGCTGCTTGGGGACCCCCTGGGGGCACTTCAGGCCAGCTAGGTCTTTGGGTCCTGGCTCCTTCGGTTTGGGAGCTGTTGCTGCAGTTGGGCATGTTGGCCGGAGAGTGCTTCTCGGGCCGCGAACTGTAACCTTGCAGGTACCTCTCAGTTATACATGCCCAACGAAAGTCCCCAGACCCAAATTGAGAGGGGCTACTTGGGGGCCCCCTGGGGGCCCTTCAGGCCAGCTAGGTCTTTGTGTCCTGGCTCCTTCGGTTTGGGAGCTGTTGCTGCAGTTGGGCATGTTGGCCGGAGAGTGCTTCTCGGGCCTCGAACTGCAACCTTGCAGGAATCACCCAGGTTCCCCGCCCAACAAAAGCCCCCAGACCCAAATGGAGAGGGGCTGCTTGGGGGCCCCCTGGGGGCCCTTCAGGCCAGCTAGGTCTTTGGGTCCTGGCTCCTTCGCTTTGGGAGCTGTTGCTGCAGTTGGGCATGTTGGCCGGAGAGTGCTTCTCCGGCCGCGAACTGCAACCTTGCAGGTACCTCCCAGGTTCCCGGCCCAACGAAAGCCCCCAGACCCAAATGGAGAGGAGCTCCTTGGGGGCCCATGGGGGCCCTTCAGGCCAGCTAGGTCTTTGGGTCCTGGCTCCTTCGGTTTGGGAGCTGTTGCTGCAGTTGGGCATGGTGGCCGGAGAGTGCTTCTCGGGCCGCGAACTGCAACCTTGCAGGTACCTCCCAGGTTCCCGGCCCAACGAAAGCCCCCAGACCCAAATGGAGAGGGGCTGCTTGGGGCCCCCCTGGGGGCCCTTCAGGCCAGCTAGGTCTTTGGGTCCTGGCTCCTTCGCTTTGGGAGCTGTTGCTGCAGTTAGGCATGTTGGCCGGAGAGTGCTTCTCGGGCCGCGAACTGCAACCTTGCAGGTACCTCCCAGGTTCCCGGCCCAACGAAAACCCCCAGACCCAAATGGAGAGGGGCTGCTTGGGGGCCCCCTGGGGGCCCTTCAGGCCAGCTAGGTCTTTGGGTCCTGGCTCCTTCGCTTTGGGAGCTGTTGCTGCAGTTGGGCATGTTGGCCGGAGAGTGCTTCTCGGGCCGCGAACTGTAACTTGCAGGTACCTCTCAGGTATCCATGCCCAACGAAAGCCCCCAGACCCAAATGGAGAGGGGCTGCTTGGGGGCCCCCTGGGGGCCCTTCAGGCCAGCTAGGTCTTTGGGTCCTGGCTCCTTCGCTTTGGGAGCTGTTGCTGGATATTGGGCATGTTGGCCGGAGAGTGCTTCTCGGGCCGCGAACTGCAACCTTGCTGGTATCTCCCAGGTTATCAGCCTAAAGAAAGCCCCCAGACCCAAATTGAGAGGGGCTGCTTGGGGGCCCCCTGTGGGCCCTTCAGGCCAGCTAGGTCTTTGGGTCCTGGCTCCTTCGCTTTGGGAGCTGTTGCTGCAGTTGGGCATGTTGGCCGGAGAGTGCTTCTCGGGCCGCGAACTGCAACCTTGCATGAATCTCCCAGGTTCCCGGCCCAACGAAAGCCCCCACACCCAAATTGAGAGGGGCTGCTTGGGGGCCCCCTGGGGGCCCTTCAGGCCAGCTAGGTCTTTGGGTCCTGGCTCCTTCGGTTTGGGAGCTATTGCTGCAGTTGGGCATGTTGGCCGGAGAGTGCTTCTCGGGCCGCGAACTGCAACCTTGCAGGAATCTCCCAGGTTCCCCGCCCAACAAAAGCCCCCAGACCCAAATTGAGATGGGCTGCTTGGGTACCCCCTGGGGGCCCTTCAGGCCAGCTAGGTCTTTGGGTCCTGGCTCCTTCGCTTTGGGAGCTGTTGCTGCAGTTGGGCATGTTGGCCGGAGAGTGCTTCTCGGGTCGCGAACTGTAACCTTGCAGGTACCTCACAGATATACATGCCCAACGAAAGCCCCCAGACCCAAATTGAGAGGGGCTGCTTGGTGGCCCCCTGGGGGCCCTTCAGGCCAGCTAGGTCTTTGGGTCCTGGCTCCTTCGCTTTGGGAGCTGTTGCTGGATATTGGGCATGTTGGCCGGAGAGTGCTTCTCGGGCCGCGAACTGCAACCTTGCAGGAATCTCCCAGGTTCCCGGCCCAACGAAAGCCCCCAGACCCAAATTGAGAGGGGCTGCTTGGGGCCCCCCTGGGGGCCCATCAGGCCAGCTAGGTCTTTGTGTCCTGGCTCCTTCGCTTTGGGAGCTGTTGCTGCAGTTGGGCATGTTGGCCGGAGAGTGCTTCTCGGGCCGCGAACTGCAACCTTGCAGGAATCTCCCAGGTTCCATGCCCAACGAAAGCCCCCAGACCCAAATGGAGAGGGGCTGCTTGGGGGCCCCCTGGGGGCCCTTCAGGCCAGCTAGGTCTTTGGGTCCTGGCTCCTTCGGTTTGGGAGCTGTTGCTGCAGTTGGGCATGTTGGCCTGAGAGTGCTTCTCGGGCCGCGAACTGTAACCTTGCAGGTACGTCTCAGGTATCCATGCCCAACGAAAGCCCCCAGACCCAAATGGAGAGGGGCTGCTTGGTGGCCCCCTGGGGGCCCTTCAGGCCAGCTAGGTCTTTGGGTCCTGGCTCCTTCGGTTTGGGAGCTGTTGCTGCAGTTGGGCATGTTGGCCGGAGAGTGCTTCTCGGGCCGCGATCTGCAACCTTGCAGGATTCTCCCAGGTTCCCGGCCCAACGAAAGCCCCCAGACCCAAATTGAGAGGGGCTGCTTGGGGCCCCCCTGGGGGCCCTTCAGGCCAGCTAGGTCTTTGGGTCCTGGCTCCTTCGGTTTGGGAGCTGTTGCTGCAGTTGGGCATGTTGGCCGGAGAGTGCTTCTCGGGCCGCGAACTGCAACCTTGCAGGTACCTCCCAGGTTCCCGGCCCAACGAAAACCGCCAGACCCAAATGGAGAGGGGCTGCTTGGGGGCCCCCTGGGGGCCCTTCAGGCCAGCTAGGTCTTTGAGTCCTGGCTCCTTCGGTTTGGGAGCTGTTGCTGCAGTTGAGCATGTTGGCCGGAGAGTGCTTCTCGGGCCGCGAACTGTAACCTTGCAGGTACCTCTCAGGTATCCATGCCCAACGAAAGCCCCCAGACCCAAATTGAGAGGGGCTGCTTGGTGGCCCCCTGGGGGCCCTTCAGGCCAGCTAGGTCTTTGGGTCCTGGCTCCTTCGCTTTGGGAGCTGTTGCTGGATATTGGGCATGTTGGCCGGAGAGTGCTTCTCGGGCCGCGAACTGCAACCTTGCAGAAATCTCCCAGGTTCCCGGCCCAATGAAAGCCCCCAGACCCAAATGGAGAGGGGCTGCTTGGGGGCCCCCTGGGGGCCCTTCAGGCCAGCTAGGTCTTTGGGTCCTGGCTCCTTCGCTTTGGGAGCTGTTGCTGCAGTTGGGCATGTTGGCCGGAGAGTGCTTCTCGGGCCGCGAACTGCAACCTTGCAGGATTCTCCCAGGTTCCCGGCCCAACGAAAGCCCCCAGACCCAAATTGAGAGGGGCTGCTTGGTGGCCCCCTGGGGGCCCTTCAGGCCAGCTAGGTCTTTGGGTCCTGGCTCCTTCGGTTTGGGAGCTGTTGCTGCAGTTGGGCATGTTGGCCGGAGAGTGCTTCTCGGGCCGCGAACTGCAACCTTGCAGGTACCTCCCAGGTTCCCGGCCCAACTAAAGCCCCCAGACCCAAATTGAGAGGGGCTGCTTGGGGGCCCCCTGGGGGCCCTTCAGGCCAGCTAGGTCTTTGGGTCCTGGCTCCTTCGCTTTGGGAGCTGTTGCTGCAGTTGGGCATGTTTGGCGGAGAGTGCTTCTCCGGCCGCGAACTGCAACCTTGCAGGAATCTCCCAGGTTCCCGGCCCAACGAAAGCCCCCAGACCCAAATGGAGAGGGGCTGCTTGGGGGCCCCCTGGGGGCCCTTCAGGCCAGCTAGGTCTTTGGGTCCTGGCTCCTTCGGTTTGGGAGCTGTTGCTGCAGTTGGGCATGTTGGCCGGAGAGTGCTTCTCGGGCCGCGAACTGCAACCTTGCAGGATTCTCCCAGGTTCCCGGCCCAACAAAAGCCCCCAGACCCAAATTGAGAGGGGCTGCTTGGGGGCCCCCTGGGGGCCCTTCAGGCCAGCTAGGTCTTTGGGTCCTGGCTCCTTCGGTTTGGGAGCTGTTGCTGCAGTTAGGCATGTTGGCCGGAGAGTGCTTCTCGGGCCGCGAACTGCAACCTTGCAGGTACCTCCCAGGTTCCCGGCCCAACGAAAGCCCCCAGACCCAAATTGAGAGGGGCTGCTTGGGGCCCCCCTGGGGGCCCTTCAGGCCAGCTAGGTCTTTGGGTCCTGGCTCCTTCGGTTTGGGAGCTGTTGCTGCAGTTGGGCATGTTGGCCGGAGAGTGCTTCTCGGGCCGCGAACTGCAACCTTGCAGGTACCTCCCAGGTTCCCGGCCCAACGAAAACCCCCAGACCCAAATGGAGAGGGGCTGCTTGGGGGCCCCCTGGGGGCCCTTCAGGCCAGCTAGGTCTTTGGGTCCTGGCTCCTTCGGTTTGGGAGCTGTTGCTGCAGTTGGGCATGTTGGCCGGAGAGTGCTTCTTGGGCCGCGAACTGCAACCTTGCAGGAATCTCCCAGGTTCCCGGCCCAACGAAAGCCCCCAGACCCAAATTGAGAGGTGCTGCTTGGGGGCCCCCTGGGGGCCCTTCAGGCCAGCTAGGTCTTTGGGTCCTGGCTCCTTCGCTTTGGGAGCTGTTGCTGCAGTTGGGCATGTTGGCCGGAGAGTGCTTCTCGGGCCGCGAACTGCAACCTTGCATGAATCTCCCAGGTTCCCCGCCCAACGAAAGCCCCCAGACCCAAATGGAGAGGGGCTGCTTGGGGACCCCCTGGGGGCACTTCAGGCCAGCTAGGTCTTTGGGTCCTGGCTCCTTCGCTTTGGGAGCTGTTGCTGCAGTTGGGCATGTTGGCCGGAGAGTGCTTCTCGGGCCGCGAACTGTAACCTTGCAGGTACCTCTCAGGTATACATGCCCAACGAAAGCCCCCAGACCCAAATTGAGAGGGGCTACTTGGGGGCCCCCTGGGGGCCCTTCAGGCCAGCTAGGTCTTTGTGTCCTGGCTCATTCGGTTTGGGAGCTGTTGCTGCAGTTGGGCATGTTGGCCGGAGAGTGCTTCTCGGGCCTCGAACTGCAACCTTTCAGGAATCTCCCAGGTTCCCGGCCCAACAAAAGCCCCCAGACCCAAATGGAGAGGGGCTGCTTGGGGGCCCCCTGGGGGCCCTTCAGGCCAGCTAGGTCTTTGGGTCCTGGCTCCTTCGCTTTGGGAGCTGTTGCTGCAGTTGGGCATGTTGGCCGGAGAGTGCTTCTCCGGCCGCGAACTGCAACCTTGCAGGTACCTCCCAGGTTCCCGGCCCAAAGAAAGCCCCCAGACCCAAATGGAGAGGAGCTCCTTGGGGGCCCCCTGGGGGCCCTTCAGGCCAGCTAGGTCTTTGGGTCCTGGCTCCTTCGCTTTGGGAGCTGTTGCTGCAGTTGGGCATGTTGGCCGGAGAGTGCTTCTCGGGCCGCGAACTGCAACCTTGCAGGAATCTCCCAGGTTCCATGCCCAACGAAAGCCCCCAGACCCAAATTGAGAGGGGCTGCTTGGGGGCCCCCTGGGGGCCCTTCAGGCCAGCTAGGTCTTTGGGTCCTGGCTCCTTCGCTTTGGGAGCTGTTGCTGCAGTTGGGCATGTTGGCCGGAGAGTGCTTCTCGGGCCGCGAACTGCAACCTTGCAGGATTCTCCCAGGTTCCCGGCCCAACGAAAGCCCCCAGACCCAAATGGAGAGGTGCTGCTTGGGGGCCCCCTGGGGGCCCTTCAGGCCAGCTAGGTCTTTGGGTCCTGGCTCCTTCGGTTTGGGAGCTGTTGCTGCAGTTGGGCATGTTGGCCGGGGAGTGCTTCTCGGGCCGCGAACTGCAACCTTGCAGGTACCTCCCAGGTTCCCGGCCCAACGAAAACCCCCAGACCCAAATGGAGAGGGGCTGCTTGGGGGCCCCCTGGGGGCCCTTCAGGCCAGCTAGGTCTTTGGGTCCTGGCTCCTTCGCTTTGGGAGCTGTTGCTGCAGTTGGGCATGTTGGCCGGAGAGTGCTTCTCGGGCCGCGATCTGTAACTTGCAGGTACCTCTCAGGTATCCATGCCCAACGAAAGCCCCCAGACCCAAATGGAGAGGGGCTGCTTGGTGGCCTTCTGGGGGCACTTCAGGCCAGCTAGGTCTTTGGGTCCTGGCTCCTTCGCTTTGGGAGCTGTTGCTGGATATTGGGCATGTTGGCCAGAGAGTGCTTCTCGGGCCGCGAACTGCAACCTTGCTGGTATCTCCCAGGTTCTCAGCCTAACGAAAGCACCCAGACCCAAATTGAGAGGGGCTGCTTGGGGGCCCCCTGGGGGCCCTTCAGGCCAGCTATGTCTTTGTGTCCTGGCTCATTCGGTTTGGGAGCTGTTGCTGCAGATGGGCATGTTGGCCGGAGAGTGCTTCTCGGGCCTCGAACTGCAACCTTGCAGGAATCTCCCAGGTTCCCGGCCCAACAAAAGCCCCCAGACCCAAATGGAGAGGGGCTGCTTGGGGGCCCCCTGGGGGCCCTTCAGGCCAGCTAGGTCTTTGGGTCCTGGCTCCTTCGGTTTGGGAGCTGTTGCTGCAGTTGGGCATGTTGGCCGGAGAGTGCTTCTCGGGCCGCGAACTGCAACCTCGCAGGAATCTCCCAGGTTCCCGGCCCAACGAAAGCCCCCAGACCCAAATTGAGAGGGGCTGCTTGGGGGCCCCTGGGGGCCCTTCAGGCCAGCTAGGTCTTTGGGTCCTGGCTCCTTCGCTTTGGGAGCTGTTGCTGCAGTTGAGCATGTTGGCCGGAGAGTGCTTCTCGGGCCGCGAACTGCAACCTTGCAGGAATCTCCCAGGTTCCATGCCCAACGAAAGCCCCCAGACCCAAATGGAGAGGGGCTGCTTGGGGGCCCCCTGGGGGCCCTTCAGGCCAGCTAGGTCTTTGGGTCCTGGCTCCTTCGGTTTGGGAGCTGTTGCTGCAGTTGGGCATGTTGGCCGGAGAGTGCTTCTCGGGCCGCGAACTGCAACCTTGCAGGATTCTCCCAGGTTCCCGGCCCAACGAAAGCCCCCAGACCCAAATGGAGAGGGGCTGCTTGGGGGCCCCCTGGGGGCCCTTCAGGCCAGCTAGGTCTTTGGGTCCTGGCTCCTTCGCTTTGGGAGCTGTTGCTGCAGTTGGGCATGTTGGGCGGAGAGTGCTTCTCGGGCCGCGAACTGTAACTTGCAGGTACCTCTCAGGTATAAAAGCCCAACGAAAGCCCCCAGACCCAAATGGAGAGGGGCTGCTTGGTGGCCTTCTGGGGGCCCTTCAGGCCAGCTAGGTCTTTGGGTCCTGGCTCCTTCGCTTCGGGAGCTGTTGCTGGATATTGGGCATGTTGGCCGGAGAGTGCTTCTCGGGCCGCGAACTGCAACCTTGCTGGTATCTCCCAGGTTCTCAGCCTAAAGAAAGCCCCCAGACCCAAATGGAGAGGGGCTGCTTGGGGGCCCCCTGGGGGCACTTCAGGCCAGCTAGGTCTTTGGGTCCTGGCTCCTTCGCTTTGGGAGCTGTTGCTGCAGTTGGGCATGTTGGCCGGAGAGCGCTTCTCCGGCCGCGAACTGCAACCTTGCAGGAATCTCCCAGGTTCCCGGCCCAACGAAAGCCCCCAGACCCAAATTGAGAGGGGCTGCTTGGGGGCCCCCTGGGGGCCCTTCAGGCCAGCTAGGTCTTTGTGTCCTGGCTCCTTCGGTTTGGGAGCTGTTGCTGACGTTGGGCATGTTGGCCAGAGAGTGCTTCTCGGGCCTCGAACTGCAACCTTGCAGGAATCTCCCAGGTTCCCGGCCCAACAAAAGCCCCCAGACCCAAATTGAGAGGGGCTGCTTGGGGGCCCCCTGGGGGCCCTTCAGGCCAGCTAGGTCTTTGGGTCCTGGCTCCTTCGCTTTGGGAGCTGTTGCTGCAGTTGGGCATGTTGGGCGGAGAGTGCTTCTCGGGCCGCGAACTGTAACTTGCAGGTACCTCTCAGGTATAAAAGCCCAACGAAAGCCCCCAGACCCAAATGGAGAGGGGCTGCTTGGTGGCCTTCTGGGGGCCCTTCAGGCCAGCTAGGTCTTTGGGTCCTGGCTCCTTCGCTTCGGGAGCTGTTGCTGGATATTGGGCATGTTGGCCGGAGAGTGCTTCTCGGGCCGCGAACTGCAACCTTGCTGGTATCTCCCAGGTTCTCAGCCTAAAGAAAGCCCCCAGACCCAAATGGAGAGGGGCTGCTTGGGGGCCCCCTGGGGGCACTTCAGGCCAGCTAGGTCTTTGGGTCCTGGCTCCTTCGCTTTGGGAGCTGTTGCTGCAGTTGGGCATGTTGGCCGGAGAGCGCTTCTCCGGCCGCGAACTGCAACCTTGCAGGAATCTCCCAGGTTCCCGGCCCAACGAAAGCCCCCAGACCCAAATTGAGAGGGGCTGCTTGGGGGCCCCCTGGGGGCCCTTCAGGCCAGCTAGGTCTTTGTGTCCTGGCTCCTTCGGTTTGGGAGCTGTTGCTGACGTTGGGCATGTTGGCCAGAGAGTGCTTCTCGGGCCTCGAACTGCAACCTTGCAGGAATCTCCCAGGTTCCCGGCCCAACAAAAGCCCCCAGACCCAAATTGAGAGGGGCTGCTTGGGGGCCCCCTGGGGGCCCTTCAGGCCAGCTAGGTCTTTGGGTCCTGGCTCCTTCGGTTTGGGAGCTGTTGCTGCAGTTGGGCTTGTTGGCCGGAGAGTGCTTCTCGGGCCGCGTACTGCAACCTTGCAGGTACCTCCCAGGTTCCCGGCCCAACGAAAGCCCCCAGACCCAAATTGAGAGGGGCTGCTTGGGGACCCCCTGGGGGCACTTCAGGCCAGCTAGGTCTTTGGGTCCTGGCTCCTTCGGTTTGGGAGCTGTTGCTGCAGTTGAGCATGTTGGCCGGAGAGTGCTTCTCGGGCCGCGCACTGTAATCTTGCAGGTACATCTCAGGTATCCATGCCCAACGAAAGCCCCCAGACCCAAATGGAGAGGGGCTGCTTGGGGGCCCCCTGGGGGCCCTTCAGGCCAGCTAGGTCTTTGGGTCCTGGCTCCTTCGCTTTGGGAGCTGTTGCTGCAGTTGGGCATGTTGGCCGGAGAGTGCTTCTCGGGCCTCGAACTGCAACCTTGCAGGAATCTCCCAGGTTACATGCCCAACGAAAGCCCCCAGACCCAAATTGAGAGGGGCTGCTTGGGGGCCCCCTGGGGGCCCTTCAGGCCAGCTAGGTCTTTGGGTCCTGGCTCCTTCGCTTTGGGAGCTGTTGCTGCAGTTGGGCATGTTGGCCGGAGAGTGCTTCTCGGGCCGCGAACTGCAACCTTGCATGAATCTCCCAGGTTCCCCGCCCAACGAAAGCCCCCAGACCCAAATGGAGAGGGGCTGCTTGGGGACCCCCTGGGGGCACTTCAGGCCAGCTAGGTCTTTGGGTCCTGGCTCCTTCGGTTTGGGAGCTGTTGCTGCAGTTGAGCATGTTGGCCGGAGAGTGCTTCTCGGGCCGCGCACTGTAATCTTGCAGGTACATCTCAGGTATCCATGCCCAACGAAAGCCCCCAGACCCAAATGGAGAGGGGCTGCTTGGGGGACCCCTGGGGGCCCTTCAGGCCAGCTAGGTCTTTGGGTCCTGGCTCCTTCGGTTTGGGAGCTGTTGCTGCAGTTGGGCATGTTGGCCGGAGAGTGCTTCTCGGGCCTCGAACTGCAACCTTGCAGGAATCTCCCAGGTTCCATGCCCAACGAAAGCCCCCAGACCCAAATTGAGAGGGGCTGCTTGGGGGCCCCCTGGGGGCCCTTCAGGCCAGCTAGGTCTTTGGGTCCTGGCTCCTTCGCTTTGGGAGCTGTTGCTGCAGTTGGGCATGTTGGCCGGAGAGTGCTTCTCGGGCCGCGAACTGCAACCTTGCAGGAATGTCCCAGGTTCCCAGCCCAACAAAAGCCCCCAGACCCAAATGGAGAGGGGCTGCTTGGGGGCCCCCTGGGGGCCCTTCAGGCCAGCTAGGTCTTTGGGTCCTGGCTCCTTCGGTTTGGGAGCTGTTGCTGCAGTTGGGCATGTTGGCCGGAGAGTGCTTCTCGGGCCGCGAACTGTAACCTTGCAGGTACCTCTCAGGTATCCATGCCCAACGAAAGCACACAGACCCAAATTGAGAGGGGCTGCTTGGGGGCCCCCTGGGGGCCCTTCAGGCCAGCTAGGTCTTTGGGTCCTGGCTCCTTCGGTTTGGGAGCTGTTGCTGCAGTTGGGCATGTTGGCCGGAGAGTGCTTCTCGGGCCGCGAACTGCAACCTTGCAGGTACCTCCCAGGTTCCTGGCCCAACGAAAGCCCCCAGACCCAAATTGAGAGGGGCTGCTTGGTGGCCCCCTGGGGGCCCTTCAGGCCAGCTAGGTCTTTGGGTCCTGGCTCCTTCGCTTTGGGAGCTGTTGCTGCAGTTGGGCATGTTGGCCGGAGAGTGCTTCTCGGGCCGCGAACTGCAACCTTGCAGGAATCTCCCAGGTTCCCGGCCCAACGAAAGCCCCCAGACCCAAATTGAGAGGGGCTGCTTGGGAGCCCCCTGGGGGCCCTTCAGGCCAGCTAGGTCTTTGGGTCCTGACTCATTCGGTTTGGGAGCTGTTGCTGCAGTTGGGCATGTTGGCCGGAGAGTGCTTCTCAGGCCTCGAACTGCAACCTTGCAGGAATCTCCCAGGTTCCCGGCCCAACAAAAGCCCCCAGACCCAAATGGAGAGGGGCTGCTTGGGGGACCCCTGGGGGCCCTTCAGGCCAGCTAGGTCTTTGGGTCCTGGCTCCTTCGGTTTGGGAGGTGTTGCTGCAGTTGGGCATGTTGGCCGGAGAGTGCTTCTCGGGCCGCGAACTGCAACCTTGCAGGATTCTCCCAGGTTCCCGGCCCAACGAAAGCCCCCAGACCCAAATGGAGAGGGGCTGCTTGGTGGCCCCCTGGGGGCCCTTCAGGCCAGCTAGGTCTTTGGGTCCTGGCTCCTTCGGTTTGGGAGCTGTTGCTGCAGTTGGGCATGTTGGCCGGAGAGTGCTTCTCGGGCCGCGAACTGCAACCTTGCAGGATTCTCCCAGGTTCCCGGCCCAACGAAAGCCCCCAGACCCAAATTGAGAGGGGCTGCTTGGGGCCCCCCTGGGGGCCCTTCAGGCCAGCTAGGTCTTTGGGTCCTGGCTCCTTCGGTTTGGGAGCTGTTGCTGCAGTTGGGCATGTTGGCCGGAGAGTGCTTCTCGGGCCGCGAACTGCAACCTTGCAGGTACCTCCCAGGTTCCTGGCCCAACGAAAACCCCCAGACCCAAATGGAGAGGGGCTGCTTGGGGGCCCCCTGGGGGCCCTTCAGGCCAGCTAGGTCTTTGGGTCCTGGCTCCTTCGCTTTGGGAGCTGTTGCTGCAGTTGGGCATGTTGGCCGGAGAGTGCTTCTCCGGCCGCGAACTGCAACCTTGCAGGATTCTCACAGGTTACCGGCCCAACGAAAGCCCCCAGACCCAAATTGAGAGGGGCTGCTTGGGGGCCCCCTGGGGGCCCTTCAGGCCAGCTAGGTCTTTGGGTCCTGGCTCCTTCGGTTTGGGAGCTGTTGCTGCAGTTGGGCATGTTGGCCGGAGAGTGCTTCTCGGGCCGCGAACTGCAACCTTGCATGAATCTCCCAGGTTCCCGGCCCAACGAAAGCCCCCAGACCCAAATGGAGAGGGGCTGCTTGGGGACCCCCTGGGGGCACTTCAGGCCAGCTAGGTCTTTGGGTCCTGGCTCCTTCGCTTTGGGAGCTGTTGCTGCAGTTGGGCATGTTGGCCGGAGAGTGCTTCTCTGGCCGCGAACTGTAACCTTGCAGGTACCTCTCAGGTACACATGCCCAACGAAAGCCCCCAGACCCAAATTGAGAGGGGCTACTTGGGGGCCCCCTGGGGGCCCTTCAGGCCAGCTAGGTCTTTGTGTCCTGGCTCATTCGGTTTGGGAGCTGTTGCTGCAGTTGGGCATGTTGGCCGGAGAGTGCTTCTCGGGCCTCAAACTGCAACCTTGCAGGAATCTCCCAGGTTCCCGGCCCAACAAAAGCCCCCAGACCCAAATGGAGAGGGGCTGCTTGGTGGCCCCCTGGGGGCCCTTCAGGCCAGCTAGGTCTTTGGGTCCTGGCTCCTTCGGTTTGGGAGCTGTTGCTGCAGTTGGGCATGTTGGCCGGAGAGTGCTTCTCGGGCCGCGAACTGCAACCTTGCAGGAATCTCCCAGGTTCCCGGCCCAACAAAAGCCCCCAGACCCAAATGGAGAGGGGCTGCTTGGGGGCCCCCTGGGGGCCCTTCAGGCCAGCTAGGTCTTTGGGTCCTGGCTCCTTCGGTTTGGGAGCTGTTGCTGCAGTTGAGCATGTTGGCCGGAGAGTGCTTCTCTGGCCGCGAACTGTAACCTTGCAGGTACCTCTCAGGTATCCATGCCCAACGAAAGCCCCCAGACCCAAATGGAGAGGGGCTGCTTGGTGGCCCCCTGGGGGCCCTTCAGGCCAGCTAGGTCTTTGGGTCCTGGCTCCTTCGGTTTGGGAGCTGTTGCTGCAGTTGGGCATGTTGGCCGGAGAGTGCTTCTCGGGCCGCGAACTGCAACCTTGCAGGTACCTCCCAGGTTCCTGGCCCAACGAAAGCCCCCAGACCCAAATGGAGAGGGGCTGCTTGGGGGCCCCCTGGGGGCCCTTCAGGCCAGCTAGGTCTTTGGGTCCTGGCTCCTTCGGTTTGGGAGCTGTTGCTGCAGTTGGGCATGTTGGCCGGAGAGTGCTTCTCGGGCCGCGAACTGCAACCTTGCAGGTACCTCCCAGGTTCCTGGCCCAACGAAAGCCCCCAGACCCAAATGGAGAGGGGCTGCTTGGGGGCCCCCTGGGGGCCCTTCAGGCCAGCTAGGTCTTTGGGTCCTGGCTCCTTCGGTTTGGGAGCTGTTGCTGCAGTTGGGCATGTTGGCCGGAGAGTGCTTCTCGGGCCGCGAACTGCAACCTTGCAGGTACCTCTCAGGTATACATGCCCAACGAAAGCCCCCAGACCCAAATGGAGAGGGGCTACTTGGGGGCCCCCTGGGGGCCCTTCAGGCCAGCTAGGTCTTTGTGTCCTGGCTCTTTCGGTTTGGGAGCTGTTGCTGCAGTTGGGCATGTTGGCCGGAGAGTGCTTCTCGGGCCGCGAACTGCAACCTTGCAGGAATATCCCAGGTTCCCGGCCCAACAAAAGCCCCCAGACCCAAATGGAGAGGGGCTGCTTGGGGGCCCCCTGGGGGCCCTTCAGGCCAGCTAGGTCTTTGGGTCCTGGCTCCTTCGTTTTGGGAGCTGTTGCTGCAGTTGGGCATGTTGGCCGGAGAGTGCTTCTCCGGCAGCGAACTGCAACCTTGCAGGAATCTCCCAGGTTCCATGCCCAACGAAAGCCCCCAGACCCAAATTGAGAGGGGCTGCTTGGGGGCCCCCTGGGGGCCCTTCAGGCCAGCTAGGTCTTTGGGTCCTGGCTCCTTCGGTTTGGGAGCTGTTGCTGCAGTTGGGCATGTTGGCCGGAGAGTGCTTCTCGGGCCGCGAACTGCAACCTTGCAGGTACCTCCCAGGTTCCCGGCCCAACGAAAGCCCCCAGACCCAAATGGAGAGGGGCTGCTTGGGGGCCCCCTGGGGGCCCTTCAGGCCAGCTAGGTCTTTGGGTCCTGGCTCCTTCGGTTTGGGAGCTGTTGCTGCAGTTGGGCATGTTGGCCGGAGAGTGCTTCTCGGGCCGCGAACTGCAACCTTGCAGGTACCTCCCAGGTTCCCGGCCCAACGAAAGCCCCCAGACCCAAATTGAGAGGGGCTGCTTGGGGCCCCCCTGGGGGCCCTTCAGGCCAGCTAGGTCTTTGGGTCCTGGCTCCTTCGGTTTGGGAGCTGTTGCTGCAGTTGGGCATGTTGGCCGGAGAGTGCTTCTCGGGCCGCGAACTGCAACCTTGCAGGTACCTCCCAGGTTCCCGGCCCAACGAAAGCCCCCAGACCCAAATGGAGAGGGGCTGCTTGGGGGCCCCCTGGGGGCCCTTCAGGCCAGCTAGGTCTTTGGGTCCTGGTTCCTTCGCTTTGGGAGCTGTTGCTGCAGTTGGGCATGTTGGCCGGAGAGTGCTTCTCGGGCCGCGAACTGTAACTTGCAGGTACCTCTCAGGTATACATGCCCAACGAAAGCCCCCAGACCCAAATGGAGAGGGGCTGCTTGTGGGCCCCCTGGGGGTCCTTCAGGCCAGCTAGGTCTTTGGGTCCTGGCTCCTTCGCTTTGGGAGCTGTTGCTGGATATTGGGCATGTTGGCCGGAGAGTGCTTCTCGGGCCGCGAACTGCAACCTTGCAGGATTCTCCCAGGTTCCCGGCCCAACGAAAGCCCCCAGACCCAAATTGAGAGGTGCTGCTTGGGGCCCCCCTGGGGGCCCTTCAGGCCAGCTAGGTCTTTGGGTCCTGGCTCCTTCGGTTTGGGAGCTGTTGCTGCAGTTGGGCATGTTGGCCGGAGAGTGCT
The DNA here is from genome assembly GCF_964237585.1 of Gallinula chloropus. Classification (NCBI taxonomy): domain Eukaryota; kingdom Metazoa; phylum Chordata; class Aves; order Gruiformes; family Rallidae; genus Gallinula; species Gallinula chloropus. The sequence continues at coordinate 17,563 of NW_028168311.1, forward strand.
TCTCGGGCCGCGAACTGCAACCTTGCAGGAATCTCCCAGGTTCCATGCCCAACGAAAGCCCCCAGACCCAAATGGAGAGGGGCTGCTTGGGGGCCCCCTGGGGGCCCTTCAGGCCAGCTAGGTCTTTGGGTCCTGGCTCCTTCGCTTTGGGAGCTGTTGCTGCAGTTGGGCATGTTGGCTGGAGAGTGCTTCTCGGGCCGCGAACTGCAACCTTGCAGGAATCTCCCAGGTTCCCGGCCCAACGAAAGCCCCCAGACCCAAATGGAGAGGGGCTGCTTGGGGGCCCCCTGGGGGCCCTTCAGGCCAGCTAGGTCTTTGGGTCCTGGCTCCTTCGGTTTGGGAGCTGTTTCTGCAGTTGAGCATGTTGGCCGGAGAGTGCTTCTCGGGCCGCGAACTGTAACCTTGCAGGTACCTCTCAGGTATCCATGCCCAACGAAAGCCCCCAGACCCAAATGGAGAGGGGCTGCTTGGGGGCCCCCTGGGGGCCCTTCAGGCCAGCGAGGTCTTTGGGTCCTGGCTCCTTCGCTTTGGGAGCTGTTGCTGCAGTTGGGCATGTTGGCCGGAGAGTGCTTCTCGGGCCGCGAACTGTAACTTGCAGGTACCTCTCAGGTATACATGCCCAACGAAAGCCCCCAGACCCAAATGGAGAGGGGCTGCTTGGGGGCCCCCTGTGGGCCCTTCAGGCCAGCTAGGTCTTTGGGTCCTGGCTCCTTCGCTTTGGGAGCTGTTGCTGGATATTGGGCATGTTGGCCGGAGAGTGCTTCTCGGGCCGCGAACTGCAACCTTGCTGGTATCTCCCAGTTTCTCAGCCTAAAGAAAGCCCCCAGACCCAAATGGAGAGGGGCTGCTTGGGGGCCCCCTGGGGGCCCTTCAGGCCAGCTAGGTCTTTGGGTCCTGGCTCCTTCGCTTTGGGAGCTGTTGCTGCAGTTGGGCATGTTGGCCGGAGAGTGCTTCTCGGGCCGCGAACTGCAACCTTGCAGGAATCTCCCAGGTTCCATGCCCAACGAAAGCCCCCAGACCCAAATGGAGAGGGGCTGCTTGGGGGCCCCCTGGGGGCCCTTCAGGCCAGCTAGGTCTTTGGGTCCTGGCTCCTTCGGTTTGGGAGCTGTTGCTGCAGTTGGGCATGTTGGCCGGAGAGTGCTTCTCGGGCCGCGAACTGCAACCTTGCAGGAATCTCCCAGGTTCCCGGCCCAACGAAAGCCCCCAGACCCAAATTGAGAGGGGCTGCTTGGGGGCCCCCTGGGGGCCCTTCAGGCCAGCTAGGTCTTTGGGTCCTGGCTCCTTCGGTTTGGGAGCTGTTGCTGCAGTTGGGCATGTTGGCCGGAGAGTGCTTCTCGGGCCGCGAACTGCAACCTTGCGGGTACCTCTCAGGTATCCATGCCCAACGAAAGCCCCCAGACCCAAATGGAGAGGGGCTGCTTGGTGGCCCCCTGGGGGCCCTTCAGGCCAGCTAGGTCTTTGGGTCCTGGCTCCTTCGGTTTGGGAGCTGTTGCTGCAGTTGGGCATGTTGGCCGGAGAGTGCTTCTCGGGCCGCGAACTGCAACCTTGCAGGTACCTCCCAGGTTCCTGGCCCAACGAAAGCCCCCAGACCCAAATGGAGAGGGGCTGCTTGGGGGCCCCCTGGGGGCCCTTCAGGCCAGCTAGGTCTTTGGGTCCTGGCTCCTTCGGTTTGGGAGCTGTTGCTGCAGTTGAGCATGTTGGCCGGAGAGTGCTTCTCGGGCCGCGAACTGCAACCTTGCAGGAATCTCCCAGGTTCCATGCCCAACGAAAGCCCCCAGACCCAAATGGAGAGGGGCTGCTTGGGGGCCCCCTGGGGGCCCTTCAGGCCAGCTAGGTCTTTGGGTCCTGGCTCCTTCATTTTGGGAGCTGTTGCTGCAGTTGGGCATGTTGGCCGGAGAGTGCTTCTCGGGCCGCGAACTGCAACCTTGCAGGAATCTCCCAGGTACCCGGCCCAACGAAAGCCCCCAGACCCAAATGGAGAGGGGCTGCTTGGTGGCCCCCTGGGGGCCCTTCAGGCCAGCTAGGTCTTTGGGTCCTGGCTCCTTCGCTTTGGGAGCTGTTGCTGCAGTTGGGCATGTTGGCCGGAGAGTGCTTCTCGGGCCGCGAACTGCAACCTTGCAGGTACCTCCCAGGTTCCCGGCCCAACGAAAGCCCCCAGACCCAAATGGAGAGGGGCTGCTTGGGGGCCCCCTGGGGGCCCTTCAGGCCAGCTAGGTCTTTGGGTCCTGGCTCCTTCGGTTTGGGAGCTGTTGCTGCAGTTGGGCATGTTGGCCGGAGAGTGCTTCTCCGGCCGCGAACTGCAACCTTGCAGGAATCTCCCAGGTTCCATGCCCAACGAAAGCCCCCAGACCCAAATGGAGAGGGGCTGCTTGGGGGCCCCCTGGGGGCCCTTCAGGCCAGCTAGGTCTTTGGGTCCTGGCTCCTTCGCTTTGGGAGCTGTTGCTGCAGTTGGGCATGTTGGCCGGAGAGTGCTTCTCGGGCCGCGAACTGTAACCTTGCAGGAATCTCCCAGGTTCCCGGCCCAACGAAAGCCCCCAGACCCAAATTGAGAGGGGCTGCTTGGGGGCCCCCTGGGGGCCCTTCAGGCCAGCTAGGTCTTTGGGTCCTGGCTCCTTCGGTTTGGGAGCTGTTGCTGCAGTTGAGCATGTTGGCCGGAGAGTGCTTCTCGGGCCGCGAACTGTAACCTTGCAGGTACCTCTCAGGTATCCATGCCCAACGAAAGCCCCCAGACCCAAATGGAGAGGGGCTGCTTGGTGGCCCCCTGGGGGCCCTTCAGGCCAGCTAGGTCTTTGGGTCCTGGCTCCTTCGGTTTGGGAGCTGTTGCTGCAGTTGGGCATGTTGGCCGGAGAGTGCTTCTCGGGCCGCGAACTGCAACCTTGCAGGATTCTCCCAGGTTCCTGGCCCAACGAAAGCCCCCAGACCCAAATGGAGAGGGGCTGCTTGGGGGCCCCCTGGGGGCCCTTCAGGCCAGCTAGGTCTTTGGGTCCTGGCTCCTTCGGTTTGGGAGCTGTTGCTGCAGTTGGGCATGTTGGCCGGAGAGTGCTTCTCGGGCCGCGAACTGCAACCTTGCAGGAATCTCCCAGGTTCCCGGCCCAACGAAAGCCCCCAGACCCAAATTGAGAGGGGCTGCTTGGGGGCCCCCTGGGGGCCCTTCAGGCCACCTAGGTGTTTGTGTCCTGACTCATTCGGTTTGGGAGCTGTTGCTGCAGTTGGGCATGTTGGCCGGAGAGTGCTTCTCGGGCCGCGAACTGCAACCTTGCAGGTACCTCCCAGGTTCCCGGCCCAACGAAAGCCCCCAGACCCAAATTGAGAGGGGCTGCTTGGGGGCCCCCTGGGGGCCCTTCAGGCCAGCTAGGTCTTTGGGTCCTGGCTCCTTCGGTTTGGGAGCTGTTGCTGCAGTTGGGCATGTTGGCCGGAGAGTGCTTCTCGGGCCGCGAACTGCAACCTTGCAGGATTCTCCCAGGTTCCCGGCCCAACGAAAGCCCCCAGACCCAAATTGAGAGGTGCTGCTTGGGGGCCCCCTGGGGGCCCTTCAGGCCAGCTAGGTCTTTGGGTCCTGGCTCCTTCGCTTTGGGAGCTGTTGCTGCAGTTGGGCATGTTGGCCGGAGAGTGCTTCTCGGGCCGCGAACTGCAACCTTACAGGTACCTCCCAGGTTCCCGGCCCAACGAAAGCCCCCAGACCCAAATGGAGAGGGGCTGCTTGGGGGCCCCCTGGGGGCCCTTCAGGCCAGCGAGGTCTTTGGGTCCTGGCTCCTTCGCTTTGGGAGCTGTTGCTGCAGTTGGGCATGTTGGCCGGAGAGTGCTTCTCGGGCCGCGAACTGTAACTTGCAGGTACCTCTCAGGTATACATGCCCAACGAAAGCCCCCAGACCCAAATGGAGAGGGGCTGCTTGGTGGCCCCCTGGGGGCCCTTCAGGCCAGCTAGGTCTTTGGGTCCTGGCTCCTTCGCTTTGGGAGCTGTTGCTGGATATTGGGCATGTTGGCCGGAGAGTGCTTCTCGGGCCGCGAACTGCAACCTTGCTGGTATCTCCCAGTTTCTCAGCCTAAAGAAAGCCCCCAGACCCAAATGGAGAGGGGCTGCTTGGGGGCCCCCTGGGGGCCCTTCAGGCCAGCTAGGTCTTTGGGTCCTGGCTCCTTCGCTTTGGGAGCTGTTGCTGCAGTTGGGCATGTTGGCCGGAGAGTGCTTCTCGGGCCGCGAACTGCAACCTTGCAGGAATCTCCCAGGTTCCATGCCCAACGAAAGCCCCCAGACCCAAATTGAGAGGGGCTGCTTGGGGGCCCCCTGGGGGCCCTTCAGGCCAGCTAGGTCTTTGGGTCCTGGCTCCTTCGGTTTGGGAGCTGTTGCTGCAGTTGGGCATGTTGGCCGGAGAGTGCTTCTCGGGCCGCGAACTGCAACCTTGCAGGAATCTCCCAGGTTCCCGGCCCAACGAAAGCCCCCAGACCCAAATTGAGAGGGGCTGCTTGGGGGCCCCCTGGGGGCCCTTCAGGCCAGCTAGGTCTTTGGGTCCTGGCTCCTTCGGTTTGGGAGCTGTTGCTGCAGTTGGGCATGTTGGCCGGAGAGTGCTTCTCGGGCCGCGAACTGCAACCTTGCGGGTACCTCTCAGGTATACATGCCCAACGAAAGCCCCCAGACCCAAATGGAGAGGGGCTGCTTGGTGGCCCCCTGGGGGCCCTTCAGGCCAGCTAGGTCTTTGGGTCCTGGCTCCTTCGGTTTGGGAGCTGTTGCTGCAGTTGGGCATGTTGGCCGGAGAGTGCTTCTCGGGCCGCGAACTGCAACCTTGCAGGTACCTCCCAGGTTCCTGGCCCAACGAAAGCCCCCAGACCCAAATGGAGAGGGGCTGCTTGGGGGCCCCCTGGGGGCCCTTCAGGCCAGCTAGGTCTTTGGGTCCTGGCTCCTTCGCTTTGGGAGCTGTTGCTGCAGTTGGGCATGTTGGCCGGAGAGTGCTTCTCGGGCCGCGAACTGCAACCTTGCAGGAATCTCCCAGGTTCCATGCCCAACGAAAGCCCCCAGACCCAAATTGAGAGGGGCTGCTTGGGGGCCCCCTGGGGGCCCTTCAGGCCAGCTAGGTCTTTGGGTCCTGGCTCCTTCGCTTTGGGAGCTGTTGCTGCAGTTGGGCATGTTGGCCGGAGAGTGCTTCTCGGGCCGCGAACTGCAACCTTGCAGGAATCTCCCAGGTTCCCGGCCCAACGAAAGCCCCCAGACCCAAATGGAGAGGGGCTGCTTGGGGGCCCCCTGGGGGCCCTTCAGGCCAGCTAGGTCTTTGGGTCCTGGCTCCTTCGCTTTGGGAGCTGTTGCTGCAGTTGGGCATGTTGGCCGGAGAGTGCTTCTCGGGCCGCGAACTGCAACCTTGCAGGTACCTCCCAGGTTCCCGGCCCAACGAAAGCCCCCAGACCCAAATGGAGAGGGGCTGCTTGGGGGCCCCCTGGGGGCCCTTCAGGCCAGCTAGGTCTTTGGGTCCTGGCTCCTTCGGTTTGGGAGCTGTTGCTGCAGTTGGGCATGTTGGCCGGAGAGTGCTTCTCGGGCCGCGCACTGCAACCTTGCAGGAATCTCCCAGGTTCCATGCCCAACGAAAGCCCCCAGACCCAAATTGAGAGGGGCTGCTTGGGGGCCCCCTGGGGGCCCTTCAGGCCAGCTAGGTCTTTGTGTCCTGGCTCCTTCGCTTTGGGAGCTGTTGCTGCAGTTGGGCATGTCGTCCGGAGAGTGCTTCTCGGGCCGCGAACTGCAACCTTGCAGGAATCTCCCAGGTTCCCGGCCCAACGAAAGCCCCCAGACCCAAATTGAGAGGGGCTGCTTGGGGGCCCCCTGGGGGCCCTTCAGGCCAGCTAGGTCTTTGGGTCCTGGCTCCTTCGGTTTGGGAGCTGTTGCTGCAGTTGAGCATGTTGGCCGGAGAGTGCTTCTCGGGCCGCGAACTGTAACCTTGCAGGTACCTCTCAGGTATACATGCCCAACGAAAGCCCCCAGACCCAAATGGAGAGGGGCTGCTTGGGGGCCCCCCTGGGGGCCCTTCAGGCCAGCTAGGTCTTTGGGTCCTGGCTCCTTCGGTTTGGGAGCTGTTGCTGCAGTTGGGCATGTTGGCCGGAGAGTGCTTCTCGGGCCGCGAACTGCAACCTTGCAGGATTCTCTCAGGTTCCTGGCCCAACGAAAGCCCCCAGACCCAAATGGAGAGGGGCTGCTTGGGGGCCCCCTGGGGGCCCTTCAGGCCAGCTAGGTCTTTGGGTCCTGGCTCCTTCGCTTTGGGAGCTGTTGCTGCATTTGGGCATGTTGGCCGGAGAGTGCTTCTCGGGCCGCGAACTGCAACCTTGCAGGAATCTCCCAGGTTCCCGGCCCAACGAAAGCCCCCAGACCCAAATTGAGAGGGGCTGCTTGGGGGCCCCCTGGGGGCCCTTCAGGCCAGCTAGGTCTTTGGGTCCTGGCTCCTTCGCTTTGGGAGCTGTTGCTGCAGTTGGGCATGTTGGCCGGAGAGTGCTTCTCGGGCCGCGAACTGTAACTTGCAGGTACCTCTCAGGTATACATGCCCAACGAAAGCCCCCAGACCCAAATGGAGAGGGGCTGCTTGGGGGCCCCCTGTGGGCCCTTCAGGCCAGCTATGTCTTTGGGACCTGGCTCCTTCGCTTTGGGAGCTGTTGCTGGATATTGGGCATGTTGGCCGGAGAGTGCTTCTCGGGCCGCGAACTGCAACCTTGCTGGTATCTCCCAGTTTCTCAGCCTAAAGAAAGCCCCCAGACCCAAATGGAGAGGGGCTGCTTGGGGGCCCCCTGGGGGCCCTTCAGGCCAGCTAGGTCTTTGGGTCCTGGCTCCTTCGCTTTGGGAGCTGTTGCTGCAGTTGGGCATGTTGGCCGGAGAGTGCTTCTCGGGCCGCGAACTGCAACCTTGCAGGAATCTCCCAGGTTCCATGCCCAACGAAAGCCCCCAGACCCAAATTGAGAGGGGCTGCTTGGGGGCCCCCTGGGGGCCCTTCAGGCCAGCTAGGTCTTTGGGTCCTGGCTCCTTCGCTTTGGGAGCTGTTGCTGCAGTTGGGCATGTTGGCCGGAGAGTGCTTCTCGGGCCGCGAACTGCAACCTTGCAGGAATCTCCCAGGTTCCCGGCCCAACGAAAGCCCCCAGACCCAAATGGAGAGGGGCTGCTTGGGGGCCCCCTGGGGGCCCTTCAGGCCAGCTAGGTCTTTGGGTCTTGGCTCCTTCGGTTTGGGAGCTGTTGCTGCAGTTGAGCATGTTGGCCGGAGAGTGCTTCTCGGGCCGCGAACTGCAACCTTGCGGGTACCTCTCAGGTATCCATGCCCAACGAAAGCCCCCAGACCCAAATGGAGAGGGGCTGCTTGGTGGCCCCCTGGGGGCCCTTCAGGCCAGCTAGGTCTTTGGGTCCTGGCTCCTTCGCTTTGGGAGCTGTTGCTGCAGTTGGGCATGTTGGCCGGAGAGTGCTTCTCGGGCCGCGAACTGCAACCTTGCAGGTACCTCCCAGGTTCCTGGCCCAACGAAAGCCCCCAGACCCAAATGGAGAGGGGCTGCTTGGTGGCCCCCTGGGGGCCCTTCAGGCCAGCTAGGTCTTTGGGTCCTGGCTCCTTCGCTTTGGGAGCTGTTGCTGCAGTTGGGCATGTTGGCCGGAGAGTGCTTCTCGGGCCGCGAACTGCAACCTTGCAGGTACCTCCCAGGTTCCCGGCCCAACGAAAGCCCCCAGACCCAAATTGAGAGGGGCTGCTTGGGGCCCCCTGGGGGCCCTTCAGGCCAGCTAGGTCTTTGGGTCCTGGCTCCTTCGGTTTGGGAGCTGTTGCTGCAGTTGGGCATGTTGGCCGGAGAGTGCTTCTCGGGCCGCGAACTGCAACCTTGCAGGATTCTCCCAGGTTCCCGGCCCAACGAAAGCCCCCAGACCCAAATTGAGAGGTGCTGCTTGGGGGCCCCCTGGGGGCCCTTCAGGCCAGCTAGGTCTTTGTGTCCTGGCTCCTTCGGTTTGGGAGCTGTTGCTGCAGTTGGGCATGTTGGCCGGAGAGTGCTTCTCGGGCCGCGAACTGCAACCTTGCAGGTACCTCCCAGGTTCCCGGCCCAACGAAAGCCCCCAGACCCAAATGGAGAGGGGCTGCTTGGGGGCCCCCTGTGGGCCCTTCAGGCCAGCTAGGTCTTTGGGTCCTGTCTCCTTCGCTTTGGGAGCTGTTGCTGGATATTGGGCATGTTGGCCGGAGAGTGCTTCTCGGGCCGCGAACTGCAACCTTGCTGGTATCTCCCATTTTCTCAGCCTAAAGAAAGCCCCCAGACCCAAATGGAGAGGGGCTGCTTGGGGGACCCCTGGGGGCCCTTCAGGCCAGCTAGGTCTTTGGGTCCTGGCTCCTTCGCTTTGGGAGCTGTTGCTGCAGTTGGGCATGTTGGCCGGAGAGTGCTTCTCGGGCCGCGAACTGCAACCTTGCAGGAATCTCCCAGGTTCCATGCCCAACGAAAGCCCCCAGACCCAAATTGAGAGGGGCTGCTTGGGGGCCCCCTGGGGGCCCTTCAGGCCAGCTAGGTCTTTGGGTCCTGGCTCCTTCGCTTTGGGAGCTGTTGCTGCAGTTGGGCATGTTGGCCGGAGAGTGCTTCTCGGGCCGCGAACTGCAACCTTGCAGGTTCCTCCCAGGTTCCTGGCCCAACGAAAGCCCCCAGACCCAAATGGAGAGGGGCTGCTTGGGGGCCCCCTGGGGGCCCTTCAGGCCAGCTAGGTCTTTGGGTCCTGGCTCCTTCGGTTTGGGAGCTGTTGCTGCAGTTGGGCATGTTGGCCGGAGAGTGCTTCTCGGGCCGCGAACTGCAACCTTGCATGATTCTCCCAGGTCCCCGCCCAACGAAAGCCCCCAGACCCAAATGGAGAGGGGCTGCTTGGGGACCCCCTGGGGGCACTTCAGGCCAGCTAGGTCTTTGGGTCCTGGCTCCTTCGGTTTGGGAGCTGTTGCTGCAGTTGGGCATGTTGGCCGGAGAGTGCTTCTCGGGCCGCGAACTGTAACCTTGCAGGTACCTCTCAGGTATACATGCCCAACGAAAGCCCCCAGACCCAAATTGAGAGGGGCTACTTGGGTGCCCCCTGGGGGCCCTTCAGGCCAGCTAGGTCTTTGTGTCCTGGCTCATTCGGTTTGGGAGCTGTTGCTGCAGTTGGGCATGTTGACCGGAGAGTGCTTCTCGGGCCTCGAACTGCAACCTTGCAGGAATCTCCCAGGTTACCGGCCCAACAAAAGCCCCCAGACCCAAATGGAGAGGGGCTGCTTGGGGGCCCCCTGGGGGCCCTTCAGGCCAGCTAGGTCTTTGGGTCCTGGCTCCTTCGCTTTGGGAGCTGTTGCTGCAGTTGGGCATGTTGGCCGGAGAGTGCTTCTCCGGCCGCGAACTGCAACCTTGCAGGAATCTCCCAGGTTCCATGCCCAACGAAAGCCCCCAGACCCAAATTGAGAGGGGCTGCTTGGGGGCCCCCTGGGGGCCCTTCAGGCCAGCTAGGTCTTTGGGTCCTGGCTCCTTCGCTTTGGGAGCTGTTGCTGCAGTTGGGCATGTTGGCCGGAGAGTGCTTCTCGGGCCGCGAACTGCAACCTTGCAGGATTCTCCCAGGTTCCCGGCCCAACGAAAGCCCCCAGACCCAAATTGAGAGGTGCTGCTTGTGGGCCCCCTGGGGGCCCTTCAGGCCAGCTAGGTCTTTAGGTCCTGGCTCCTTCGCTTTGGGAGCTGTTGCTGCAGTTGGGCATGTTGGCCGGAGAGTGCTTCTCGGGCCGCGAACTGCAACTTTGCAGGTACCTCCCAGTTTCCCGGCCCAACGAAAGCCCCCAGACCCAAATTGAGAGGGGCTGCTTGGGGCCCCCCTGGGGGCCCTTCAGGCCAGCTAGGTCTTTGGGTCCTGGCTCCTTCGGTTTGGGAGCTGTTGCTGCAGTTGGGCATGTTGGCCGGAGAGTGCTTCTCGGGCCGCGAACTGCAACCTTGCAGGTACCTCCCAGGTTCCCGGCCCAACGAAAGCCCCCAGACCCAAATGGAGAGGGGCTGCTTGGGGGCCCCCTGGGGGCCCTTCAGGCCAGCTAGGTCTTTGGGTCCTGGCTCCTTCGCTTTGGGAGCTGTTGCTGGATATTGGGCATGTTGGCCGGAGAGTGCTTCTCCGGCCGCGAACTGCAACCTTGCAGGATTCTCCCAGGTTCCCGGCCCAACGAAAGCCCCCAGACCCAAATGGAGAGGGGCTACTTGGGGCCCCCCTGGGGGCCCTTCAGGCCAGCTAGGTCTTTGGGTCCTGGCTCCTTCGCTTTGGGAGCTGTTGCTGCAGTTGGGCATGTTGGCTGGAGAGTGCTTCTCGGGCCGCGAACTGCAACCTTGCAGGAATCTCCCAGGTTCCCGGCCCAACGAAAGCCCCCAGACCCAAATGGAGAGGTGCTGCTTGGGGGCCCCCTGGGGGCCCTTCAGGCCAGCTAGGTCTTTGGGTCCTGGCTCCTTCGGTTTGGGAGCTGTTGCTGCAGTTGAGCATGTTGGCCGGAGAGTGCTTCTCGGGCCGCGAACTGTAACCTTGCAGGTACCTCTCAGGTATCCATGCCCAACGAAAGCCCCCAGACCCAAATGGAGAGGGGCTGCTTGGTGGCCCCCTGGGGGCCCTTCAGGCCAGCTAGGTCTTTGTGTCCTGGCTCCTTCGCTTTGGGAGCTGTTGCTGCAGTTGGCATGTTGGCCGGAGAGTGCTTCTCGGGCCGCGAACTGCAACCTTGCAGGAATCTCCCAGGTTCCCGGCCCAACGAAAGCCCCCAGACCCAAATGGAGAGGGGCTGCTTGGGGGCCTTCTGGGGGCCCGTCAGGCCAGCTAGGTCTTTGGGTCCTGGCTCCTTCGCTTTGGGAGCTGTTGCTGCAGTTGGGCATGTTGGACGGAGAGTGCTTCTCGGGCCGCGAACTGCAACCTTGCAGGTACCTCCCAGGTTCCCGGCCCAACGAAAGCCCCCAGACCCAAATTGAGAGGGGCTGCTTGGGGCCCCCCTGGGGGCCCTTCAGGCCAGCTAGGTCTTTGGGTCCTGGCTCCTTCGCTTTGGGAGCTGTTGCTGCAGTTGGGCATGTTGGCCGGAGAGTGCTTCTCGGGCCGCGAACTGCAACCTTGCAGGAATCTCCCAGGTTCCCGGCCCAACGAAAGCCCCCAGACCCAAATTGAGAGGTGCTGCTTGGGGGCCCCCTGGGGGCCCTTCAGGCCAGCTAGGTCTTTGGGTCCTGGCTCCTTCGGTTTGGGAGCTGTTGCTGCAGTTGGGCATGTTGGCCGGAGAGTGCTTCTCGGGCCGCGAACTGCAACCTTGAAGGAATCTCCCAGGTTCCCGGCCCAACGAAAGCCCCCAGACCCAAATTGAGAGGGGCTGCTTGGGGGCCCCCTGGGGGCCCTTCAGGCCAGCTAGGTCTTTGTGTCCTGGCTCATTCGGTTTGGGAGCTGTTGCTGCAGTTGGGCATGTTGGCCGGAGAGTGCTTCTCGGGCCGCGAACTGCAACCTTGCAGGAATCTCCCAGGTTCCCGGCCCAACAAAAGCCCCCAGACCCAAATGGAGAGGGGCTGCTTGGGGGACCCCTGGGGGCCCTTCAGGCCAGCTAGGTCTTTGGGTCCTGGCTCCTTCGCTTTGGGAGCTGTTGCTGCAGTTGGGCATGTTGGCCGGAGAGTGCTTCTCCGGCCGCGAACTGCAACCTTGCAGGAATCTCCCAGGTTCCCGGCCCAACGAAAGCCCCCAGACCCAAATTGAGAGGGGCTGCTTGGGGGCCCCCTGGGGGCCCTTCAGGCCAGCTAGGTCTTTGGGTCCTGGCTCCTTCGCTTTGGGAGCTGTTGCTGCAGTTGTGCATGTTGGCCGGAGAGTGCTTCTCGGGCCGCGAACTGCAACCTTGCATGAATCTCCCAGGTTCCCGGCCCAACAAAAGCCCCCAGACCCAAATGGAGAGGGGCTGCTTGGGGCCCCCCTGGGGGCCCTTCAGGCCAGCTAGGTCTTTGGGTCCTGGCTCCTTCGCTTTGGGAGCTGTTGCTGCAGTTGGGCATGTTGGCCGGAGAGTGCTTCTCGGGCCGCGAACTGTAACATTGCAGGTACCTCTCAGGTATACATTCCCAACGAAAGCCCCCAGACCCAAATTGAGAGGGGCTACTTGGGGGCCCCCTGGGGGCCCTTCAGGCCAGCTAGGTCTTTGGGTCCTGGCTCCTTCGCTTTGGGAGCTGTTGCTGCAGTTGGGCATGTTGGCCGGAGAGTGCTTCTCCGGCCGCGAACTGCAACCTTGCAGGAATCTCCCAGGTTCCCGGCCCAACGAAAGCCCCCAGACCCAAATTGAGAGGGGCTGCTTGGTGGCCCCCTGGGGGCCCTTCAGGCCAGCTAGGTCTTTGGGTCCTGGCTCCTTCGGTTTGGGAGCTGTTGCTGCAGTTGGGCATGTTGGCCGGAGAGTGCTTCTCCGGCCGCGAACTTCAACCTTGTAGGAATCTCCCAGGTTCCATGCCCAACGAAAGCCCCCAGACCCAAATTGAGAGGGGCTGCTTGGGGGCCCCCTGGGGGCCCTTCAGGCCAGCTAGGTCTTTGGGTCCTGGCTCCTTCGCTTTGGGAGCTGTTGCTGCAGTTGGGCATGTTGGCCGGAGAGTGCTTCTCGGGCCGCGAACTGCAACCTTGCAGGATTCTCCCAGGTTCCCGGCCCAACGAAAGCCCCCAGACCCAAATTGAGAGGTGCTGCTTGGGGGCCCCCTGGGGGCCCTTCAGGCCAGCTAGGTCTTTGGGTCCTGGCTCCTTCGCTTTGGGAGCTGTTGCTGCAGTTGGGCATGTTGGCCGGAGAGTGCTTCTCGGGCCGCGAACTGCAACCTTGCAGGATTCTCCCAGGTTCCCGGCCCAACGAAAGCCCCCAGACCCAAATTGAGAGGGGCTGCTTGGGGGCCTTCTGGGGGCCCTTCAGGCCAGCTAGGTCTTTGGGTCCTGGCTCCTTCGGTTTGGGAGCTGTTGCTGCAGTTGGGCATGTTGGCCGGAGAGTGCTTCTCGGGCCGCGAACTGTAACTTGCAGGTACCTCTCAGGTATACATGCCCAACGAAAGCCCCCAGACCCAAATGGAGAGGGGCTGCTTGGTGGCCTTCTGGGGGCCCTTCAGGCCAGCTAGGTCTTTGGGTCCTGGCTCATTCGCTTTGGGAGCTGTTGCTGGATATTGGGCATGTTGGCCGGAGAGTGCTTCTCGGGCCGCGAACTGCAACCTTGCTGGTATCTCCCAGGTTCTCAGCCTAAAGAAAGCCCCCAGACCCAAATGGAGAGGGGCTGCTTGGGGGCCCCCTGGGGGCCCTTCAGGCCAGCTAGGTCTTTGGGTCCTGGCTCCTTCGGTTTGGGAGCTGTTGCTGCAGTTGGGCATGTTGGACGGAGAGTGCTTCTCGGGCCGCGAACTGCAACCTTGCAGGAATCTCCCAGGTTCCCGGCCCAACGAAAGCCCCCAGACCCAAATGGAGAGGGGCTGCTTGGGGGCCCCCTGGGGGCCCTTCAGGCCAGCTAGGTCTTTGGGTCCTGGCTCCTTCGGTTTGGGAGCTGTTGCTGCAGTTGGGCATGTTGGCCGGAGAGTGCTTCTCGGGCCGCGAACTGCAACCTTGCAGGAATCTCCCAGGTTCCATGCCCAACGAAAGCCCCCAGACCCAAATTGAGAGGGGCTGCTTGGGGGCCCCCTGGGGGCCCTTCAGGCCAGCTAGGTCTTTGGGTCCTGGCTCCTTCGGTTTGGGAGCTGTTGCTGCAGTTGGGCATGTTGGCCGGAGAGTGCTTCTCGGGCCGCGAACTGCAACCTTGCAGGATTCTCCCAGGTTCCCGGCCCAACGAAAGCCCCCAGACCCAAATGGAGAGGGGCTGCTTGGGGGCCCCCTGGGGGCCCTTCAGGCCAGCTAGGTCTTTGGGTCCTGGCTCCTTCGCTTTGGGAGCTGTTGCTGCAGTTGAGCATGTTGGCCGGAGAGTGCTTCTCGGGCCGCGAACTGTAACCTTGCAGGTACCTCTCAGGTATCCATGCCCAACGAAAGCCCCCAGACCCAAATGGAGAGGGGCTGCTTGGGGGCCCCCTGGGGGCCCTTCAGGCCAGCTAGGTCTTTGGGTCCTGGCTCCTTCGGTTTGGGAGCTGTTGCTGCAGTTGGGCATGTTGGACGGAGAGTGCTTCTCGGGCCGCGAACTGCAACCTTGCAGGAATCTCCCAGGTTCCCGGCCCAACGAAAGCCCCCAGACCCAAACTGAGAGGGGCTGCTTGGGGGCCCCCTGGGGGCCCTTCAGGCCAGCTAGGTCTTTGGGTCCTGGCTCCTTCGCTTTGGGAGCTGTTGCTGCAGTTGGGCATGTTGGCCGGAGAGTGCTTCTCGGGCCGCGAACTGCAACCTTGCATGAATCTCCCAGGTTCCCCGCCCAACGAAAGTCCCCAGACCCAAATGGAGAGGGGCTGCTTGGGGACCCCCTGGGGGCACTTCAGGCCAGCTAGGTCTTTGGGTCCTGGCTCCTTCGCTTTGGGAGCTGTTGCTGCAGTTGGGCATTTTGGCCGGAGAGTGCTTCTCGGGCCGCGAACTGTAACCTTGCAGGTACCTCTCAGGTATACATGCCCAACGAAAGCCCCCAGACCCAAATGGAGAGGGGCTGCTTGGGGGCCCCCTGGGGGCACTTCAGGCCAGCTAGGTCTTTGTGTCCTGGCTCCTTCGGTTTGGGAGCTGTTGCTGCAGTTGGGCATGTTGGCCGGAGAGTGCTTCTCGGGCCTCGAACTGCAACCTTGCAGGAATCTCCCAGGTTCCCGGCCCAACAAAAGCCCCCAGACCCAAATGGAGAGGGGCTGCTTGGGGGCCCCCTGGGGGCCCTTCAGGCCAACTAGGTCTTTGGGTCCTGGCTCCTTCGGTTTGGGAGCTGTTGCTGCAGTTGGGCATGCTGGCCGGAGAGTGCTTCTCCGGCCGCGAACTGCAACCTTGCAGGTACCTCCCAGGTTCCCGGCCCAACTAAAGCCCCCAGACCCAAATGGAGAGGAGCTCCTTGGGGGACCCCTGGGGGCCCTTCAGGCCAGCTAGGTCTTTGGGTCCTGGCTCCTTCGGTTTGGGAGCTGTTGCTGCAGTTGGGCATGTTGGCCGGAGAGTGCTTCTCGGGCCGCGAACTGCAACCTCGCAGGAATCTCCCAGGTTACCGGCCCAACGAAAGCCCCCAGACCCAAATTGAGAGGGGCTGCTTGGTGGCCCCCTGGGGGCCCTTCAGGCCAGCTAGGTCTTTGGGTCCTGGCTCCTTCGCTTTGGGAGCTGTTGCTGCAGTTGGGCATGTTGGCCGGAGAGTGCTTCTCGGGCCGCTAACTGCAACCTTGCAGGATTCTCCCAGGTTCCCGGCCCAACGAAAGCCCCCAGACCCAAATTGAGAGGGGCTGCTTGGGGGCCCCCTGGGGGCCCTTCAGGCCAGCTAGGTCTTTGGGTCCTGGCTCCTTCGCTTTGGGAGCTGTTGCTGCAGTTGGGCATGTTGGCCGGAGAGTGCTTCTCGGGCCGCGAACTGCAACCTTGCAGGATTCTCCCAGGTTCCCGGCCCAACGAAAGCCCCCAGACCCAAATTGAGAGGGGCTGCTTCGGGCCCCCCTGGGGGCCCATCAGGCCAGCTAGGTCTTTGGGTCCTGGCTCCTTCGGTTTGGGAGCTGTTGCTGCAGTTGGGCATGTTGGCCGGAGAGTGCTTCTCGGGCCGCGAACTGCAACCTTGCAGGAATCTCCCAGGTTCCATGCCCAACGAAAGCCCCCAGACCCAAATTGAGAGGGGCTGCTTGGGGGCCCCCTGGGGGCCCTTCAGGCCAGCTAGGTCTTTGGGTCCTGGCTCCTTCGCTTTGGGAGCTGTTGCTGCAGTTGGGCATGTTGGCCGGAGAGTGCTTCTCGGGCCGCGAACTGCAACCTTGCAGGAATCTCCCAGGTTCCCGGCCCAACGAAAGCCCCCAGACCCAAATGGAGAGGGGCTGCTTGGGGGCCCCCTGGGGGCCCTTCAGGCCAGCTAGGTCTTTGGGTCCTGGCTCCTTCGGTTTGGGAGCTGTTGCTGCAGTTGAGCATGTTGGCCGGAGAGTGCTTCTCGGGCCGCGAACTGTAACCTTGCAGGTACCTCTCAGGTATCCATGCCCAATGAAAGCCCCCAGACCCAAATGGAGAGGGGCTGCTTGGTGGCCCCCTGGGGGCCCTTCAGGCCAGCTAGGTCTTTGGGTCCTGGCTCCTTCGGTTTGGAAGCTGTTGCTGCAGTTGGGCATGTTGGCCGGAGAGTGCTTCTCGGGCCGCGAACTGCAACCTTGCAGGAATCTCCCAGGTTCCCCGCCCAACGAAAGCCCCCAGACCCAAATTGAGAGGGGCTGCTTGGGGGCCCCCTGGGGGCCCTTCAGGCCAGCTAGGTCTTTGGGTCCTGGCTCCTTCGGTTTGGGAGCTGTTGCTGCAGTTGGGCATGTTGGCCGGAGAGTGCTTCTCGGGCCGCGAACTGCAACCTTGCAGGAATCTCCCAGGTTCCCGGCCCAACAAAAGCCCCCAGACCCAAATGGAGAGGGGCTGCTTGGGGGCCCCCTGGGGGCCCTTCAGGCCAGCTAGGTCTTTGGGTCCTGGCTCCTTCGGTTTGGGAGCTGTTGCTGCAGTTGAGCATGTTGGCCGGAGAGTGCTTCTCGGGCCGCGAACTGTAATCTTGCAGGTACATCTCAGGTATCCATGCCCAACGAAAGCCCCCAGACCCAAATGGAGAGGGGCTGCTTGGGGGCCCCCTGGGGGCCCTTCAGGCCAGCTAGGTCTTTGGGTCCTGGCTCCTTCGGTTTGGGAGCTGTTGCTGCAGTTGGGCATGTTGGCCGGAGAGTGCTTCTCGGGCCGCGAACTGCAACCTTGCAGGAATCTCCCAGGTTCCATGCCCAACGAAAGCCCCCAGACCCAAATTGAGAGGGGCTGCTTGGGGGCCCCCTGGGGGCCCTTCAGGCCAGCTAGGTCTTTGGGTCCTGGCTCCTTCGGTTTGGGAGCTGTTGCTGCAGTTGGGCATGTTGGCCGGAGAGTGCTTCTCGGGCCGCGAACTGCAACCTTGCAGGAATCTCCCAGGTTCCATGCCCAACGAAAGCCCCCAGACCCAAATTGAGAGGGGCTGCTTGGGGGCCCCCTGGGGGCCCTTCAGGCCAGCTAGGTCTTTGGGTCCTGGCTCCTTCGGTTTGGGAGCTGTTGCTGCAGTTGGGCATGTTGGCCGGAGAGTGCTTCTCGGGCCGCGAACTGCAACCTTGCAGGATTCTCCCAGGTTCCCGGCCCAACGAAAGCCCCCAGACCCAAATGGAGAGGGGCTGCTTGGGGGCCCCCTGGGGGCCCTTCAGGCCAGCTAGGTCTTTGGGTCCTGGCTCCTTCGCTTTGGGAGCTGTTGCTGCAGTTGAGCATGTTGGCCGGAGAGTGCTTCTCGGGCCGCGAACTGTAACCTTGCAGGTACCTCTCAGGTATCCATGCCCAACGAAAGCCCCCAGACCCAAATGGAGAGGGGCTGCTTGGGGGCCCCCTGGGGGCCCTTCAGGCCAGCTAGGTCTTTGGGTCCTGGCTCCTTCGCTTTGGGAGCTGTTGCTGCAGTTGGGCATGTTGGCCGGAGAGTGCTTCTCGGGCCGCGAACTGCAACCTTGCAGGAATCTCCCAGGTTCCCGGCCCAACGAAAGCCCCCAGACCCAAATTGAGAGGGGCTGCTTGGGGGCCCCCTGGGGGCCCTTCAGGCCAGCTAGGTCTTTGGGTCCTGGCTCCTTCGCTTTGGGAGCTGTTGCTGCAGTTGGGCATGTTGGCCGGAGAGTGCTTCTCGGGCCGCGAACTGCAACCTTGCAGGAATCTCCCAGGTTCCCGGCCCAACGAAAGCCCCCAGACCCAAATGGAGAGGGGCTGCTTGGGGGCCCCCTGGGGGCCCTTCAGGCCAGCTAGGTCTTTGGGTCCTGGCTCCTTCGGTTTGGGAGCTGTTGCTGCAGTTGGGCATGTTGGCCGGAGAATGCTTCTCGGGCCGCGAACTGCAACCTTGCATGAATCTCCCAGGTTCCCCGCCCAACGAAAGCCCCCAGACCCAAATGGAGAGGGGCTGCTTGGGGACCCCCTGGGGGCACTTCAGGCCAGCTAGGTCTTTGGGTCCTGGCTGCTTTGCTTTGGGAGCTGTTGCTGCAGTTGGGCATGTTGGCCGGAGAGTTTTTCTCGGGCCGCGAACTGTAACATTGCAGGTACCTCTCAGGTATACATGCCCAACGAAAGCCCCCAGACCCAAATTGAGAGGGGCTGCTTGGGTCCCCCCTGGGGGCCCATCAGGCCAGCTAGGTCTTTGGGTCCTGGCTCCTTCGGTTTGGGAGCTGTTGCTGCAGTTGGGCATGTTGGCCGGAGAGTGCTTCTCGGGCCGCGAACTGCAACCTTGCAGGAATCTCCCAGGTTCCATGCCCAACGAAAGCCCCCAGACCCAAATTGAGAGGGGCTGCTTGGGGGCCCCCTGGGGGCCCTTCAGGCCAGCTAGGTCTTTGGGTCCTGGCTCCTTCGGTTTGGGAGCTGTTGTTGCAGTTGGGCATGTTGGCCGGAGAGTGCTTCTCGGGCCGCGAACTGCAACCTTGCAGGATTCTCCCAGGTTCCCGGCCCAACGAAAGCCCCCAGACCCAAATTGAGAGGGGCTGCTTGGGGCCCCCCTGGGGGCCCTTCAGGCCAGCTAGGTCTTTGGGTCCTGGCTCCTTCGGTTTGGGAGCTGTTGCTGCAGTTGAGCATGTTGGCCGGAGAGTGCTTCTCGGGCCGCGAACTGTAACCTTGCAGGAACCTCTCAGGTATACATGCCCAACGAAAGCCCCCAGACCCAAATTGAGAGGGGCTGCTTGGTGGCCTTCTGGGGGCCCTTCAGGCCAGCTAGGTCTTTGGGTCCTGGCTCCTTCGGTTTGGGAGCTGTTGTTGGATATTTGGCATGTTGGCCGGAGAGTGCTTCTCGGGCCGCGAACTGCAACCTTGCTGGTATCTCCCAGGTTCTCAGCCCAACGAAAGCCCCCAGACCCAAATGGAGAGGGGCTGCTTGGGGGCCCCCTGGGGGCCCTTCAGGCCAACTAGGTCTTTGGGTCCTGGCTCCTTCGCTTTGGGAGCTGTTGCTGCAGTTGGGCATGCTGGCCGGAGAGTGCTTCTCCGGCCGCGAACTGCAACCTTGCAGGTACCTCCCAGGTTCCCGGCCCAACTAAAGCCCCCAGACCCAAATGGAGAGGAGCTCCTTGGGGGCCCCATGGGGGCCCTTCAGGCCAGCTAGGTCTTTGGGTCCTGGCTCCTTCGGTTTGGGAGCTGTTGCTGCAGTTGGGCATGTTGGCCGGAGAGTGCTTCTCGGGCCGCGAACTGCAACCTTGCAGGAATCTCCCAGGTTCCCGGCTCAACGAAAGCCCCCAGACCCAAATTGAGAGGGGCTGCTTGGTGGCCCCCTGGGGGCCCTTCAGGCCAGCTAGGTCTTTGTGTCCTGGCTCCTTCGGTTTGGGAGCTGTTGCTGCAGTTGGGCATGTTGGCCGGAGAGTGCTTCTCGGGCCGCGAACTGCAACCTTGCAGGATTCTCCCAGGTTCCCGGCCCAACGAAAGCCCCCAGACCCAAATTGAGAGGGGCTGCTTGGGGGCCCCCTGGGGGCCCTTCAGGCCAGCTAGGTCTTTGGGTCCTGGCTCCTTCGCTTTGGGAGCTGTTGCTGCAGTTGGGCATGTTGGCCGGAGAGTGCTTCTCGGGCCGCGAACTGCAACCTTGCAGGATTCTCCCAGGTTCCCGGCCCAACGAAAGCCCCCAGACCCAAATTGAGAGGGGCTGCTTCGGGCCCCCCTGGGGGCCCATCAGGCCAGCTAGGTCTTTGGGTCCTGGCTCCTTCGGTTTGGGAGCTGTTGCTGCAGTTGGGCATGTTGGCCGGAGAGTGCTTCTCGGGCCGCGAACTGCAACCTTGCAGGAATCTCCCAGGTTCCATGCCCAACGAAAGCCCCCAGACCCAAATTGAGAGGGGCTGCTTGGGGGCCCCCTGGGGGCCCTTCAGGCCAGCTAGGTCTTTGGGTCCTGGCTCCTTCGCTTTGGGAGCTGTTGCTGCAGTTGGGCATGTTGGCCGGAGAGTGCTTCTCGGGCCGCGAACTGCAACCTTGCAGGAATCTCCCAGGTTCCCGGCCCAACGAAAGCCCCCAGACCCAAATGGAGAGGGGCTGCTTGGGGGCCCCCTGGGGGCCCTTCAGGCCAGCTAGGTCTTTGGGTCCTGGCTCCTTCGGTTTGGGAGCTGTTGCTGCAGTTGAGCATGTTGGCCGGAGAGTGCTTCTCGGGCCGCGAACTGTAACCTTGCAGGTACCTCTCAGGTATCCATGCCCAATGAAAGCCCCCAGACCCAAATGGAGAGGGGCTGCTTGGGGGCCCCCTGGGGGCCCTTCAGGCCAGCTAGGTCTTTGGGTCCTGGCTCCTTCGGTTTGGAAGCTGTTGCTGCAGTTGGGCATGTTGGCCGGAGAGTGCTTCTCGGGCCGCGAACTGCAACCTTGCAGGAATCTCCCAGGTTCCCGGCCCAACGAAAGCCCCCAGACCCAAATTGAGAGGGGCTGCTTGGGGGCCCCCTGGGGGCCCTTCAGGCCAGCTAGGTCTTTGGGTCCTGGCTCCTTCGGTTTGGGAGCTGTTGCTGCAGTTGGGCATGTTGGCCGGAGAGTGCTTCTCGGGCCGCGAACTGCAACCTTGCAGGAATCTCCCAGGTTCCCGGGCCAACAAAAGCCCCCAGACCCAAATGGAGAGGGGCTGCTTGGGGGCCCCCTGGGGGCCCTTCAGGCCAGCTAGGTCTTTGGGTCCTGGCTCCTTCGGTTTGGGAGCTGTTGCTGCAGTTGAGCATGTTGGCCGGAGAGTGCTTCTCGGGCCGCGCACTGTAATCTTGCAGGTACATCTCAGGTATCCATGCCCAACGAAAGCCCCCAGACCCAAATGGAGAGGGGCTGCTTGGGGGCCCCCTGGGGGCCCTTCAGGCCAGCTAGGTCTTTGGGTCCTGGCTCCTTCGGTTTGGGAGCTGTTGCTGCAGTTGGGCATGTTGGCCGGAGAGTGCTTCTCGGGCCGCGAACTGCAACCTTGCAGGAATCTCCCAGGTTCCATGCCCAACGAAAGCCCCCAGACCCAAATTGAGAGGGGCTGCTTGGGGGCCCCCTGGGGGCCCTTCAGGCCAGCTAGGTCTTTGGGTCCTGGCTCCTTCGGTTTGGGAGCTGTTGCTGCAGTTGGGCATGTTGGCCGGAGAGTGCTTCTCGGGCCGCGAACTGCAACCTTGCAGGATTCTCCCAGGTTCCCGGCCCAACGAAAGCCCCCAGACCCAAATTGAGAGGGGCTGCTTGGGGGCCCCCTGGGGGCCCTTCAGGCCAGCTAGGTCTTTGGGTCCTGGCTCCTTCGCTTTGGGAGCTGTTGCTGCAGTTGGGCATGTTGGCCGGAGAGTGCTTCTCGGGCCGCGAACTGCAACCTTGCAGGATTCTCCCAGGTTCCCGGCCCAACGAAAGCCCCCAGACCCAAATTGAGAGGGGCTGCTTCGGGCCCCCCTGGGGGCCCATCAGGCCAGCTAGGTCTTTGGGTCCTGGCTCCTTCGGTTTGGGAGCTGTTGCTGCAGTTGGGCATGTTGGCCGGAGAGTGCTTCTCGGGCCGCGAACTGCAACCTTGCAGGAATCTCCCAGGTTCCATGCCCAACGAAAGCCCCCAGACCCAAATTGAGAGGGGCTGCTTGGGGGCCCCCTGGGGGCCCTTCAGGCCAGCTAGGTCTTTGGGTCCTGGCTCCTTCGCTTTGGGAGCTGTTGCTGCAGTTGGGCATGTTGGCCGGAGAGTGCTTCTCGGGCCGCGAACTGCAACCTTGCAGGAATCTCCCAGGTTCCCGGCCCAACGAAAGCCCCCAGACCCAAATGGAGAGGGGCTGCTTGGGGGCCCCCTGGGGGCCCTTCAGGCCAGCTAGGTCTTTGGGTCCTGGCTCCTTCGGTTTGGGAGCTGTTGCTGCAGTTGAGCATGTTGGCCGGAGAGTGCTTCTCGGGCCGCGAACTGTAACCTTGCAGGTACCTCTCAGGTATCCATGCCCAATGAAAGCCCCCAGACCCAAATGGAGAGGGGCTGCTTGGGGGCCCCCTGGGGGCCCTTCAGGCCAGCTAGGTCTTTGGGTCCTGGCTCCTTCGGTTTGGAAGCTGTTGCTGCAGTTGGGCATGTTGGCCGGAGAGTGCTTCTCGGGCCGCGAACTGCAACCTTGCAGGAATCTCCCAGGTTCCCGGCCCAACGAAAGCCCCCAGACCCAAATTGAGAGGGGCTGCTTGGGGCCCCCCTGGGGGCCCTTCAGGCCAGCTAGGTCTTTGGGTCCTGGCTCCTTCGGTTTGGGAGCTGTTGCTGCAGTTGGGCATGTTGGCCGGAGAGTGCTTCTCGGGCCGCGAACTGCAACCTTGCAGGAATCTCCCAGGTTCCCGGCCCAACAAAAGCCCCCAGACCCAAATGGAGAGGGGCTGCTTGGGGGCCCCCTGGGGGCCCTTCAGGCCAGCTAGGTCTTTGGGTCCTGGCTCCTTCGGTTTGGGAGCTGTTGCTGCAGTTGAGCATGTTGGCCGGAGAGTGCTTCTCGGTCCGCGCACTGTAATCTTGCAGGTACATCTCAGGTATCCATGCCCAACGAAAGCCCCCAGACCCAAATTGAGAGGGGCTGCTTGGGGGCCCCCTGGGGGCCCTTCAGGCCAGCTAGGTCTTTGGGTCCTGGCTCCTTCGGTTTGGGAGCTGTTGCTGCAGTTGGGCATGTTGGCCGGAGAGTGCTTCTCGGGCCGCGAACTGCAACCTTGCAGGAATCTCCCAGGTTCCCGGCCCAACGAAAGCCCCCAGACCCAAATGGAGAGGGGCTGCTTGGTGGCCCCCTGGGGGCCCTTCAGGCCAGCTAGGTCTTTGGGTCCTGGCTCCTTCGCTTTGGGAGCTGTTGCTGCAGTTGGGCATGTTGGCCGGAGAGTGCTTCTCGGGCCGCGAACTGCAACCTTGCAGGATTCTCCCAGGTTCTCGGCCCAACGAAAGCCCCCAGACCCAAATGGAGAGGGGCTGCTTGGGGACCCCCTGGGGGCACTTCAGGCCAGCTAGGTCTTTGGGTCCTGGCTCCTTCGCTTTGGGAGCTGTTGCTGCAGTTGGGCATGTTGGCCGGAGAGTGCTTCTCGGGCCGCGAACTGCAACCTTGCAGGATTCTCCCAGGTTCCCGGCCCAACGAAAGCCCCCAGACCCAAATGGAGAGGGGCTGCTTGGGGGCCCCCTGGGGGCCCTTCAGGCCAGCTAGGTCTTTGGGTCCTGGCTCCTTCGGTTTGGGAGCTGTTGCTGCAGTTGGGCATGTTGGCCGGAGAGTGCTTCTCGGGCCGCGAACTGCAACCTTGCATGAATCTCCCAGGTTCCCGGCCCAATGAAAGCCCCCAGACCCAAATGGAGAGGGGCTGCTTGGGGGCCCCCTGGGGGCCCTTCAGGCCAGCTAGGTCTTTGGGTCCTGGCTCCTTCGCTTTGGGAGCTGTTGCTGCAGTTGAGCATGTTGGCCAGAGAGTGCTTCTCGGGCCGCGAACTGTAACCTTGCAGGAACCTCTCAGGTATCCATGCCCAACGAAAGCCCCCAGACCCAAATTGAGAGGGGCTGCTTGGGGGCCCCCTGGGGGCCCTTCAGGCCAGCTAGGTCTTTGGGTCCTGGC
Organism: Gallinula chloropus; assembly: GCF_964237585.1. Classification (NCBI taxonomy): domain Eukaryota; kingdom Metazoa; phylum Chordata; class Aves; order Gruiformes; family Rallidae; genus Gallinula; species Gallinula chloropus. Next base: position 41,096 of record NW_028168311.1, read on the forward strand.
TCCTTCGGTTTGGGAGCTGTTGCTGCAGTTGGGCATGTTGGCCGGAGAGTGCTTCTCGGGCCGCGAACTGTAACTTGCAGGTACCTCTCAGGTATACATGCCCAACGAAAGCCCCCAGACCCAAATTGAGAGGGGCTGCTTGGTGGCCTTCTGGGGGCCCTTCAGGCCAGCTAGGTCTTTGGGTCCTGGCTCCTTCGGTTTGGGAGCTGTTGTTGGATATTTGGCATGTTGGCCGGAGAGTGCTTCTCGGGCCGCGAACTGCAACCTTGCTGGTATCTCCCAGGTTCTCAGCCCAACGAAAGCCCCCAGACCCAAATGGAGAGGGGCTGCTTGGGGGCCCCCTGGGGGCCCTTCAGGCCAGCTAGGTCTTTGGGTCCTGGCTCCTTCGCTTTGGGAGCTGTTGCTGCAGTTGGGCATGTTGGACGGAGAGTGCTTCTCGGGCCGCGAACTGCAACCTTGCAGGAATCTCCCAGGTTCCCGGCCCAACGAAAGCCCCCAGACCCAAACTGAGAGGGGCTGCTTGGGGGCCCCCTGGGGGCCCTTCAGGCCAGCTAGGTCTTTGGGTCCTGGCTCCTTCGCTTTGGGAGCTGTTGCTGCAGTTGGGCATGTTGGCCGGAGAGTGCTTCTCGGGCCGCGAACTGCAACCTTGCAGGAATCTCCCAGGTTCCCCGCCCAACGAAAGTCCCAAGACCCAAATGGAGAGGGGCTGCTTGGGGACCCCCTGGGGGCACTTCAGGCCAGCTAGGTCTTTGGGTCCTGGCTCCTTCGCTTTGGGAGCTGTTGCTGCAGTTGGGCATTTTGGCCGGAGAGTGCTTCTCGGGCCGCGAACTGTAACCTTGCAGGTACCTCTCAGGTATACATGCCCAACGAAAGCCCCCAGACCCAAATGGAGAGGGGCTGCTTGGGGGCCCCCTGGGGGCACTTCAGGCCAGCTAGGTCTTTGTGTCCTGGCTCCTTCGGTTTGGGAGCTGTTGCTGCAGTTGGGCATGTTGGCCGGAGAGTGCTTCTCGGGCCTCGAACTGCAACCTTGCAGGAATCTCCCAGGTTCCCGGCCCAACAAAAGCCCCCAGACCCAAATGGAGAGGGGCTGCTTGGGGGCCCCCTGGGGGCCCTTCAGGCCAACTAGGTCTTTGGGTCCTGGCTCCTTCGCTTTGGGAGCTGTTGCTGCAGTTGGGCATGCTGGCCGGAGAGTGCTTCTCCGGCCGCGAACTGCAACCTTGCAGGTACCTCCCAGGTTCCCGGCCCAACTAAAGCCCCCAGACCCAAATGGAGAGGAGCTCCTTGGGGGCCCCATGGGGGCCCTTCAGGCCAGCTAGGTCTTTGGGTCCTGGCTCCTTCGGTTTGGGAGGTGTTGCTGCAGTTGGGCATGTTGGCCGGAGAGTGCTTCTCGGGCCGCGAACTGCAACCTCGCAGGAATCTCCCAGGTTCCCGGCCCAACGAAAGCCCCCAGACCCAAATGGAGAGGGGCTGCTTGGTGGCCCCCTGGGGGCCCTTCAGGCCAGCTAGGTCTTTGTGTCCTGGCTCCTTCGGTTTGGGAGCTGTTGCTGCAGTTGGGCATGTTGGCCGGAGAGTGCTTCTCGGGCCGCGAACTGCAACCTTGCAGGATTCTCCCAGGTTCCCGGCCCAACGAAAGCCCCCAGACCCAAATTGAGAGGGGCTGCTTGGGGGCCCCCTGGGGGCCCTTCAGGCCAGCTAGGTCTTTGGGTCCTGGCTCCTTCGCTTTGGGAGCTGTTGCTGCAGTTGGGCATGTTGGCCGGAGAGTGCTTCTCGGGCCGCGAACTGCAAACTTGCAGGATTCTCCCAGGTTCCCGGCCCAACGAAAGCCCCCAGACCCAAATTGAGAGGGGCTGCTTCGGGCCCCCCTGGGGGCCCATCAGGCCAGCTAGGTCTTTGGGTCCTGGCTCCTTCGGTTTGGGAGCTGTTGCTGCAGTTGGGCATGTTGGCCGGAGAGTGCTTCTCGGGCCGCGAACTGCAACCTTGCAGGAATCTCCCAGGTTCCATGCCCAACGAAAGCCCCCAGACCCAAATTGAGAGGGGCTGCTTGGGGGCCCCCTGGGGGCCCTTCAGGCCAGCTAGGTCTTTGGGTCCTGGCTCCTTCGCTTTGGGAGCTGTTGCTGCAGTTGGGCATGTTGGCCGGAGAGTGCTTCTCGGGCCGCGAACTGCAACCTTGCAGGAATCTCCCAGGTTCCCGGCTCAACGAAAGCCCCCAGACCCAAATGGAGAGGGGCTGCTTGGGGGCCCCCTGGGGGCCCTTCAGGCCAGCTAGGTCTTTGGGTCCTGGCTCCTTCGCTTTGGGAGCTGTTGCTGCAGTTGAGCATGTTGGCCGGAGAGTGCTTCTCGGGCCGCGAACTGTAACCTTGCAGGAATCTCCCAGGTTCCCGGCCCAACGAAAGCCCCCAGACCCAAATTGAGAGGGGCTGCTTGGGGGCCCCCTGGGGGCCCTTCAGGCCAGCTAGGTCTTTGGGTCCTGGCTCCTTCGGTTTGGGAGCTGTTGCTGCAGTTGTGCATGTTGGCCGGAGAGTGCTTCTCGGGCCGCGAACTGCAACCTTGCAGGAATCTCCCAGGTTCCCGGCCCAACAAAAGCCCCCAGACCCAAATGGAGAGGGGCTGCTTGGGGGCCCCCTGGGGGCCCTTCAGGCCACCTAGCTCTTTGGGTCCTGGCTCCTTCGGTTTGGGAGCTGTTGCTGCAGTTGGGCATGTTGGCCGGAGAGTGCTTCTCGGGCCGCGCACTGCAACCTTGCAGGAATCTCCCAGGTTCCATGCCCAACGAAAGCCCCCAGACCCAAATTGAGAGGGGCTGCTTGGGGGCCCCCTGGGGGCCCTTCAGGCCAGCTAGGTCTTTGGGTCCTGGCTCCTTCGGTTTGGGAGCTGTTGCTGCAGTTGGGCATGTTGGCCGGAGAGTGCTTCTCGGGCCGCGAACTGCAACCTTGCAGGAATCTCCCAGGTTCCCGGCCCAACGAAAGCCCCCAGACCCAAATGGAGAGGGGCTGCTTGGTGGCCCCCTGGGGGCCCTTCAGGCCAGCTAGGTCTTTGGGTCCTGGCTCCTTCGGTTTGGGAGCTGTTGCTGCAGTTGTGCATGTTGGCCGGAGAGTGCTTCTCGGGCCGCGAACTGCAACCTTGCAGGTACCTCCCAGGTTCTCGGCCCAACGAAAGCCCCCAGACCCAAATGGAGAGGGGCTGCTTGGGGACCCCCTGGGGGCACTTCAGGCCAGCTAGGTCTTTGGGTCCTGGCTCCTTCGCTTTGGGAGCTGTTGCTGCAGTTGGGCATGTTGGCCGGAGAGTGCTTCTCGGGCCGCGAACTGTAACCTTGCAGATACCTCTCAGGTATACATGCCCAACGAAAGCCCCCAGACCCAAATTGAGAGGGGCTACTTGGGGGCCCCCTGGGGGCCCTTCAGGCCAGCTAGGTCTTTGGGTCCTGGCTCATTCGGTTTGGGAGCTGTTGCTGCAGTTGGGCATGTTGGCCGGAGAGTGCTTCTCGGGCCGCGAACTGCAACCTTGCAGGAATCTCCCAGGTTCCCGGCCCAACAAAAGCCCCCAGACCCAAATGGAGAGGGGCTGCTTGGGGGCCCCCTGGGGGCCCTTCAGGCCAGCTAGGTCTTTGGGTCCTGGCTCCTTCGCTTTGGGAGCTGTTGCTGCAGTTGGGCATGTTGGCCGGAGAGTGCTTCTCGGGCCGCGAACTGCAACCTTGCAGGTACCTCCCAGGTTCCCGGCCCAACGAAAGCCCCCAGACCCAAATGGAGAGGAGCTCCTTGGGGGCCCCCTGGGGGCCCTTCAGGCCAGCTAGGTCTTTGGGTCCTGGCTCCTTCGTTTTGGGAGCTGTTGCTGCAGTTGGGCATGTTGGCCGGAGAGTGCTTCTCCGGCCGCGAACTGCAACCTTGCAGGTACCTCCCAGGTTCCCGGCCCAACTAAAGCCCCCAGACCCAAATGGAGAGGACCTCCTTGGGGGCCCCCTGGGGGCCCTTCAGGCCAGCTAGGTCTTTGGGTCCTGGCTCCTTCGCTTTGGGAGCTGTTGCTGCAGTTGGGCATGTTGGCCGGAGAGTGCTTCTCGGGCCGCGAACTGCAACCTCGCAGGAATCTCCCAGGTTCCCGGCCCAACGAAAGCCCCCAGACCCAAATGGAGAGGGGCTGCTTGGGGGCCCCCTGGGGGCCCTTCAGGCCAGCTAGGTCTTTGTGTCCTGGCTCCTTCGGTTTGGGAGCTGTTGCTGCAGTTGGGCATGTTGGCCGGAGAGTGCTTCTCGGGCCGCGAACTGCAACCTTGCTGGATTCTCCCAGGTTCCCGGCCCAACGAAAGCCCCCAGACCCAAATGGAGAGGGGCTGCTTGGGGGCCCCCTGGGGGCCCTTCAGGCCAGCTAGGTCTTTGGGTCCTGGCTCCTTCGCTTTGGGAGCTGTTGCTGCAGTTGGGCATGTTGGCCGGAGAGTGCTTCTCGGGCCGCGAACTGCAACCTTGCATGAATCTCCCAGGTTCCCGGCCCAATGAAAGCCCCCAGACCCAAATGGAGAGGGGCTGCTTGGGGGCCCCCTGGGGGCCCTTCAGGCCAGCTAGGTCTTTGGGTCCTGGCTCCTTCGCTTTGGGAGCTGTTGCTGCAGTTGGGCATGTTGGCCGGAGAGTGCTTCTCGGGCCGCGAACTGTAACCTTGCAGGTACCTCTCAGGTATCCATGCCCAACGAAAGCCCCCAGACCCAAATTGAGAGGGGCTGCTTGGGGGCCCCCTGGGGGCCCTTCAGGCCAGCTAGGTCTTTGTGTCCTGGCTCCTTCGGTTTGGGAGCTGTTGCTGCAGTTGGGCATGTTGGCCGGAGAGTGCTTCTCGGGCCGCGAACTGCAACCTTGCAGGAATCTCCCAGGTTCCCGGCCCAACGAAAGCCCCCAGACCCAAATTGAGAGGGGCTGCTTGGGGGCCCCCTGTGGGCCCTTCAGGCCAGCTAGGTCTTTGGGTCCTGGCTCCTTCGGTTTGGGAGCTGTTGCTGCAGTTGGGCATGTTGGCCGGAGAGTGCTTCTCGGGCCGCGAACTGCAACCTTGCAGGAATCTCCCCGGTTCCCGGCCCAACTAAAGCCCCCAGACCCAAATGGAGAGGGGCTGCTTGGGGGCCCCCTGGGGGCCCTTCAGGCCACCTAGCTCTTTGGGTCCTGGCTCCTTCGGTTTGGGAGCTGTTGCTGCAGTTGAGCATGTTGGCCGGAGAGTGCTTCTCGGGCCACGCACTCTAATCTTGCAGGTACATCTCAGGTATCCATGCCCAACGAAAGCCCCCAGACCCAAATGGAGTGGGGCTGCTTGGGGTCCCCTGGGGGCCCTTCAGGCCAGCTAGGTCTTTGGGTCCTGGCTCCTTCGCTTTGGGAGCTGTTGCTGCAGTTGGGCATGTTGGACGGAGAGTGCTTCTCGGGCCGCGAACTGCAACCTTGCAGGAATCTCCCAGGTTCCCGGCCCAACGAAAGACCCCAGACCCAAATTGAGAGGGGCTGCTTGGGGGCCCCCTGGGGGCCCTTCAGGCCAGCTAGGTCTTTGTGTCCTGGCTCATTCGGTTTGGGAGCTGTTGCTGCAGTTGGGCATGTTGGCCGGAGAGTGCTTCTCGGGCCTCGAACTGCAACCTTGCAGGAATCTCCCAGGTTCCCGGCCCAACAAAAGCCCCCAGACCCAAATGGAGAGGGGCTGCTTGGGGGCCCCCTGGGGGCCCTTCAGGCCAGCTAGGTCTTTGGGTCCTGGCTCCTTCGCTTTGGGAGCTGTTGCTGCAGTTGGGCATGTTGGCCGGAGAGTGCTTCTCTGGCCGCGAACTGCAACCTTGCAGGTACCTCCCAGGTTCCCGGCCCAACGAAAGCCCCCAGACCCAAATGGAGAGGAGCTCCTTGGGGGCCCCCTGGGGGCCCTTCAGGCCAGCTAGGTCTTTGGGTCCTGGCTCCTTCGGTTTGGGAGCTGTTGCTGCAGTTGGGCATGTTGGCCGGAGAGTGCTTCTCCGGCCGCGAACTGCAACCTTGCAGGTACCTCCCAGGTTCCCGGCCCAACTAAAGCCCCCAGACCCAAATGGAGAGCACCTCCTTGGGGGCCCCATGGGGGCCCTTCAGGCCAGCTAGGTCTTTGGGTCCTGGCTCCTTCGCTTTGGGAGCTGTTGCTGCAGTTGGGCATGTTGGCCGGAGAGTGCTTCTCGGGCCGCGAACTGCAACCTCGCAGGAATCTCCCAGGTTCCCGGCCCAACGAAAACCCCCAGACCCAAATTGAGAGGGGCTGCTTGGGGGCCCCCTGGGGGCCCTTCAGGCCAGCTAGGTCTTTGGGTCCTGGCTCCTTCGGTTTGGGAGCTGTTGCTGCAGTTGAGCATGTTGGCCGGACAGTGCTTCTCGGTCCGCGAACTGCAACCTTGCAGGATTCTCCCAGGTTCCCGGCCCAACGAAAGCCCCCAGACCCAAATTGAGAGGGGCTGCTTGGGGGCCCCCTGGGGGCCCTTCAGGCCAGCTAGGTCTTTGGGTCCTGGCTCCTTCGGTTTGGGAGCTGTTGCTGCAGTTGAGCATGTTGGCCGGACAGTGCTTCTCGGTCCGCGAACTGTAACCTTGCAGGTACCTCTCAGGTATCCATGCCCAACAAAAGCCCCCAGACCCAAATTGAGAGTGGCTGCTTGGTGGCCCCCTGGGGGCCCTTCAGGCCAGCTAGGTCTTTGGGTCCTGGCTCCTTCGCTTTGGGAGCTGTTGCTGCAGTTGGGCATGTTGGACGGAGAGTGCTTCTCGGGCCGCGAACTGCAACCTTGCAGGATTCTCCCAGGTTCCCGGCCCAACGAAAGCCCCCAGACCCAAATGGAGAGGGGCTGCTTGGGGGCCCCCTGGGGGCCCTTCAGGCCAGCTAGGTCTTTGGGTCCTGGCTCCTTCGCTTTGGGAGCTGTTGCTGCAGTTGGGCATGTTGGCCGGAGAGTGCTTCTCGGGCCGCGAACTGCAACCTTGCAGGAATCTCCCAGGTTCCCGGCCCAACTAAAGCCCCCAGACCCAAATGGAGAGGGGCTGCTTGGGGGCCCCCTGGGGGCCCTTCAGGCCAGCTAGGTCTTTGGGTCCTGGCTCCTTCGCTTTGGGAGCTGTTGCTGCAGTTGGGCATGTTGGCCGGAGAGTGCTTCTCCGGCCGCGAACTGCAACCTTGCAGGAATCTCCCAGGTTCCCGGCCCAACGAAAGCCCCCAGACCCAAATGGAGAGGGGCTGCTTGGGGGCCCCCTGGGGGCCCTTCAGGCCAGCTAGGTCTTTGGGTCCTGGCTCCTTCGCTTTGGGAGCTGTTGCTGCAGTTGAGCATGTTGGCCGGAGAGTGCTTCTCGGGCCGCGAACTGCAACCTTGCAGGTACCTCCCAGGTTCCCGGCCCAACGAAAGCCCCCAGACCCAAATGGAGAGGGGCTGCTTGGGGACCCCCTGGGGGCACTTCAGGCCAGCTAGGTCTTTGGGTCCTGGCTCCTTCGCTTTGGGAGCTGTTGCTGCAGTTGGGCATGTTGGCCGGAGAGTGCTTCTCTGGCCGCGAACTGCAACCTTGCAGGTACCTCCCAGGTTCCCGGCCCAACTAAAGCCCCCAGACCCAAATGGAGAGGACCTCCTTGGGGGCCCCATGGGGTCCCTTCAGGCCAGCTAGGTCTTTGGGTCCTGGCTCCTTCGGTTTGGGAGCTGTTGCTGCAGTTGGGCATGTTGGCCGGAGAGTGCTTCTCGGGCCGCGAACTGCAACCTTGCAGGAATCTCCCAGGTTCCCGGCCCAACGAAAGCCCCCAGACCCAAATTGAGAGGGGCTGCTTGGGGGCCCCCTGGGGGCCCTTCAGGCCAGCTAGGTCTTTGTGTCCTGGCTCCTTCGGTTTGGGAGCTGTTGCTGCAGTTGGGCATGTTGGCCGGAGAGTGCTTCTCGGGCCGCGAACTGCAACCTTGCAGGAATCTCCCAGGTTCCCGGCCCAACGAAAGCCCCCAGACCCAAATGGAGAGGGGCTGCTTGGGGGCCCCCTGGGGGCCCTTCAGGCCAGCTAGGTCTTTGGGTCCTGGCTCCTTCGCTTTGGGAGCTGTTGCTGCAGTTGAGCATGTTGGCCGGAGAGTGCTTCTCGGGCCGCGAACTGTAACCTTGCAGGTACCTCTCAGGTATCCATGCCCAATGAAAGCCCCCAGACCCAAATGGAGAGGGGCTGCTTGGGGGCCCCCTGGGGGCCCTTCAGGCCAGCTAGGTCTTTGGGTCCTGGCTCCTTCGGTTTGGAAGCTGTTGCTGCAGTTGGGCATGTTGGCCGGAGAGTGCTTCTCGGGCCGCGAACTGCAACCTTGCAGGAATCTCCCAGGTTCCCGGCCCAACGAAAGCCCCCAGACCCAAATTGAGAGGGGCTGCTTGGGGGCCCCCTGGGGGCCCTTCAGGCCAGCTAGGTCTTTGGGTCCTGGCTCCTTCGGTTTGGGAGCTGTTGCTGCAGTTGTGCATGTTGGCCGGAGAGTGCTTCTCGGGCCGCGAACTGCAACCTTGCAGGAATCTCCCAGGTTCCCGGCCCAACAAAAGCCCCCAGACCCAAATGGAGAGGGGCTGCTTGGGGGCCCCCTGGGGGCCCTTCAGGCCACCTAGCTCTTTGGGTCCTGGCTCCTTCGGTTTGGGAGCTGTTGCTGCAGTTGGGCATGTTGGCCGGAGAGTGCTTCTCGGGCCGCGAACTGCAACCTTGCAGGAATCTCCCAGGTTCCATGCCCAACGAAAGCCCCCAGACCCAAATTGAGAGGGGCTGCTTGGGGGCCCCCTGGGGGCCCTTCAGGCCAGCTAGGTCTTTGGGTCCTGGCTCCTTCGGTTTGGGAGCTGTTGCTGCAGTTGGGCATGTTGGCCGGAGAGTGCTTCTCGGGCCGCGAACTGCAACCTTGCAGGAATCTCCCAGGTTCCCGGCCCAACGAAAGCCCCCAGACCCAAATGGAGAGGGGCTGCTTGGTGGCCCCCTGGGGGCCCTTCAGGCCAGCTAGGTCTTTGGGTCCTGGCTCCTTCGGTTTGGGAGCTGTTGCTGCAGTTGGGCATGTTGGCCGGAGAGTGCTTCTCGGGCCGCGAACTGCAACCTTGCAGGTACCTCCCAGGTTCTCGGCCCAACGAAAGCCCCCAGACCCAAATGGAGAGGGGCTGCTTGGGGACCCCCTGGGGGCACTTCAGGCCAGCTAGGTCTTTGGGTCCTGGCTCCTTCGCTTTGGGAGCTGTTGCTGCAGTTGGGCATGTTGGCCGGAGAGTGCTTCTCGGGCCGCGAACTGTAACCTTGCAGATACCTCTCAGGTATACATGCCCAACGAAAGCCCCCAGACCCAAATTGAGAGGGGCTACTTGGGGGCCCCCTGGGGGCCCTTCAGGCCAGCTAGGTCTTTGGGTCCTGGCTCATTCGGTTTGGGAGCTGTTGCTGCAGTTGGGCATGTTGGCCGGAGAGTGCTTCTCGGGCCGCGAACTGCAACCTTGCAGGAATCTCCCAGGTTCCCGGCCCAACAAAAGCCCCCAGACCCAAATGGAGAGGGGCTGCTTGGGGGCCCCCTGGGGGCCCTTCAGGCCAGCTAGGTCTTTGGGTCCTGGCTCCTTCGCTTTGGGAGCTGTTGCTGCAGTTGGGCATGTTGGCCGGAGAGTGCTTCTCGGGCCGCGAACTGCAACCTTGCAGGTACCTCCCAGGTTCCCGGCCCAACGAAAGCCCCCAGACCCAAATGGAGAGGAGCTCCTTGGGGGCCCCCTGGGGGCCCTTCAGGCCAGCTAGGTCTTTGGGTCCTGGCTCCTTCGGTTTGGGAGCTGTTGCTGCAGTTGGGCATGTTGGCCGGAGAGTGCTTCTCCGGCTGCGAACTGCAACCTTGCAGGTACCTCCCAGGTTCCCGGCCCAACTAAAGCCCCCAGACCCAAATGGAGAGGACCTCCTTGGGGGCCCCCTGGGGGCCCTTCAGGCCAGCTAGGTCTTTGGGTCCTGGCTCCTTCGCTTTGGGAGCTGTTGCTGCAGTTGGGCATGTTGGCCGGAGAGTGCTTCTCGGGCCGCGAACTGCAACCTCGCAGGAATCTCCCAGGTTCCCGGCCCAACGAAAGCCCCCAGACCCAAATGGAGAGGGGCTGCTTGGGGGCCCCCTGGGGGCCCTTCAGGCCAGCTAGGTCTTTGTGTCCTGGCTCCTTCGGTTTGGGAGCTGTTGCTGCAGTTGGGCATGTTGGCCGGAGAGTGCTTCTCGGGCCGCGAACTGCAACCTTGCAGGATTCTCCCAGGTTCCCGGCCCAACGAAAGCCCCCAGACCCAAATGGAGAGGGGCTGCTTGGGGGCCCCCTGGGGGCCCTTCAGGCCAGCTAGGTCTTTGGGTCCTGGCTCCTTCGGTTTGGGAGCTGTTGCTGCAGTTGGGCATGTTGGCCGGAGAGTGCTTCTCGGGCCGCGAACTGCAACCTTGCATGAATCTCCCAGGTTCCCGGCCCAATGAAAGCCCCCAGACCCAAATGGAGAGGGGCTGCTTGGGGGCCCCCTGGGGGCCCTTCAGGCCAGCTAGGTCTTTGGGTCCTGGCTCCTTCGCTTTGGGAGCTGTTGCTGCAGTTGGGCATGTTGGCCGGAGAGTGCTTCTCGGGCCGCGAACTGTAACCTTGCAGGTACCTCTCAGGTATCCATGCCCAACGAAAGCCCCCAGACCCAAATTGAGAGGGGCTGCTTGGGGGCCCCCTGGGGGCCCTTCAGGCCAGCTAGGTCTTTGTGTCCTGGCTCCTTCGGTTTGGGAGCTGTTGCTGCAGTTGGGCATGTTGGCCGGAGAGTGCTTCTCGGGCCGCGAACTGCAACCTTGCAGGAATCTCCCAGGTTCCCGGCCCAACGAAAGCCCCCAGACCCAAATTGAGAGGGGCTGCTTGGGGGCCCCCTGTGGGCCCTTCAGGCCAGCTAGGTCTTTGGGTCCTGGCTCCTTCGGTTTGGGAGCTGTTGCTGCAGTTGGGCATGTTGGCCGGAGAGTGCTTCTCGGGCCGCGAACTGCAACCTTGCAGGAATCTCCCCGGTTCCCGGCCCAACTAAAGCCCCCAGACCCAAATGGAGAGGGGCTGCTTGGGGGCCCCCTGGGGGCCCTTCAGGCCACCTAGCTCTTTGGGTCCTGGCTCCTTCGGTTTGGGAGCTGTTGCTGCAGTTGAGCATGTTGGCCGGAGAGTGCTTCTCGGGCCACGCACTCTAATCTTGCAGGTACATCTCAGGTATCCATGCCCAACGAAAGCCCCCAGACCCAAATGGAGTGGGGCTGCTTGGGGTCCCCTGGGGGCCCTTCAGGCCAGCTAGGTCTTTGGGTCCTGGCTCCTTCGGTTTGGGAGCTGTTGCTGCAGTTGGGCATGTTGGCCGGAGAGTGCTTCTCGGGCCGCGAACTGCAACCTTGCAGGAATCTCCCAGGTTCCATGCCCAACAAAAGCCCCCAGACCCAAATTGAGAGGGGCTGCTTGGGGGCCCCCTGGGGGCCCTTCAGGCCAGCTAGGTCTTTGGGTCCTGGCTCCTTCGGTTTGGGAGCTGTTGCTGCAGTTGGGCATGTTGGCCGGAGAGTGCTTCTCGGGCCGCGAACTGCAACCTTGCAGGAATCTCCCAGGTTCCCGGCCCAACGAAAGACCCCAGACCCAAATTGAGAGGGGCTGCTTGGGGGCCCCCTGGGGGCCCTTCAGGCCAGCTAGGTCTTTGTGTCCTGGCTCATTCGGTTTGGGAGCTGTTGCTGCAGTTGGGCATGTTGGCCGGAGAGTGCTTCTCGGGCCTCGAACTGCAACCTTGCAGGAATCTCCCAGGTTCCCGGCCCAACAAAAGCCCCCAGACCCAAATGGAGAGGGGCTGCTTGGGGGCCCCCTGGGGGCCCTTCAGGCCAGCTAGGTCTTTGGGTCCTGGCTCCTTCGCTTTGGGAGCTGTTGCTGCAGTTGGGCATGTTGGCCGGAGAGTGCTTCTCGGGCCGCGAACTGCAACCTTGCAGGTACCTCCCAGGTTCCCGGCCCAACGAAAGCCCCCAGACCCAAATGGAGAGGAGCTCCTTGGGGGCCCCCTGGGGGCCCTTCAGGCCAGCTAGGTCTTTGGGTCCTGGCTCCTTCGCTTTGGGAGCTGTTGCTGCAGTTGGGCATGTTGGCCGGAGAGTGCTTCTCCGGCCGCGAACTGCAACCTTGCAGGTACCTCCCAGGTTCCCGGCCCAACTAAAGCCCCCAGACCCAAATGGAGAGCACCTCCTTGGGGGCCCCATGGGGGCCCTTCAGGCCAGCTAGGTCTTTGGGTCCTGGCTCCTTCGCTTTGGGAGCTGTTGCTGCAGTTGGGCATGTTGGCCGGAGAGTGCTTCTCGGGCCGCGAACTGCAACCTCGCAGGAATCTCCCAGGTTCCCGGCCCAACGAAAACCCCCAGACCCAAATTGAGAGGGGCTGCTTGGGGGCCCCCTGGGGGCCCTTCAGGCCAGCTAGGTCTTTGGGTCCTGGCTCCTTCGGTTTGGGAGCTGTTGCTGCAGTTGAGCATGTTGGCCGGACAGTGCTTCTCGGTCCGCGAACTGCAACCTTGCAGGATTCTCCCAGGTTCCCGGCCCAACGAAAGCCCCCAGACCCAAATTGAGAGGGGCTGCTTGGGGGCCCCCTGGGGGCCCTTCAGGCCAGCTAGGTCTTTGGGTCCTGGCTCCTTCGGTTTGGGAGCTGTTGCTGCAGTTGAGCATGTTGGCCGGACAGTGCTTCTCGGTCCGCGAACTGTAACCTTGCAGGTACCTCTCAGGTATCCATGCCCAACAAAAGCCCCCAGACCCAAATTGAGAGTGGCTGCTTGGTGGCCCCCTGGGGGCCCTTCAGGCCAGCTAGGTCTTTGGGTCCTGGCTCCTTCGCTTTGGGAGCTGTTGCTGCAGTTGGGCATGTTGGACGGAGAGTGCTTCTCGGGCCGCGAACTGCAACCTTGCAGGATTCTCCCCGGTTCCCGGCCCAACGAAAGCCCCCAGACCCAAATTGAGAGGGGCTGCTTGGGGGCCCCCTGGGGGCCCTTCAGGCCAGCTAGGTCTTTGGGTCCTGGCTCCTTCGCTTTGGGAGCTGTTGCTGCAGTTGGGCATGTTGGCCGGAGAGTGCTTCTCGGGCCGCGAACTGCAACCTTGCAGGAATCTCCCAGGTTCCCGGCCCAACTAAAGCCCCCAGACCCAAATGGAGAGGGGCTGCTTGGGGGCCCCCTGGGGGCCCTTCAGGCCAGCTAGGTCTTTGGGTCCTGGCTCCTTCGCTTTGGGAGCTGTTGCTGCAGTTGGGCATGTTGGCCGGAGAGTGCTTCTCCGGCCGCGAACTGCAACCTTGCAGGAATCTCCCAGGTTCCCGGCCCAACGAAAGCCCCCAGACCCAAATGGAGAGGGGCTGCTTGGGGGCCCCCTGGGGGCCCTTCAGGCCAGCTAGGTCTTTGGGTCCTGGCTCCTTCGCTTTGGGAGCTGTTGCTGCAGTTGGGCATGTTGGCCGGAGAGTGCTTCTCGGGCCGCGAACTGCAACCTTGCAGGTACCTCCCAGGTTCCCGGCCCAACGAAAGCCCCCAGACCCAAATGGAGAGGGGCTGCTTGGGGACCCCCTGGGGGCACTTCAGGCCAGCTAGGTCTTTGGGTCCTGGCTCCTTCGCTTTGGGAGCTGTTGCTGCAGTTGGGCATGTTGGCCGGAGAGTGCTTCTCTGGCCGCGAACTGCAACCTTGCAGGTACCTCCCAGGTTCCCGGCCCAACTAAAGCCCCCAGACCCAAATGGAGAGGACCTCCTTGGGGGCCCCATGGGGTCCCTTCAGGCCAGCTAGGTCTTTGGGTCCTGGCTCCTTCGGTTTGGGAGCTGTTGCTGCAGTTGGGCATGTTGGCCGGAGAGTGCTTCTCGGGCCGCGAACTGCAACCTTGCAGGAATCTCCCAGGTTCCCGGCCCAACGAAAGCCCCCAGACCCAAATTGAGAGGGGCTGCTTGGGGGCCCCCTGGGGGCCCTTCAGGCCAGCTAGGTCTTTGTGTCCTGGCTCCTTCGGTTTGGGAGCTGTTGCTGCAGTTGGGCATGTTGGCCGGAGAGTGCTTCTCGGGCCGCGAACTGCAACCTTGCAGGATTCTCCCAGGTTCCCGGCCCAACGAAAGCCCCCAGACCCAAATGGAGAGGGGCTGCTTGGGGGCCCCCTGGGGGCCCTTCAGGCCAGCTAGGTCTTTGGGTCCTGGCTCCTTCGGTTTGGGAGCTGTTGCTGCAGTTGGGCATGTTGGCCGGAGAGTGCTTCTCGGGCCGCGAACTGCAACCTTGCAGGTACCTCCCAGGTTCCCGGCCCAACGAAAGCCCCCAGACCCAAATTGAGAGGGGCTGCTTGGGGCCCCATGGGGGCCCTTCAGGCCAGCTAGGTCTTTGGGTCCTGGCTCCTTCGGTTTGGGAGCTGTTGCTGCAGTTGGGCATGTTGGACGGAGAGTGCTTCTCGGGCCGCGAACTGCAACCTTGCAGGAATCTCCCAGGTTCCCGGCCCAACAAAAGCCCCCAGACCCAAATGGAGAGGGGCTGCTTGGGGGCCCCCTGGGGGCCCTTCAGGCCAGCTAGGTCTTTGGGTCCTGGCTCCTTCGCTTTGGGAGCTGTTGCTGCAGTTGGTCATGCTGGCCGGAGAGTGCTTCTCCGGCCGCGAACTGCAACCTTGCAGGTACCTCCCAGGTTCCCGGCCCAACTAAAGCCCCCAGACCCAAATGGAGAGGGGCTGCTTGGGGGCCCCCTGGGGGCCCTTCAGGCCAGCTAGGTCTTTGGGTCCTGGCTCCTTCGCTTTGGGAGCTGTTGCTGCAGTTGGGCATGTTGGCCGGAGAGTGCTTCTCGGGCCTCGAACTGCAACCTTGCAGGATTCTCCCAGGTTCCCGGCCCAACGAAAGACCCCAGACCCAAATTGAGAGGGGCTGCTTGGGGCCCCCCTGGGGGCCCATCAGGCCAGCTAGGTCTTTGGGTCCTGGCTCCTTCGCTTTGGGAGCTGTTGCTGCAGTTGGGCATGTTGGCCGGAGAGTGCTTCTCGGGCCGCGAACTGCAACCTTGCAGGAATCTCCCAGGTTCCATGCCCAACGAAAGCCCCCAGACCCAAATGGAGAGGGGCTGCTTGGGGGCCCCCTGGGGGCCCTTCAGGCCAGCTAGGTCTTTGGGTCCTGGCTCCTTCGCTTTGGGAGCTGTTGCTGCAGTTGGGCATGTTGGCCGGAGAGTGCTTCTCGGGCCGCGAACTGCAACCTTGCAGGAATCTCCCAGGTTCCCGGCCCAACGAAAGCCCCCAGACCCAAATTGAGAGGGGCTGCTTGGGGGCCCCATGGGGGCCCTTCAGGCCAGCTAGGTCTTTGGGTCCTGGCTCCTTCGGTTTGGGAGCTGTTGCTGCAGTTGGGCATGTTGGCCGGAGAGTGCTTCTCGGGCCGCGAACTGCAACCTTGCAGGAATCTCCCCGGTTCCCGGCCCAACTAAAGCCCCCAGACCCAAATGGAGAGGGGCTGCTTGGGGGCCCCCTGGGGGCCCTTCAGGCCACCTAGCTCTTTGGGTCCTGGCTCCTTCGGTTTGGGAGCTGTTGCTGCAGTTGAGCATGTTGGCCGGAGAGTGCTTCTCGGGCCGCGCACTGTAATCTTGCAGGTACATCTCAGGTATACATGCCCAACGAAAGCCCCCAGACCCAAATGGAGAGGGGCTGCTTGGGGTCCCCTGGGGGCCCTTCAGGCCAGCTAGGTCTTTGGGTCCTGGCTCCTTCGGTTTGGGAGCTGTTGCTGCAGTTGGGCATGTTGGCCGGAGAGTGCTTCTCGGGCCGCGAACTGCAACCTTGCAGGAATCTCCCAGGTTCCATGCCCAACGAAAGCCCCCAGACCCAAATGGAGAGGGGCTGCTTGGGGGCCCCCTGGGGGCCCTTCAGGCCAGCTAGGTCTTTGGGTCCTGGCTCCTTCGCTTTGGGAGCTGTTGCTGCAGTTGGGCATGTTGGCCGGAGAGTGCTTCTCGGGCCGCGAACTGCAACCTTGCAGGAATCTCCCAGGTTCCCGGCCCAACGAAAGCCCCCAGACCCAAATTGAGAGGGGCTGCTTGGGGGCCCCCTGGGGGCCCTTCAGGCCAGCTAGGTCTTTGGGTCCTGGCTCCTTCGGTTTGGGAGCTGTTGCTGCAGTTGAGCATGTTGGCCGGAGAGTGCTTCTCGGGCCGCGAACTGCAACCTTGCATGAATCTCCCAGGTTCCCCGCCCAAAGAAAGCCCCCAGACCCAAATGGAGAGGGGCTGCTTGGTGGCCCCCTGGGGGCCCTTCAGGCCAGCTAGGTCTTTGGGTCCTGGCTCCTTCGCTTTGGGAGCTGTTGCTGCAGTTGGGCATGTTGGCCGGAGAGTGCTTCTCGGGCCGCGAACTGCAACCTTGCAGGTACCTCCCAGGTTCCTGGCCCAACGAAAGCCCCCAGACCCAAATGGAGAGGGGCTGCTTGGGGGCCCCCTGGGGGCCCTTCAGGCCAGCTAGGTCTTTGGGTCCTGGCTCCTTCGGTTTGGGAGCTGTTGCTGCAGTTGGGCATGTTGGCCGGAGAGTGCTTCTCCGGCCGCGAACTGCAACCTTGCAGGAATCTCCCAGGTTCCCGGCCCAACAAAAGCCCCCAGACCCAAATGGAGAGGGGCTGCTTGGGGGCCCCCTGGGGGCCCTTCAGGCCACCTAGCTCTTTGGGTCCTCGCTCCTTCGGTTTG
The DNA here is from genome assembly GCF_964237585.1 of Gallinula chloropus. Lineage (NCBI taxonomy): Eukaryota > Metazoa > Chordata > Aves > Gruiformes > Rallidae > Gallinula > Gallinula chloropus. The sequence continues at coordinate 57,646 of NW_028168311.1, forward strand.
GGAGCTGTTGCTACAGTTGGGCATGTTGGCCGGAGAGTGCTTCTCGGGCCGCGAACTGCAACCTTGCAGGTACCTCCCAGGTTTCCGGCCCAACGAAAGCCCCCAGACCCAAATGGAGAGGGGCTGCTTGGGGGCCCCCTGGGGGCCCTTCAGGCCAGCTAGGTCTTTGGGTCCTGGCTCCTTCGCTTTGGGAGCTGTTGCTGCAGTTGGGCATGTTGGCCGGAGAGTGCTTCTCGGGCCGCTAACTGCAACCTTGCAGGATTCTCCCAGGTTCCCGGCCCAACGAAAGCCCCCAGACCCAAATGGAGAGGGGCTGCTTGGGGGCCCCCTGGGGGCCCTTCAGGCCAGCTAGGTCTTTGTGTCCTGGCTCCTTCGGTTTGGGAGCTGTTGCTGCAGTTGGGCATGTTGGCCGGAGAGTGCTTCTCGGGCCGCGAACTGCAACCTTGTAGGAATCTCCCAGGTTCCATGCCCAACGAAAGCCCCCAGACCCAAATTGAGAGGGGCTGCTTAGGGGCCCCCTGGGGGCCCTTCAGGCCAGCTAGGTCTTTGGGTCCTGGCTCCTTCGCTTTGGGAGCTGTTGCTGCAGTTGGGCATGTTGGCTGGAGAGTGCTTCTCGGGCCTCGAACTGCAACCTTGCAGGATTCTCCCAGGTTCCCGGCCCAAGGAAAACCCCCAGACCCAAATGGAGAGGGGCTGCTTGGGGGCCCCCTGGGGGCCCTTCAGGCCAGCTAGGTCTTTGGGTCCTGGCTCCTTCGCTTTGGGAGCTGTTGCTGCAGTTGAGCATGTTGGCCGGAGAGTGCTTCTCGGGCCGCGAACTGTAACCTTGCAGGATCCTCTCAGGTATCCATGCCCAACGAAAGCCCCCAGACCCAAATTGAGAGGGGCTGCTTGGGGGCCCCCTGGGGGCCCTTCAGGCCAGCTAGGTCTTTGGGTCCTGGCTCCTTCGGTTTGGGAGCTGTTGCTGCAGTTGAGCATGTTGGCCGGAGAGTGTTTCTCGGGCCGCGAACTGCAACCTTGCAGGATTCTCCCAGGTTCCCGGCCCAACGAAAGCCCCCAGACCCAAATTGAGAGGGGCTGCTTGGGGCCCCCCTGGGGGCCCTTCAGGCCAGCTAGGTCTTTGGGTCCTGGCTCCTTCGGTTTGGGAGCTGTTGCTGCAGTTGGGCATGTTGGCCGGAGAGTGCTTCTCGGGCCGCGAACTGCAACCTTGCAGGAATCTCCCAGGTTCCCGGCCCAACAAAAGCCCCCAGACCCAAATGGAGAGGGGCTACTTGGGGGCCCCCTGGGGGCCCTTCAGGCCAGCTAGGTCTTTGGGTCCTGGCTCCTTCGGTTTGGGAGCTGTTGCTGCAGTTGGGCATGTTGGCCGGAGAGTGCTTCTCGGGCCGCGAACTGTAACTTGCAGGTACCTCTCAGGTATACATGCCCAACTAAAGCCCCCAGACCCAAATGGAGAGGGGCTGCTTGGTGGCCCCCTGGGGGCCCTTCAGGCCAGCTAGGTCTTTGGGTCCTGGCTCCTTCGCTTTGGGAGCTGTTGCTGCAGTTGGGCATGTTGGCCGGAGAGTGCTTCTCGGGCCGCGAACTGCAACCTTGAAGGAATCTCCCAGGTTCCCGGCCCAACGAAAGCCCCCAGACCCAAATGGAGAGGGGCTGCTTGGGGGCCCCCTGGGGGCCCTTCAGGCCAGCTAGGTCTTTGGGTCCTGGCTCCTTCGGTTTGGGAGCTGTTGCTGCAGTTGGGCATGTTGGCCGGAGAGTGCTTCTCCGGCCGCGAACTGCAACCTTGCAGGAATCTCCCAGGTTCCCGGCCCAACGAAAGCCCCCAGACCCAAATTGAGAGGGGCTGCTTGGGGGCCCCCTGGGGGCCCTTCAGGCCAGCTAGGTCTTTGGGTCCTGGCTCCTTCGCTTTGGGAGCTGTTGCTGCAGTTGGGCATGTTGGCCGGAGAGTGCTTCTCGGGCCGCGAACTGCAACCTTGCAGGATTCTCCCAGGTTCCCGGCCCAACGAAAGCCCCCAGACCCAAATTGAGAGGGGCTGCTTGGGGGCCCCATGGGGGCCCTTCAGGCCAGCTAGGTCTTTGGGTCCTGGCTCCTTCGGTTTGGGAGCTGTTGCTGCAGTTGGGCATGTTGGCCGGAGAGTGCTTCTCGGGCCGCGAACTGCAACCTTGCAGGTACCTCCCAGGTTCCCGGCCCAACGAAAGCCCCCAGACCCAAATTGAGAGGGGCTGCTTGGGGCCCCCCTGGGGGCCCTTCAGGCCAGCTAGGTCTTTGGGTCCTGGCTCCTTCGGTTTGGGAGCTGTTGCTGCAGTTGGGCATGTTGGCCGGAGAGTGCTTCTCGGGCCGCGAACTGCAACCTTGCAGGTACCTCCCAGGTTGCCGGCCCAACGAAAGCCCCCAGACCCAAATTGAGAGGGGCTGCTTGGGGGCCCCCTGGGGGCCCTTCAGGCCAGCTAGGTCTTTGGGTCCTGGCTCCTTCGCTTTGGGAGCTGTTGCTGCAGTTGGGCATGTTGGCCGGAGAGTGCTTCTCGGGCCGCGAACTGCAACCTTGCATGAATCTCCCAGGTTCCCCGCCCAAAGAAAGCCCCCAGACCCAAATGGAGAGGGGCTGCTTGGTGGCCCCCTGGGGGCACTTCAGGCCAGCTAGGTCTTTGGGTCCTGGCTCCTTCGGTTTGGGAGCTGTTGCTGCAGTTGGGCATGTTGGCCGGAGAGTGCTTCTCGGGCCGCGAACTGCAACCTTGCAGGTACCTCTCAGGTATACATGCCCAACGAAAGCCCCCAGACCCAAATGGAGAGGGGCTACTTGGGGGCCCCCTGGGGGCCCTTCAGGCCAGCTAGGTCTTTGTGTCCTGGCTCATTCGGTTTGGGAGCTGTTGCTGCAGTTGGGCATGTTGGCCGGAGAGTGCTTCTCGGGCCTCGAACTGCAACCTTGCAGGAATCTCCCAGGTTCCCGGCCCAACAAAAGCCCCCAGACCCAAATGGAGAGGGGCTGCTTGGGGGCCCCCTGGGGGCCCTTCAGGCCAGCTAGGTCTTTGGGTCCTGGCTCCTTCGCTTTGGGAGCTGTTGCTGCAGTTGGGCATGTTGGCCGGAGAGTGCTTCTCCGGCCGCGAACTGCAACCTTGCAGGTACCTCCCAGGTTCCCGGCCCAACTAAAGCCCCCAGACCCAAATGGAGAGGAGCTCCTTGGGGGCCCCATGGGGGCCCTTCAGGCCAGCTAGGTCTTTGGGTCCTGGCTCCTTCGCTTTGGGAGCTGTTGCTGCAGTTGGGCATGTTGGCCGGAGAGTGCAACTCCGGCCGCGAACTGCAACCTTGCAGGTACCTCCCAGGTTCCCGGCCCAACGAAAGCCCCCAGACCCAAATTGAGAGGGGCTGCTTGGGGGCCCCCTGGGGGCCCTTCAGGCCAGCTAGGTCTTTGGGTCCTGGCTCCTTCGCTTTGGGAGCTGTTGCTGCAGTTGGGCATGTTGGCCGGAGAGTGCTTCTCGGGCCGCGAACTGCAACCTTGCAGGATTCTCCCAGGTTCCCGGCCCAACGAAAGACCCCAGACCCAAATGGAGAGGGGCTGCTTGGGGACGCCCTGGGGGCCCATCAGGCCAGCTAGGTCTTTGGGTCCTGGCTCCTTCGCTTTGGGAGCTGTTGCTGCAGTTGGGCATGTTGGCCGGAGAGTGCTTCTCGGGCCGCGAACTGCAACCTTGCAGGAATCTCCCAGGTTCCATGCCCAACGAAAGCCCCCAGACCCAAATGGAGAGGGGCTGCTTGGGGGCCCCCTGGGGGCCCTTCAGGCCAGCTAGGTCTTTGGGTCCTGGCTCCTTCGGTTTGGGAGCTGTTGCTGCAGTTGGGCATGTTGGCCGGAGAGTGCTTCTCGGGCCGCGAACTGCAACCTTGCAGGAATCTCCCAGGTTCCCGGCCCAACGAAAGCCCCCAGACCCAAATTGAGAGGGGCTGCTTGGGGGCCCCATGGGGGCCCTTCAGGCCAGCTAGGTCTTTGGGTCCTGGCTCCTTCGGTTTGGGAGCTGTTGCTGCAGTTGGGCATGTTGGCCGGAGAGTGCTTCTCGGACCGCGAACTGCAACCTTGCAGGAATCTCCCCGGTTCCCGGCCCAACTAAAGCCCCCAGACCCAAATGGAGAGGGGCTGCTTGGGGGCCCCCTGGGGGCCCTTCAGGCCACCTAGCTCTTTGGGTCCTGGCTCCTTTGGTTTGGGAGCTGTTGCTGCAGTTGAGCATGTTGGCCGGAGAGTGCTTCTCGGGCCGCGCACTGTAATCTTGCAGGTACATCTCAGGTATCCATGCCCAACGAAAGCCCCCAGACCCAAATGGAGAGGGGCTGCTTGGGGTCCCCTGGGGGCCCTTCAGGCCAGCTAGGTCTTTGGGTCCTGGCTCCTTCGGTTTGGGAGCTGTTGCTGCAGTTGGGCATGTTGGCCGGAGAGTGCTTCTCGGGCCGCGAACTGCAACCTTGCAGGAATCTCCCAGGTTCCATGCCCAACGAAAGCCCCCAGACCCAAATGGAGAGGGGCTGCTTGGGGGCCCCCTGGGGGCCCTTCAGGCCAGCTAGGTCTTTGGGTCCTGGCTCCTTCGCTTTGGGAGCTGTTGCTGCAGTTGGGCATGTTGGCCGGAGAGTGCTTCTCGGGCCGCGAACTGCAACCTTGCAGGAATCTCCCAGGTTCCCGGCCCAACGAAAGCCCCCAGACCCAAATTGAGAGGGGCTGCTTGGGGGCCCCCTGGGGGCCCTTCAGGCCAGCTAGGTTTTTGTGTCCTGGCTCCTTCGGTTTGGGAGCTGTTGCTGCAGTTGAGCATGTTGGCCGGAGAGTGCTTCTCGGGCCGCGAACTGTAACCTTGCAGGTACCTCTCAGGTATCCATGCCCAACAAAAGCCCCCAGACCCAAATGGAGAGGGGCTGCTTGGTGGCCCCCTGGGGGCCCTTCAGGCCAGCTAGGTCTTTGGGTCCTGGCTCCTTCGGTTTGGGAGCTGTTGCTGCAGTTGGGCATGTTGGCCGGAGAGTGCTTCTCAGGCCGCGAACTGCAACCTTGCAGGTACCTCCCAGGTTCCTGGCCCAACGAAAGCCCCCAGACCCAAATGGAGAGGGGCTGCTTGGGGGCCCCCTGGGGGCCCTTCAGGCCAGCTAGGTCTTTGGGTCCTGGCTCCTTCGGTTTGGGAGCTGTTGCTGCAGTTGGGCATGTTGGCCGGAGAGTGCTTCTCGGGCCGCGAACTGCAACCTTGCAGGTACCTCCCAGGTTCCCGGCCCAACGAAAACCCCCAGACCGAAATGGAGAGGGGCTGCTTGGGGGCCCCCTGGGGGCCCTTCAGGCCAGCTAGGTCTTTGGGTCCTGGCTCCTTCGCTTTGGGAGCTGTTGCTGCAGTTGGGCATGTTGGCCGGAGAGTGCTTCTCGGGCCGCTAACTGCAACCTTGCAGGATTCTCCCAGGTTCCCGGCCCAACGAAAGCCCCCAGACCCAAATGGAGAGGGGCTGCTTGGGGGCCCCCTGGGGGCCCTTCAGGCCAGCTAGGTCTTTGTGTCCTGGCTCCTTCGGTTTGGGAGCTGTTGCTGCAGTTGGGCATGTTGGCCGGAGAGTGCTTCTCGGGCCGCGAACTGCAACCTTGTAGGAATCTCCCAGGTTTCATGCCCAACGAAAGCCCCAAGACCCAAATTGAGAGGGGCTGCTTAGGGGCCCCCTGGGGGCCCTTCAGGCCAGCTAGGTCTTTGGGTCCTGGCTCCTTCGCTTTGGGAGCTGTTGCTGCAGTTGGGCATGTTGGCTGGAGAGTGCTTCTCGGGCCGCGAACTGCAACCTTGCAGGATTCTCCCAGGTTCCCGGCCCAAGGAAAACCCCCAGACCCAAATGGAGAGGGGCTGCTTGGGGGCCCCCTGGGGGCCCTTCAGGCCAGCTAGGTCTTTGGGTCCTGGCTCCTTCGGTTTGGGAGCTGTTGCTGCAGTTGAGCATGTTGGCCGGAGAGTGCTTCTCGGGCCGCGAACTGTAACCTTGCAGGATCCTCTCAGGTATCCATGCCCAACGAAAGCCCCCAGACCCAAATTGAGAGGGGCTGCTTGGGGGCCCCCTGGGGGCCCTTCAGGCCAGCTAGGTCTTTGGGTCCTGGCTCCTTCGGTTTGGGAGCTGTTGCTGCAGTTGAGCATGTTGGCCGGAGAGTGTTTCTCGGGCCGCGAACTGCAACCTTGCAGGAATCTCCCAGGTTCCCGGCCCAACGAAAGCCCCCAGACCCAAATTTAGAGGGGCTGCTTGGGGCCCCCCTGGGGGCCCTTCAGGCCAGCTAGGTCTTTGGGTCCTGGCTCCTTCGGTTTGGGAGCTGTTGCTGCAGTTGGGCATGTTGGCCGGAGAGTGCTTCTCGGGCCGCGAACTGCAACCTTGCAGGAATCTCCCAGGTTCCCGGCCCAACAAAAGCCCCCAGACCCAAATGGAGAGGGGCTACTTGGGGGCCCCCTGGGGGCCCTTCAGGCCAGCTAGGTCTTTGGGTCCTGGCTCCTTCGGTTTGGGAGCTGTTGCTGCAGTTGGGGATGTTGGGCGGAGAGTGCTTCTCGGGTCGCGAACTGTAACTTGCAGGTACCTCTCAGGTATACATGCCCAACTAAAGCCCCCAGACCCAAATGGAGAGGGGCTGCTTGGTGGCCCCCTGGGGGCCCTTCAGGCCAGCTAGGTCTTTGGGTCCTGGCTCCTTCGGTTTGGGAGCTGTTGCTGCAGTTGGGCATGTTGGCCGGAGAGTGCTTCTCCGGCCGCGAACTGCAACCTTGCAGGTACCTCCCAGGTTACTGGCCCAACGAAAGCCCCCAGACCCAAATGGAGAGGGGCTGCTTGGGGGCCCCCTGGGGGCCCTTCAGGCCAGCTAGGTCTTTGGGTCCTGGCTCCTTCGCTTTGGGAGCTGTTGCTGCAGTTGGGCATGTTGGCCGGAGAGTGCTTCTCGGGCCGCGAACTGCAACCTTGAAGGAATCTCCCAGGTTCCCGGCCCAACGAAAGCCCCCAGACCCAAATTGAGAGGGGCTGCTTGGGGGCCCCCTGGGGGCCCTTCAGGCCAGCTAGGTCTTTGGGTCCTGGCTCCTTCGCTTTGGGAGCTGTTGCTGCAGTTGGGCATGTTGGCCGGAGAGTGCTTCTCCGGCCGCGAACTGCAACCTTGCAGGAATCTCCCAGGTTCCCGGCCCAACGAAAGCCCCCAGACCCAAATGGAGAGGGGCTGCTTGGGGGCCCCCTGGGGGCCCTTCAGGCCAGCTAGGTCTTTGGGTCCTGGCTCCTTCGCTTTGGGAGCTGTTGCTGCAGTTGGGCATGTTGGCCGGAGAGTGCTTCTCGGGCCGCGAACTGCAACCTTGCAGGTACCTCCCAGGTTCCCGGCCCAACGAAAGCCCCCAGACCCAAATTGAGAGGGGCTGCTTGGGGGCCCCCTGGGGGCCCTTCAGGCCAGCTAGGTCTTTGGGTCCTGGCTCCTTCGCTTTGGGAGCTGTTGCTGCAGTTGGGCATGTTGGCCGGAGAGTGCTTCTCGTGCCGCGAACTGCAACCTTGCATGAATCTCCCAGGTTCCCCGCCCAAAGAAAGCCCCCAGACCCAAATGGAGAGGGGCTGCTTGGTGGCCCCCTGGGGGCCCTTCAGGCCAGCTAGGTCTTTGGGTCCTGGCTCCTTCGGTTTGGGAGCTGTTGCTGCAGTTGGGCATGTTGGCCGGAGAGTGCTTCTCGGGCCGCGAACTGTAACCTTGCAGGTACCTCTCAGGTATACATGCCCAACGAAAGCCCCCAGACCCAAATGGAGAGGGGCTGCTTGGGGGCCCCCTGGGGGCCCTTCAGGCCAGCTAGGTCTTTGGGTCCTGGCTCCTTCGCTTTGGGAGCTGTTGCTGCAGTTGGGCATGTTGGCCGGAGAGTGCTTCTCGGGCCGCGAACTGCAACCTTGAAGGAATCTCCCAGGTTCCCGGCCCAACGAAAGCCCCCAGACCCAAATTGAGAGGGGCTGCTTGGGGGCCCCCTGGGGGCCCTTCAGGCCAGCTAGGTCTTTGGGTCCTGGCTCCTTCGGTTTGGGAGCTGTTGCTGCAGTTGGGCATGTTGGCCGGAGAGTGCTTCTCCGGCCGCGAACTGCAACCTTGCAGGAATCTCCCAGGTTCCCGGCCCAACGAAAGCCCCCAGACCCAAATGGAGAGGGGCTGCTTGGGGGCCCCCTGGGGGCCCTTCAGGCCAGCTAGGTCTTTGGGTCCTGGCTCCTTCGCTTTGGGAGCTGTTGCTGCAGTTGGGCATGTTGGCCGGAGAGTGCTTCTCGGGCCGCGAACTGCAACCTTGCAGGTACCTCCCAGGTTCCCGGCCCAACGAAAGCCCCCAGACCCAAATTGAGAGGGGCTGCTTGGGGGCCCCCTGGGGGCCCTTCAGGCCAGCTAGGTCTTTGGGTCCTGGCTCCTTCGCTTTGGGAGCTGTTGCTGCAGTTGGGCATGTTGGCCGGAGAGTGCTTCTCGGGCCGCGAACTGCAACCTTGCATGAATCTCCCAGGTTCCCCGCCCAAAGAAAGCCCCCAGACCCAAATGGAGAGGGGCTGCTTGGTGGCCCCCTGGGGGCCCTTCAGGCCAGCTAGGTCTTTGGGTCCTGGCTCCTTCGGTTTGGGAGCTGTTGCTGCAGTTGGGCATGTTGGCCGGAGAGTGCTTCTCGGGCCGCGAACTGTAACCTTGCAGGTACCTCTCAGGTATACATGCCCAACGAAAGCCCCCAGACCCAAATGGAGAGGGGCTGCTTGGGGGCCCCCTGGGGGCCCTTCAGGCCAGCTAGGTCTTTGGGTCCTGGCTCCTTCGGTTTGGGAGCTGTTGCTGCAGTTGGGCATGTTGGCCGGAGAGTGCTTCTCGGGCCTCGAACTGCAACCTTGCAGGAATCTCCCAGGTTCCCGGCCCAACAAAAGCCCCCAGACCCAAATGGAGAGGGGCTGCTTGGGGGCCCCCTGGGGGCCCTTCAGGCCAGCTAGGTCTTTGGGTCCTGGCTCCTTCGCTTTGGGAGCTGTTGCTGCAGTTGGGCATGTTGGCCGGAGAGTGCTTCTCCGGCCGCGAACTGCAACCTTGCAGGTACCTCCCAGGTTCCCGGCCCAACTAAAGCCCCCAGACCCAAATGGAGAGGAGCTCCTTGGGGGCCCCATGGGGGCCCTTCAGGCCAGCTAGGTCTTTGGGTCCTGGCTCCTTCGCTTTGGGAGCTGTTGCTGCAGTTGGGCATGTTGGCCGGAGAGTGCTTCTCGGGCCGCGAACTGCAACCTTGCAGGAATCTCCCAGGTTCCCGGCCCAACGAAAGCCCCCAGACCCAAATTGAGAGGGGCTGCTTGGGGGCCCCATGGGGGCCCTTCAGGCCAGCTAGGTCTTTGGGTCCTGGCTCCTTCGCTTTGGGAGCTGTTGCTGCAGTTGGGCATGTTGGCCGGAGAGTGCTTCTCGGGCCGCGAACTGCAACCTTGCAGGAATCTCCCCGGTTCCCGGCCCAACTAAAGCCCCCAGACCCAAATGGAGAGGGGCTGCTTGGGGGCCCCCTGGGGGCCCTTCAGGCCACCTAGGTCTTTGGGTCCTGGCTCCTTCGGTTTGGGAGCTGTTGCTGCAGTTGAGCATGTTGGCCGGAGAGTGCTTCTCGGGCCGCGCACTGTAATCTTGCAGGTACATCTCAGGTATCCATGCCCAACGAAAGCCCCCAGACCCAAATGGAGAGGGGCTGCTTGGGGTCCCCTGGGGGCCCTTCAGGCCAGCTAGGTCTTTGGGTCCTGGCTCCTTCGGTTTGGGAGCTGTTGCTGCAGTTGGGCATGTTGGCCGGAGAGTGCTTCTCGGGCCGCGAACTGCAACCTTGCAGGAATCTCCCAGGTTCCATGCCCAACGAAAGCCCCCAGACCCAAATTGAGAGGGGCTGCTTGGGGGCCCCCTGGGGGCCCTTCAGGCCAGCTAGGTCTTTGGGTCCTGGCTCCTTCGCTTTGGGAGCTGTTGCTGCAGTTGGGCATGTTGGCCGGAGAGTGCTTCTCGGGCCGCGAACTGCAACCTTGCAGGAATCTCCCAGGTTCCCGGCCCAACGAAAGCCCCCAGACCCAAATGGAGAGGGGCTGCTTGGGGGCCCCCTGGGGGCCCTTCAGGCCAGCTAGGTCTTTGGGTCCTGGCTCCTTCGGTTTGGGAGCTGTTGCTGCAGTTGGGCATGTTGGCCGGAGAGTGCTTCTCGGGCCGCGAACTGCAACCTTGCAGGTACCTCCCAGGTTCCCGGCCCAACGAAAACCCCCAGACCGAAATGGAGAGGGGCTGCTTGGGGGCCCCCTGGGGGCCCTTCAGGCCAGCTAGGTCTTTGGGTCCTGGCTCCTTCGCTTTGGGAGCTGTTGCTGCAGTTGGGCATGTTGGCCGGAGAGTGCTTCTCCGGCAGCGAACTGCAACCTTGCAGGAATCTCCCAGGTTCCCGGCCCAACGAAAGCCCCCAGACCCAAATTGAGAGGGGCTGCTTGGGGGCCCCATGGGGGCTCTTCAGGCCAGCTAGGTCTTTGGGTCCTGGCTCCTTCGCTTTGGGAGCTGTTGCTGCAGTTGAGCATGTTGGCCGGAGAGTGCTTCTCGGGCCGCGAACTGTAACCTTGCAGGTACCTCTCAGGTATCCATGCCCAACGAAAGCCCCCAGACCCAAATGGAGAGGGGCTGCTTGGGGGCCCCCTGGGGGCCCTTCAGGACAGCTAGGTCTTTGTGTCCTTGCTCCTTCGGTTTGGGAGCTGTTGCTGCAGTTGGGCATGTTGGCCGGAGAGTGCTTCTCGGGCCGCTAACTGCAACCTTGCAGGATTCTCCCAGGTTCCCGGCCCAACGAAAGCCCCCAGACCCAAATTGAGAGGGGCTGCTTGGGGGCCCCCTGGGGGCCCTTCAGGCCAGCTAGGTCTTTGTGTCCTGGCTCATTCGGTTTGGGAGCTGTTGCTGCAGTTGGGCATGTTGGCCGGAGAGTGCTTCTCGGGCCGCGAACTGCAACCTTGTAGGAATCTCCCAGGTTCCATGCCCAACGAAAGCCCCCAGACCCAAATTGAGAGGGGCTGCTTAGGGGCCCCCTGGGGGCCCTTCTGGCCAGCTAGGTCTTTGGGTCCTGGCTCCTTCGCTTTGGGAGCTGTTGCTGCAGTTGGGCATGTTGGCTGGAGAGTGCTTCTCGGGCCGCGAACTGCAACCTTGCAGGAATCTCCCAGGTTCCCGGCCCAAGGAAAACCCCCAGACCCAAATGGAGAGGGGCTGCTTGGGGGCCCCCTGGGGGCCTTTCAGGCCAGCTAGGTCTTTGGGTCCTGGCTCCTTCGGTTTGGGAGCTGTTGCTGCAGTTGAGCATGTTGGCCGGAGAGTGCTTCTCGGGCCGCGAACTGTAACCTTGCAGGTTCCTCTCAGGTATCCATGCCCAACGAAAGCCCCCAGACCCAAATTGAGAGGGGCTGCTTGGGGGCCCCCTGGGGGCCCTTCAGGCCAGCTAGGTCTTTGGGTCCTGGCTCCTTCGGTTTGGGAGCTGTTGCTGCAGTTGAGCATGTTGGCCGGAGACTGTTTCTCGGGCCGCGAACTGCAACCTTGCAGGATTCTCCCAGGTTCCCGGCCCAACGAAAGCCCCCAGACCCAAATTGAGAGGGGCTGCTTGGGGCCCCCCTGGGGGCCCTTCAGGCCAGCTAGGTCTTTGGGTCCTGGCTCCTTCGGTTTGGGAGCTGTTGCTGCAGTTGGGCATGTTGGCCGGAGAGTGCTTCTCGGGCCGCGAACTGCAACCTTGCAGGAATCTCCCAGGTTCCCGGCCCAACAAAAGCCCCCAGACCCAAATGGAGAGGGGCTACTTGCGGGCCCCCTGGGGGCCCTTCAGGCCAGCTAGGTCTTTGGGTCCTGGCTCCTTCGGTTTGGGAGCTGTTGCTGCAGTTGGGCATGTTGGGCGGAGAGTGCTTCTCGGGCCGCGAACTGTAACTTGCAGGTACCTCTCAGGTATACATGCCCAACGAAAGCCCCCAGACCCAAATGGAGAGGGGCTGCTTGGTGGCCCCCTGGGGGCCCTTCAGGCCAGCTAGGTCTTTGGGTCCTGGCTCCTTCGGTTTGGGAGCTGTTGCTGCAGTTGGGCATGTTGGCCGGAGAGTGCTTCTCGGGCCGCGAACTGCAACCTTGCAGGTACCTCCCAGGTTACTGGCCCAACGAAAGCCCCCAGACCCAAATGGAGAGGGGCTGCTTGGGGGCCCCCTGGGGGCCCTTCAGGCCAGCTAGGTCTTTGGGTCCTGGCTCCTTCGCTTTGGGAGCTGTTGCTGCAGTTGGGCATGTTGGCCGGAGAGTGCTTCTCGGGCCGCGAACTGCAACCTTGAAGGAATCTCCCAGGTTCCCGGCCCAACGAAAGCCCCCAGACCCAAATTGAGAGGGGCTGCTTGGGGGCCCCCTGGGGGCCCTTCAGGCCAGCTAGGTCTTTGGGTCCTGGCTCCTTCGCTTTGGGAGCTGTTGCTGCAGTTGGGCATGTTGGCCGGAGAGTGCTTCTCCGGCCGCGAACTGCAACCTTGCAGGAATCTCCCAGGTTCCCGGCCCAACGAAAGCCCCCAGACCCAAATGGAGAGGGGCTGCTTGGGGGCCCCCTGTGGGCCCTTCAGGCCAGCTAGGTCTTTGGGTCCTGGCTCCTTCGCTTTGGGAGCTGTTGCTGCAGTTGGGCATGTTGGCCGGAGAGTGCTTCTCGGGCCGCGAACTGCAACCTTGCAGGATTCTCCCAGGTTCCCGGCCCAACGAAAGCCCCCAGACCCAAATTGAGAGGGGCTGCTTGGGGGCCCCCTGTGGGCCCTTCAGGCCAGCTAGGTCTTTGGGTCCTGGCTCCTTCGCTTTGGGAGCTGTTGCTGCAGTTGGGCATGTTGGCCGGAGAGTGCTTCTCGGGCCGCGAACTGCAACCTTGCAGGTACCTCCCAGGTTCCCGGCCCAACGAAAACCCCCAGACCCAAATTGAGAGGGGCTGCTTGGGGCCCCCCTGGGGGCCCTTCAGGCCAGCTAGGTCTTTGGGTCCTGGCTCCTTCGCTTTGGGAGCTGTTGCTGCAGTTGGGCATGTTGGCCGGAGAGTGCTTCTCGGGCCGCGAACTGCAACCTTGCAGGATTCTCCCAGGTTCCCGGCCCAACGAAAGCCCCCAGACCCAAATTGAGAGGGGCTGCTTGGGGGCCCCCTGGGGGCCCTTCAGGCCAGCTAGGTCTTTGGGTCCTGGCTCCTTCGCTTTGGGAGCTGTTGCTGCAGTTGGGCATGTTGGCCGGAGAGTGCTTCTCGGGCCGCGAACTGCAACCTTGCATGAATCTCCCAGGTTCCCCGCCCAAAGAAAGCCCCCAGACCCAAATGGAGAGGGGCTGCTTGGTGGCCTCCTGGGGGCCCTTCAGGCCAGCTAGGTCTTTGTGTCCTTGCTCCTTCGCTTTGGGAGCTGTTGCTGCAGTTGGGCATGTTGGCCGGAGAGTGCTTCTCGGGCCGCGAACTGCAACCTTGCAGGATTCTCCCAGGTTCTCGGCCCAACGAAAGCCCCCAGACCCAAATGGAGAGGGGCTGCTTGGGGGCCCCCTGGGGGCCCTTCAGGCCACCTAGGTCTTTGGGTCCTGGCTCCTTCGCTTTGGGAGCTGTTGCTGCAGTTGGGCATGTTGGCCGGAGAGTGCTTCTCGGGCCGCGAACTGCAACCTTGCAGGATTCTCCCAGGTTCCCGGCCCAACGAAAGCCCCCAGACCCAAATTGAGAGGGGCTGCTTGGGGGCCCCCTGGGGGCCCTTCAGGCCAGCTAGGTCTTTGTGTCCTGGCTCATTCGGTTTGGGAGCTGTTGCTGACGTTGGGCATGTTGGCCGGAGAGTGCTTCTCGGGCCGCGAACTGCAACCTTGCAGGAATCTCCCAGGTTCCATGCCCAACGAAAGCCCCCAGACCCAAATTGAGAGGGGCTGCTTAGGGGCCCCCTGGGGGCCCTTCAGGCCAGCTAGGTCTTTGTGTCCTGGCTCCTTTGCTTTGGGAGCTGTTGCTGCAGTTGGGCATGTTGGCCGGAGAGTGCTTCTCGGGCCTCGAACTGCAACCTTGCAGGAATCTCCCAGGTTCCCGGCCCAACGAAAGCCCCCAGACCCAAATGGAGAGGGGATGCTTGGGGGCCCCCTGGGGGCCCTTCAGGCCAGCTAGGTCTTTGGGTCCTGGCTCCTTCGCTTTGGGAGCTGTTGCTGCAGTTGGGCATGTTGGCCGGAGAGTGCTTCTCGGGCCGCGAACTGTAACCTTGCAGGTTCCTCTCAGGTATCCATGCCCAACGAAAGCCCCCAGACCCAAATGGAGAGGGGCTGCTTGGTGGCCCCCTGGGGGCCCTTCAGGCCAGCTAGGTCTTTGGGTCCTGGCTCCTTCGCTTTGGGAGCTGTTGCTGCAGTTGGGCATGTTGGCCGGAGAGTGCTTCTCGGGCCGCGAACTGCAACCTTGCAGGTACCTCCCAGGTTCCCAGCCCAACGAAAGCCCCCAGACCCAAATGGAGAGGGGCTGCTTGGGGGCCCCATGGGGGCCCTTCAGGCCAGCTAGGTCTTTGGGTCCTGGCTCCTTCGCTTTGGGAGCTGTTGCTGCAGTTGGGCATGTTGGGCGGAGAGTGCTTCTCGGGCCGCGAACTGCAACCTTGCAGGAATCTCCCAGGTTCCCGGCCCAACGAAAGCCCCCAGACCCAAATGGAGAGGGGCTGCTTGGGGGCCCCCTGGGGACCCTTCAGGCCAGCTAGGTCTTTGTGTCCTGGCTCCTTCGGTTTGGGAGCTGTTGCTGCAGTTGGGCATGTTGGCCGGAGAGTGCTTCTCGGGCCTCGAACTGCAACCTTGCAGGAATCTCCCAGGTTCCCGGCCCAACAAAAGCCCCCAGACCCAAATTGAGAGGGGCTGCTTGGGGGCCCCCTGGGGGCCCTTCAGGCCAGCTAGGTCTTTGGGTCCTGGCTCCTTCGGTTTGGGAGCTGTTGCTGCAGTTGGGCATGTTGGCCGGAGAGTGCTTCTCCGGCCGCGAACTGCAACCTTGCAGGTACCTCCCAGGTTCCCGGCCCAACGAAAGCCCCCAGACCCAAACGGAGAGGAGCTCCTTGGGTGCCCCATGGGGGCCCTTCAGGCCAGCTAGGTCTTTGGGTCCTGGCTCCTTCGGTTTGGGAGCTGTTGCTGCAGTTGGGCATGTTGGCCGGAGAGTGCTTCTCGGGCCGCGAACTGCAACCTTGAAGGAATCTCCCAGGTTCCCGGCCCAACGAAAGCCCCCAGACCCAAATGGAGAGGGGCTGCTTGGGGGCCCCCTGGGGGCCCTTCAGGCCAGCTAGGTCTTTGGGTCCTGGCTCCTTCGGTTTGGGAGCTGTTGCTGCAGTTGGGCATGTTGGCCGGAGAGTGCTTCTCCGGCCGCGAACTGCAACCTTGCAGGAATCTCCCAGGTTCCCGGCCCAACAAAAGCCCCCAGACCCAAATGGAGAGGGGCTGCTTGGGGGCCCCCTGGGGGCCCTTCAGGCCAGCTAGGTCTTTGGGTCCTGGCTCCTTCGCTTTGGGAGCTGTTGCTGCAGTTGGGCATGTTGGCCGGAGAGTGCTTCTCGGGCCGCGAACTGCAACCTTGCAGGATTCTCCCAGGTTCCCGGCCCAACGAAAGCCCCCAGACCCAAATTGAGAGGGGCTGCTTGGGGGCCCCCTGGGGGCCCTTCAGGCCAGCTAGGTCTTTGGGTCCTGGCTCCTTCGCTTTGGGAGCTGTTGCTGCAGTTGGGCATGTTGGCCGGAGAGTGCTTCTCGGGCCGCGAACTGCAACCTTGCAGGTACCTCCCAGGTTCCCGGCCCAACGAAAGCCCCCAGACCCAAATTGAGAGGGGCTGCTTGGGGCCCCCCTGGGGGCTCTTCAGGCCACCTAGGTCTTTGGGTCCTGGCTCCTTCGGTTTGGGAGCTGTTGCTGCAGTTGGGCATGTTGGCCGGAGAGTGCTTCTCGGGCCGCGAACTGCAACCTTGCAGGTACCTCCCAGGTTCCCGGCCCAACGAAAACCCCCAGACCCAAATGGAGAGGGGCTGCTTGGGGGCCCCCTGGGGGCCCTTCAGGCCAGCTAGGTCTTTGGGTCCTGGCTCCTTCGCTTTGGGAGCTGTTGCTGCAGTTGTGCATGTTGGCCGGAGAGTGCTTCTCGGGCCGCGAACTGCAACCTTGCAGGAATCTCCCAGGTTCCCCGCCCAACGAAAGCCCCCAGACCCAAATGGAGAGGGGCTGCTTGGGGACCCCCTGGGGGTACTTCAGGCCAGCTAGGTCTTTGGGTCCTGGCTCCTTCGGTTTGGGAGCTGTTGCTGCAGTTGGGCATGTTGGCCGGAGAGTGCTTCTCGGGCCGCGAACTATAACCTTGCAGGTACCTCTCAGGTATACATGCCCAACGAAAGCCCCCAGACCCAAATTGAGAGGGGCTACTTGGGGGCCCCCTGGGGGCCCTTCAGGCCAGCTAGGTCTTTGGGTCCTGGCTCATTCGGTTTGGGAGCTGTTGCTGCAGTTGGGCATGTTGGCCGGAGAGTGCTTCTCGGGCCTCGAACTGCAACCTTGCAGGAATCTCCCAGGTTCCCGGCCCAACAAAAGCCCCCAGACCCAAATGGAGAGGGGCTGCTTGGGGGCCCCCTGGGGGCCCTTCAGGCCAGCTAGGTCTTTGGGTCCTGGCTCCTTCGCTTTGGGAGCTGTTGCTGCAGTTGGGCATGTTGGCCGGAGAGTGCTTCTCCGGCCGCGAACTGCAACCTTGCAGGTACCTCCCAGGTTCCCGGCCCAACGAAAGCCCCCAGACCCAAATGGAGAGGAGCTCCTTGGGCGCTCCATGGGGGCCCTTCAGGCCAGCTAGGTCTTTGGGTCCTGGCTCCTTCGGTTTGGGAGCTGTTGCTGCAGTTGGGCATGTTGGCCGGAGAGTGCTTCTCCGGCCGCGAACTGCAACCTTGCAGGTACCTCCCAGGTTCCCGGCCCAACTAAAGCCCCCAGACCCAAATGGAGAGGACCTCCTTGGGGGCCCCCTGGGGGCCCTTCAGGCCAGCTAGGTCTTTGGGTCCTGGCTCCTTCGCTTTGGGAGCTGTTGCTGCAGTTGGGCATGTTGGCCGGAGAGTGCTTCTCGGGCCGCGAACTGCAACCTTGCAGGTACCTCCCAGGTTCTCAGCCTAAAGAAAGCCCCCAGACCCAAATGGAGAGGGGCTGCTTGGGGGCCCCCTGGGGGCCCTTCAGGCCAGCTAGGTCTTTGGGTCCTGGCTCCTTCGCTTTGGGAGCTGTTGCTGCAGTTGGGCATGTTGGCCGGAGAGTGCTTCTCGGGCCTCGAACTGCAACCTTGCAGGAATCTCCCAGGTTCCCGGCCCAACTAAAGCCCCCAGACCCAAATGGAGAGGGGCTGCTTGGGGGCCCCCTGGGGGCCCTTCAGGCCAGCTAGGTCTTTGGGACCTTGCTCCTTCGCTTTGGGAGCTGTTGCTGCAGTTGGGCATGTTGGCCGGAGAGTGCTTCTCGGGCCGCGAACTGCAACCTTGCAGGATTCTCCCAGGTTCCCGGCCCAACGAAAGCCCCCAGACCCAAATGGAGAGGGGCTGCTTGGGGACCCCCTGGGGGCACTTCAGGCCAGCTAGGTCTTTGTGTCCTGGCTCCTTCGGTTTGGGAGCTGTTGCTGCAGTTGGGCATGTTGGCCGGAGAGTGCTTCTCGGGCCGCAAACTGTAACCTTGCAGGTACCTCTCAGGTATACATGCCCAACGAAAGCCCCCAGACCCAAATGGAGAGGGGCTGCTTGGGGGCCCCCTGGGGGCCCTTCAGGCCAGCTAGGTCTTTGTGTCCTGGCTCCTTCGCTTTGGGAGCTGTTGCTGCAGTTGGGCATGTTGGCCGGAGAGTGCTTCTCGGGCCTCGAACTGCAACCTTGCAGGAATCTCCCAGGTTCCCGGCCCAACAAAAGCCCCCAGACCCAAATGGAGAGGGGCTGCTTGGGGGCCCCCTGGGGGCCCTTCAGGCCAGCTAGGTCTTTGGGTCCTGGCTCCTTCGCTTTGGGAGCTGTTGCTGCAGTTGGGCATGCTGGCCGGAGAGTGCTTCTCGGGCCGCGAACTGCAACCTTGCAGGTACCTCCCAGCTTCCCGGCCCAACGAAAGCCCCCAGACCAAAATGGAGAGGAGCTCCTTGGGGGCCCCCTGGGGGCCCTTCAGGCCAGCTAGGTCTTTGGGTCCTGGCTCCTTCGGTTTGGGAGCTGTTGCTGCAGTTGGGCATGTTGGCCGGAGAGTGCTTCTCGGGCCGCGAACTGCAACCTCGCAGGAATCTCCCAGGTTCCCCGCCCAACGAAAGCCCCCAGACCCAAATTGAGAGGGGCTGCTTGGGGGCCCCCTGGGGGCCCTTCAGGCCAGCTAGGTCTTTGTGTCCTGGCTCCTTCGGTTTGGGAGCTGTTGCTGCAGTTGGGCATGTTGGCCGGAGAGTGCTTCTCGGGCCGCGAACTGCAACCTTGCAGGATTCTCCCAGATTCCCGGCCCAACGAAAGCCCCCAGACCCAAATTGAGAGGGGCTGCTTGGGGGCCCCCTGTGGGCCCTTCAGGCCAGCTAGGTCTTTGGGTCCTGGCTCCTTCGCTTTGGGAGCTGTTGCTGCAGTTGGGCATGTTGGCCGGAGAGTGCTTCTCGGGCCGCGAACTGCAACCTTGCAGGATTCTCCCAGGTTCCCGGCCCAACGAAAGCCCCCAGACCCAAATTGAGAGGGGCTGCTTGGGGCCCCCCTGGGGGCCCTTCAGGCCAGCTAGGTCTTTGGGTCCTGGCTCCTTCGGTTTGGGAGCTGTTGCTGCAGTTGGGCATGTTGGCCGGAGAGTGCTTCTCGGGCCGCGAACTGCAACCTTGCAGGAATCTCCCAGGTTCCCGGCCCAACGAAAGCCCCCAGACCCAAATTGAGAGGGGCTGCTTGGGGGCCCCCTGGGGGCCCTTCAGGCCAGCTAGGTCTTTGGGTCCTGGCTCCTTCGCTTTGGGAGCTGTTGCTGCAGTTGTGCATGTTGGCCGGAGAGTGCTTCTCGGGCCGCGAACTGCAACCTTGCAGGTTTCTCCAAGGTTCCCGGCCCAACGAAAGCCCCCAGACCCAAATGGAGAGGGGCTGCTTGGGGGCCCCCTGGGGGCCCTTCAGGCCAGCTAGGTCTTTGGGTCCTGGCTCCTTCGGTTTGGGAGCTGTTGCTGCAATTGTGCATGTTGGCCGGAGAGTGCTTCTCGGGCCGCGAACTGCAACCTTCCAGGTACCTCTCAGGCATCCATGCCCAACGAAAGCCCCCAGACCCAAATGGAGAGGGGCTGCTTGGGGGCCCCCTGGGGGCCCTTCAGGCCAGCTAGGTCTTTGGGTCCTGGCTCCTTCGCTTTGGGAGCTGTTGCTGCAGTTGGGCATGTTGGCCGGAGAGTGCTTCTCGGGCCGCGAACTGCAACCTTGCAGGATTCTCCCAGGTTCCCGGCCCAACGAAAGCCCCCAGACCCAAATTGAGAGGGGCTGCTTGGGGGCCCCCTGGGGGCCCTTCAGGCCAGCTAGGTCTTTGGGTCCTGGCTCCTTCGGTTTGGGAGCTGTTGCTGCAGTTGGGCATGTTGGCCGGAGAGTGCTTCTCGGGCCGCGAACTGCAACCTTGCAGGAATCTCCCAGGTTCCCGGCCCAACGAAAGCCCCCAGAACAAACTGAGAGGGGCTGCTTGGGGGCCCCCTGGGGGCCCTTCAGGCCAGCTAGGTCTTTGGGTCCTGGCTCCTTCGGTTTGGGAGCTGTTGCTGCAGTTGAGCATGTTGGCCGGAGAGTGCTTCTCGGGCCGCGAACTGTAACCTTGCAGGTACCTCTCAGGTATCCATGCCCAACAAAAGCCCCCAGACCCAAATTGAGAGGGGCTGCTTGGGGGCCCCCTGGGGGCCCTTCAGGCCAGCTAGGTCTTTGGGTCCTGGCTCCTTCGCTTTGGGAGCTGTTGCTGCAGTTGGGCATGTTGGCCGGAGAGTGCTTCTCGGGCCGCGAACTGCAACCTTGCAGATACCTCCCAGGTTCCTGCCCCAACGAAAGCCCCCAGACCCAAATGGAGAGGGGCTGCTTGGGGGCCCCCTGGGGGCCCTTCAGGCCAGCTAGGTCTTTGGGTCCTGGCTCCTTCGCTTTGGGAGCTGTTGCTGCAGTTGGGCATGTTGGCCGGAGAGTGCTTCTCGGGCCGCGAACTGCAACCTTGCAGGAATCTCCCAGGTTCCCGGCCCAACGAAAGCCCCCAGACCCAAATTGAGAGGGGCTGCTTGGGGGCCCCCTGGGGGCCCTTCAGGCCAGCTAGGTCTTTGGGTCCTGTCTTCTTCGCTTTGGGAGCTGTTGCTGCAGTTGGGCATGTTGGCCGGAGAGTGCTTCTCGGGCCGCGAACTGCAACCTTGCAGGATTCTCCCAGGTTCCCGGCCCAACGAAAGCCCCCAGACCCAAATGGAGAGGGGCTGCTTGGGGGCCCCCTGGGGGCCCTTCAGGCCAGCTAGGTCTTTGGGTCCTGGCTCCTTCGGTTTGGGAGCTGTTGCTGCAGTTGTGCATGTTGGCCGGAGAGTGCTTCTCGGGCCGCGAACTGCAGCCTTGCAGGTAGCTCCCAGGTACCCGGCCCAAAGAAAGCCCCCAGACCCAAATGGAGAGGGGCTGCTTGGGGCCCCCCTGGGGGCCCTTCAGGCCAGCTAGGTCTTTGGGTCCTGGCTCCTTCGGTTTGGGAGCTGTTGCTGCAGTTGGGCATGTTGGCCGGAGAGTGCTTCTCGGGCCGCGAACTGCAACCTTGAAGGATTCTCCCAGGTTCCCGGCCCAACGAAAGCCCCCAGACCCAAATTGAGAGGGGCTGCTTGGGGGCCCCCTGGGGGCCCTTCAGGCCAGCTAGGTCTTTGGGTCCTGGCTCCTTCGCTTTGGGAGCTGTTGCTGCAGTTGGGCATGTTGGCCGGAGAGTGCTTCTCCGGTCGCGAACTGCAACCTTGCAGGAATCTCCCAGGTTCCCGGCCCAACAAAAGCCCCAGACCCAAATGGAGAGGGGCTGCTTGGGGGCCCCCTGGGGTCCCTTCAGGCCAGCTAGGTCTTTGGGTCCTGGCTCCTTCGCTTTGGGAGCTGTTGCTGCAGTTGGGCATGTTGGCCGGAGAGTGCTTCTCGGGCCGCGAACTGCAACCTTGCAGGATTCTCCCAGGTTCCCGGCCCAACGAAAGCGCCCAGACCCACATTGAGAGGGGCTGCTTGGGGGCCCCCTGGGGGCCCTTCAGGCCAGCTAGGTCTTTGGGTCCTGGCTCCTTCGGTTTGGGAGCTGTTGCTGCAGTTGGGCATGTTGGCCGGAGAGTGCTTCTCGGGCCGCGAACTGCAACCTTGCAGGTACCTCTCAGGTTCCCGGCCCAACGAAAGCCCCCAGACCCAAATGGAGAGGGGCTGCTTGGGGCCCCCCTGGGGGCCCTTCAGGCCAGCTAGGTCTTTGGGTCCTGGCTCCTTCGGTTTGGGAGCTGTTGCTGCAGTTGGGCATGTTGGCCGGAGAGTGCTTCTCGGGCCGCGAACTGCAACCTTGCAGGTACCTCCCAGGTTCCCGGCCCAACGAAAACCCCCAGACCCAAATGGAGAGGGGCTTCTTGGGGGCCCCCTGGGGGCCCTTCAGGCCAGCTAGGTCTTTGGGTCTTGGCTCCTTCGCTTTGGGAGCTGTTGCTGCAGTTGGGCATGTTGGCCGGAGAGTGCTTCTCGGGCCGCGAACTGCAACCTTGCAGGAATCTCCCAGGTTCCCGGCCCAACGAAAGCCCCCAGACCCAAATGGAGAGGGGCTGCTTGGGGGCCCCCTGGGGGCCCTTCAGGCCAGCTAGGTCTTTGGGTCCTGGCTCCTTCGCTTTGGGAGCTGTTGCTGCAGTTGTGCATGTTGGCCGGAGAGTGCTTCTCGGGCCGCGAACTGTAACCTTGCAGGATTCTCCCAGGTTCCCGGCCCAACGAAAGCCCCCAGACCCAAATGGAGAGGGGCTGCTTGGGGGCCCCCTGGGGGCCCTTCAGGCCAGCTAGGTCTTTGGGTCCTGGCTCCTTCGGTTTGGGAGCTGTTGCTGCAGTTGGGCATGTTGGCCGGAGAGTGCTTCTCGGGCCGCTAACTGCAACCTTGCAGGATTCTCCCAGGTTCCCGGCCCAACGAAAGCCCCCAGACCCAAATTGAGAGGGGCTGCTTGGGGGTCCCCTGGGGGCCCTTCAGGCCAGCTAGGTCTTTGGGTCCTGGCTCCTTCGCTTTGGGAGCTGTTGCTGCAGTTGGGCATGTTGGCCGGAGAGTGCTTCTCGGGCCGCGAACTGCAACCTTGCTGGTATCTCCCAGGTTCTCAGCCTAAAGAAAGCCCCCAGACCCAAATGGAGAGGGGCTGCTTGGGGGCCCCCTGGGGGCCCTTCAGGCCAGCTAGGTCTTTGGGTCCTGGCTCCTTCGGTTTGGGAGCTGTTGCTGCAGTTGGGCATGTTGGACGGAGAGTGCTTCTCGGGCCGCGAACTGCAACCTTGCAGGAATCTCCCAGGTTCCCGGCCCAACGAAAGCCCCCAGACCCAAATGGAGAGGGGCTGCTTGGGGGCCCCCTGGGGGCCCTTCAGGCCAGCTAGGTCTTTGGGTCCTGGCTCCTTCGGTTTGGGAGCTGTTGCTGCAGTTGGGCATGTTGGCCGGAGAGTGCTTCTCGGGCCTCGAACTGCAACCTTGCAGGAATCTCCCACGTTCCCGGCCCAACGAAAGCCCCCAGACCCAAATGGAGAGGGGCTCCTTGGGGGCCCCCTGGGGGCCCTTCAGGCCAGCTAGGTCTTTGGGTCCTGGCTCCTTCGGTTTGGGAGCTGTTGCTGCAGTTGGGAATGCTGCCCGGAGAGTGCTTCTCCTGTCGCGAACTGCAACCTTGCAGGTACCTCCCAGGTTCCCGGCCCAACTAAAGCCCCCAGACCCAAATGGAGAGGGGCTGCTTGGGGGCCCCCTGGGGGCCCTTCAGGCCAGCTAGGTCTTTGGGTCCTGGCTCCTTCGCTTTGGGTGCTGTTGCTGGATATTGGGAATGTTGGCCGGAGAGTGCTTCTCGGGCCGCGAACTGCAACCTTGCAGGAATCTCCCAGGTTCCCGGCCCAACGAAAGCCCCCAGACCCAAATTGAGAGGGGCTGCTTGGGGGCCCCCTGGGGGCCCTTCAGGCCACCTAGGTCTTTGGGTCCTGGCTCCTTCGCTTTGGGAGCTGTTGCTGCAGTTGAGCATGTTGGCCGGAGAGTGCTTCTCGGGCCGCGCACTGTAATCTTGCAGGTACATCTCAGGTATCCATGCCCAACGAAAGCCCCCAGACCCAAATGGAGAGGGGCTGCTTGGGGGACCCCTGGGGGCCCTTCAGGCCAGCTAGGTCTTTGGGTCCTGGCTCCTTCGCTTTGGGAGCTGTTGCTGCAGTTGGGCATGTTGGCCGGAGAGTGCTTCTCGGGCCGCGAACTGCAACCTTGCAGGAATCTCCCAGGTTCCATGCCCAACGAAAGCCCCCAGACCCAAATTGAGAGGGGCTGCTTGGGGGCCCCCTGGGGGCCCTTCAGGCCAGCTAGGTCTTTGGGTCCTGGCTCCTTCGCTTTGGGAGCTGTTGCTGGATATTGGGCATGTTGGCCGGAGAGTGCTTCTCGGGCCGTGAACTGCAACCTTGCAGGTACCTCCCAGGTTCTCAGCCTAAAGAAAGCCCCCAGACCCAAATGGAGAGGGGCTGCTTGGGGGCCCCCTGGGGGCCCTTCAGGCCAGCTAGGTCTTTGGGTCCTGGCTCCTTCGCTTTGGGAGCTGTTGCTGCAGTTGGGCATGTTGGCCGGAGAGTGCTTCTCGGGCCGCGAACTGCAACCTTGCAGGAATCTCCCAGGTTCCCGGCCCAACGAAAGCCCCCAGACCCAAATTGAGAGGGGCTGCTTGGGGGCCCCCTGGGGGCCCTTCAGGCCAGCTAGGTCTTTGGGTCCTGGCTCCTTTGGTTTGGGAGCTATTGCTGCAGTTGGGCATGTTGGCCGGAGAGTGCTTCTCCGGCCGCGAACTGCAACCTTGCAGGAATCTCCCAGGTTCCCGGCCCAACGAAAGCCCCCAGACCCAAATGGAGAGGGGCTGCTTGGGGACCCCCTGGGGGCCCTTCAGGCCAGCTAGGTCTTTGTGTCCTGGCTCATTCGGTTTGGGAGCTGTTGCTGCAGTTGGGCATGTTGGCCGGAGAGTGCTTCTCGGGCCTCGAACTGCAACCTTGCAGGTACCTCCCAGGTTCCCCGCCCAACTAAAGCCCCCAGACCCAAATGGAGAGGAGCTCCTTGGGGGCCCCCTGGGGGCCCTTCAGGCCAGCTAGGTCTTTGGGTCCTGGCTCCTTCGGTTTGGGAGCTGTTGCTGCAGTTGGGCATGTTGGCCGGAGAGTGCTTCTCGGACCGCGAACTGCAACCTTGCAGGAATCTCCCAGGTTCCATGCCCAACGAAAGCCCCCAGACCCAAATGGAGAGGGGCTGCTTGGGGGCCCCCTGGGGGCCCTTCAGGCCAGCTAGGTCTTTGGGTCCTGGCTCCTTCGCTTTGGGAGCTGTTGCTGCAGTTGGGCATGTTGGCCGGAGAGTGCTTCTCGGGCCGCGAACTGCAACCTTGCAGGATTC
Source organism: Gallinula chloropus (assembly GCF_964237585.1). Lineage (NCBI taxonomy): Eukaryota > Metazoa > Chordata > Aves > Gruiformes > Rallidae > Gallinula > Gallinula chloropus. The sequence continues at coordinate 82,054 of NW_028168311.1, forward strand.
TCCCAGGTTCCCGGCCCAACGAAAGCCCCCAGACCCAAATGGAGAGGGGCTGCTTGGGGGCCCCCTGGGGGCCCTTCAGGCCAGCTAGGTCTTTGGGTCCTGGCTCCTTCGGTTTGGGAGCTGTTGCTGCAGTTGGGCATGTTGGCCGGAGAGTGCTTCTCGGGCCGCGAACTGCAACCTTGCAGGAATCTCCCAGGTTCCCGGCCCAACGAAAGCCCCCAGACCCAAATGGAGAGGGGCTGCTTGGGGCCCCCCTGGGGGCCCTTCAGGCCAGCTAGGTCTTTGGGTCCTGGCTCCTTCGGTTTGGGAGCTGTTGCTGCAGTTGGGCATGTTGGCCGGAGAGTGCTTCTCGGGCCGCGAACTGCACTCTTGCAGGAATCTCCCAGGTTCCCGGCCCAACGAAAACCCCCAGACCTAAATTGAGAGGGGCTGCTTGGGGGCCCCATGGGGGCCCTTCAGGCCAGCTAGGTCTTTGGGTCCTGGCTCCTTCGCTTTGGGAGCTGTTGCTGCAGTTGGGCATGTTGGTCGGAGAGTGCTTCTCGGGCCGCGAACTGTAACTTGCAGGTACCTCTCAGGTATACATGCCCAACGAAAGCCCCCAGACCCAAATTGAGAGGGGCTGCTTGGGGGCCCCCTGGGGGCCCTTCAGGCCAGCTAGGTCTTTGGGTCCTGGCTCCTTCGCTTTGGGAGCTGTTGCTGGATATTGGGCATGTTGGCCGGAGAGTGCTTCTCGGGCCGCGAACTGCAACCTTGCTGGTATCTCCCAGGTTCTCAGCCTAAAGAAAGCCCCCAGACCCAAATTGAGAGGGGCTGCTTGGGGGCCCCCTGGGGGCACTTCAGGCCAGCTAGGTCTTTGGGTCCTGGCTCCTTCGCTTTGGGAGCTGTTGCTGCAGTTGGGCATGTTGGCCGGAGAGTGCTTCTCCGGCCGCGAACTGCAACCTTGCAGGAATCTCCCAGGTTCCCGGCCCAACGAAAGCCCCCAGACTCAAATTGAGAGGGGCTGCTTGGGGGCCCCCTGGGGGCCCTTCAGGCCAGCTAGGTCTTTGGGTCCTGGCTCCTTCGGTTTGGGAGCTGTTGCTGCAGTTGAGCATGTTGGCCGGAGAGTGCTTCTCGGGCCTCGAACTGCAACCTTGCAGGAATCTCCCAGGTTCCCGGCCCAACAAAAGCCCCCAGACCCAAATGGAGAGGGGCTGCTTGGGGGCCCCCTGGGGGCCCTTCAGGCCAGCTAGGTCTTTGGGTCCTGGCTCCTTCGCTTTGGGAGCTGTTGCTGGAGATTGGGCATGTTGGCCGGAGAGTGCTTCTCGGGCCGCGAACTGCAACCTTGCTGGTATCTCCCAGGTTCCATGCCCAACGAAAGCCCCCAGACCCAAATTGAGAGGGGCTGCTTGGGGGCCCCCTGGGGGCCCTTCAGGCCAGCTAGGTCTTTGGGTCCTGGCTCCTTCGCTTTGGGAGCTGTTGCTGCAGTTGGGCATGTTGGCCGGAGAGTGCTTCTCGGGCCGCGAACTGCAACCTCGCAGGAATCTCCCAGGTTCCCGGCCCAACGAAAGCCCCCAGACCCAAATTGAGAGGGGCTGCTTGGGGGCCCCCTGGGGGCCCTTCAGGCCAGCTAGGTCTTTGGGTCCTGGCTCCTTCGGTTTGGGAGCTATTGCTGCAGTTGGGCATGTTGGCCGGAGAGTGCTTCTCGGGCCGCGAACTGCAACCTTGCAGGATTCTCCCAGGTTCCCCGCCCAACGAAAGCCCCCAGACCCAAATTGAGAGGGGCTGCTTGTGGACCACCTGGGGGCACTTCAGGCCAGCTAGGTCTTTGGGTCCTGGCTCCTTCGCTTTGGGAGCTGTTGCTGCAGTTGGGCATGTTGGCCGGAGAGTGCTTCTCGGGCCGCGAACTGTAACCTTGCAGGTACCTCCCACGTATACATGCCCAACGAAAGCCCCCAGACCCAAATTGAGAGGGGCTGCTTGGGGGCCCCCTGGGGGCCCTTCAGGCCAGCTAGGTCTTTGTGTCCTGGCTCATTCGGTTTGGGAGCTGTTGCTGCAGTTGGGCATGTTGGCCGGAGAGTGCTTCTCGGGCCTCGAACTGCAACCTTGCAGGAATCTCCCAGGTTCCCGGCCCAACAAAAGCCCCCAGACCCAAATTGAGAGGGGCTGCTTGGGGGCCCCCTGGGGGCACTTCAGGCCAGCTAGGTCTTTGGGTCCTGGCTCCTTCGCTTTGGGAGCTGTTGCTGCAGTTGGGCATGCTGGCCGGAGAGTGCTTCTCCGGCCGCGAACTGCAACCTTGCAGGTACCTCCCAGGTTCCCGGCCCAACTAAAGCCCCCAGACCCAAATGGAGAGGAGCTCCTTGGGTCCCCATGGGGGCCCTTCAGGCCAGCTAGGTCTTTGGGTCCTGGCTCCTTCGGTTTGGGAGCTGTTGCTGCAGTTGGGCATGTTGGCCGGAGAGTGCTTCTCGGGCCGCGAACTGCAACCTCGCAGGAATCTCCCAGGTTCCATGCCCAACGAAAGCCCCCAGACCCAAATGGAGAGGGGCTGCTTGGGGGCCCCCTGGGGGCCCTTCAGGCCAGCTAGGTCTTTGGGTCCTGGCTCCTTCGGTTTGGGAGCTGTTGCTGCAGTTGGGCATGTTGGCCGGAGAGTGCTTCTCGGGCCGCGAACTGCAACCTTGCAGGATTCTCCCAGGTTCCCGGCCCAACGAAAGCCCCCAGACCCAAATTGAGAGGGGCTGCTTGGGGGCCCCCTGGGGGCCCTTCAGGCCAGCTAGGTCTTTGGGTCCTGGCTCCTTCGGTTTGGGAGCTGTTGCTGCAGTTGAGCATGTTGGCCGGAGAGTGCTTCTCGGGCCGCGAACTGTAATCTTGTAGGTACATCTCAGGTATCCATGCCCAACGAAAGCCCCCAGACCCAAATGGAGAGGGGCTGCATGGGGGACCCCTGGGGGCCCTTCAGGCCAGCTAGGTCTTTGGGTCCTGGCTCCTTCGGTTTGGGAGCTGTTGCTGCAGTTGGGCATGTTGGCCGGAGAGTGCTTCTCGGGCCGCGAACTGCAACCTTGCAGGAATCTCCCAGGTTCCATGCCCAACGAAAGCCCCCAGACCCAAATGGAGAGGGGCTGCTTGGTGGCCTTCTGGGCGCCCTTCAGGCCAGCTAGGTCTTTGGGTCCTGGCTCCTTCGCTTTGGGAGCTGTTGCTGGATATTTGGCATGTTGGCCGGAGAGTGCTTCTCGGGCCGCGAACTGCAACCTTGCAGGAATCTCCCAGGTTCCCGGCCCAACGAAAGCCCCCAGACCCAAATGGAGAGGGGCTGCTTGGGGGCCCCCTGGGGGCCCTTCAGGCCAGCTAGGTCTTTGGGTCCTGGCTCCTTCGGTTTGGGAGCTATTGCTGCAGTTGGGCATGTTGGCCGGAGAGTGCTTCTCGGGTCGCGAACTGCAACCTTGCAGGAATCTCCCAGGTTCCCCGCCCAACGAAAGCCCCCAGACCCAAATGGAGAGGGGCTGCTTGGGGACCCCCTGGGGGCACTTCAGGCCAGCTAGGTCTTTGGGTCCTGGCTCCATCGGTTTGGGAGCTGTTGCTGCAGTTGGGCATGTTGGCCGGAGAGTGCTTCTCGGGCCGCAAACTGCAACCTTGCAGGAATCTCCCAGGTTCCCGGCCCAACGAAAGCCCCCAGACCCAAATGGAGAGGGGCTGCTTGGTGGCCCCCTGGGGGCCCTTCAGGCCAGCTAGGTCTTTGGGTCCTGGCTCCTTCGCTTTGGGAGCTGTTGCTGCAGTTGGGCATGTTGGCCGGAGAGTGCTTCTCGGGCCGCGAACTGCAACCTTGCAGGAATCTCCCAGGTTCCCGGCCCAACGAAAGCCCCCAGACCCAAATTGAGAGGGGCTGCTTGGGGGCCCCCTGGGGGCCCTTCAGGCCAGCTAGGTCTTTGGGTCCTGGCTCCTTCGGTTTGGGAGCTGTTGCTGGATATTGGACATGTTGGCCGGAGAGTGCTTCTCGGGCCGCGAACTGCAACCTTGCAGGAATCTCCCAGGTTCCCGGCCCAACGAAAGCCCCCAGACCCAAATGGAGAGGGGCTGCTTGGGGGCCCCCTGGGGGCCCTTCAGGCCAGCTAGGTCTTTGGGTCCTGGCTCCTTCGGTTTGGGAGTTGTTGCTGCAGTTGAGCATGTTGGCCGGAGAGTGCTTCTCGGGCCGCAAACTGTAATCTTGCAGGTACATCTCAGGTATCCATGCCCAACGAAAGCCCCCAGACCCAAATGGAGAGGGGCTGCTTGGGGGCCCCCTGGGGGCCCTTCAGGCCAGCTAGGTCTTTGGGTCCTGGCTCCTTCGCTTTGGGAGCTGTTGCTGCAGTTGGGCATGTTGGCCGGAGAGTGCTTCTCGGGCCGCGAACTGCAACCTTACTTGAATCTCCCAGGTTCCCAACCCAACGAAAGCCCCCAGACCCAAATTGAGAGGGGCTGCTTGGGGGACCCCTGGGGGCCCTTCAGGCCAGCTAGGTCTTTGTGTCCTGGCTCATTCGGTTTGGGAGCTGTTGCTGCAGTTGGGCATGTTGGCCGGAGAGTGCTTCTCGGGCCTCGAACTGCAACCTTGCAGGAATCTCCGAGGTTCCCGGTCCAACAAAAGCCCCCAGACCCAAATGGAGAGGGGCTGCTTGGGGGCCCCCTGGGGGCCCTTCAGGCCAGCTAGGTCTTTGGGTCCTGGCTCCTTCGCTTTGGGAGCTGTTGCTGCAGTTGGGCATGTTGGCCGGAGAGTGCTTCTCGGGACGCGAACTGCAACCTTGCAGGATTCTCCCAGGTTCCCGGCCCAACGAAAGCCCCCAGACCCAAATGGAGATGGGCTGCTTGGGGGCCCCCTGGGGGCCCTTCAGGCCAGCTAGGTCTTTGGGTCCTGGCTCCTTCGGTTTGGGAGCTGTTGCTGCAGTTGGGCATGTTGGCCGGAGAGTGCTTCTCGGGCCGCGAACTGCAACCTTGCAGGATTCTCCCAGGTTCCCGGCCCAACGAAAGAACCCAGACTCAAATTGAGAGGGGCTGCTTGGGGACCCCCTGGGGGCCCTTCAGGCCAGCTAGGTCTTTGGGTCCTGGCTCCTTCGCTTTGGGAGCTGTTGCTGCAGTTGGGCATGTTGGCCGGAGAGTGCTTCTCGGGCCGCGAACTGCAACCTTGCAGGAATCTCCCAGGTTCCCGGCCCAACAAAAGCCCCCAGACCCAAATTGAGAGGGGCTGCTTGGGGGACCCCTGGGGGCCCTTCAGGCCAGCTAGGTCTTTGGGTCCTGGCTCCTTCGGTTTGGGAGCTGTTGCTGCAGTTGGGCATGTTGGCCGGAGAGTGCTTCTCGGGCCGCGAACTGCAACCTTGCATGAATCTCCCAGGTTCCCCGCCCAACGAAAGCCCCCAGACCCAAATGGAGAGGGGCTGCTTGGGGACCACCTGGGGGCACTTCAGGCCAGCTAGGTCTTTGGGTCCTGGCTCCTTCGGTTTGGGAGCTGTTGCTGCAGTTGGGCATGTTGGCCGGAGAGTGCTTCTCGGGCCGCGAACTGTAACTTGCAGGTACCTCTCAGGTATACATGCCCAACGAAAGCCCCCAGACCCAAATTGAGAGGGGCTACTTGGGGGCCCCCTGGGGGCCCTTCAGGCCACCTAGGTCTTTGGGTCCTGGCTCCTTCGGTTTGGGAGCTGTTGCTGCAGTTGGGCATGTTGGCCGGAGAGTGCTTCTCGGGCCGCGAACTGCAACCTTGCAGGAATCTCCCAGGTTCCCGGCCCAACTAAAGCCCCCAGACCCAAATGGAGAGGGGCTGCTTGGGGGCCCCCTGGGGGCCCTTCAGGCCAGCTAGGTCTTTGGGTCCTGGCTCCTTCGCTTTGGGAGCTGTTGCTGCAGTTGGGCATGTTGGCCGGAGAGTGCTTCTCGGGCCGCGAACTGCAACCTTGCAGGAATCTTCCAGGTTCCCGGCCCAACGAAAGCCCCCAGACCCAAATTGAGAGGGGCTGCTTGGGGGCCCCCTGGGGGCCCTTCAGGCCAGCTAGGTCTTTGGGTCCTGGCTCCTTCGGTTTGGGAGCTGTTGCTGGATATTGGGCAAGTTGGCCGGAGAGTGCTTCTCGGGCCGCGAACTGCAACCTTGCAGGAATCTCCCAGGTTCCCGGCCCAACGAAAGCCCCCAGACCCAAATGGAGAGGGGCTGCTTGGGGGCCCCCTGGGGGCCCTTCAGGCCAGCTAGGTCTTTGGGTCCTGGCTCCTTCGCTTTGGGAGCTGTTGCTGCAGTTGAGCATGTTGGCCGGAGAGTGCTTCTCGGGCCTCGAACTGTAATCTTGCAGGTACATCTCAGGTATCCATGCCCAACGAAAGCCCCCAGACCCAAATGGAGAGGGGCTGCATGGGGGACCCCTGGGGGCCCTTCAGGCCAGCTAGGTCTTTGGGTCCTGGCTCCTTCGGTTTGGGAGCTGTTGCTGCAGTTGGGCATGTTGGCCGGAGAGTGCTTCTCGGGCCGCGAACTGCAACCTTGCAGGAATCTCCCAGGTTCCATGCCCAACGAAAGCCCCCAGACCCAAATTGAGAGGGGCTGCTTGGGGGCCCCCTGGGGGCCCTTCAGGCCACCTAGGTCTTTGGGTCCTGGCTCCTTCGGTTTGGGAGCTGTTGCTGCAGTTGGGCATGTTGGCCGGAGAGTGCTTCTCGGGCCGCGAACTGTAACTTGCAGGTACCTCTCAGGTATACATGCCCAACGAAAGCCCCCAGACCCAAATGGAGAGGGGCTGCTTGGTGGCCTTCTGGGGGCCCTTCAGGCCAGCTAGGTCTTTGGGTCCTGGCTCCTTCGCTTTGGGAGCTGTTGCTGCAGTTGGGCATGTTGGCCGGAGAGTGCTTCTCGGGCCGCGAACTGCAACCTTGCAGGAATCTCCCAGGTTCCCGGCCCAACAAAAGCCCCCAGACCCAAATGGAGAGGGGCTGCTTGGGGGCCCCCTGGGGGCCCTTCAGGCCAGCTAGGTCTTTGGGTCCTGGCTCCTTCGCTTTGGGAGCTGTTGCTGCAGTTGAGCATGTTGGCCGGAGAGTGCTTCTCGGGCCGCGAACTGTAACTTGCAGGTACCTCTCAGGTATACATGCCCAACGAAAGCCCCCAGACCCAAATGGAGAGGGGCTGCTTGGTGGCCTTCTGGGGGCCCTTCAGGCCAGCTAGGTCTTTGGGTCCTGGCTCCTTCGGTTTGGGAGCTGTTGCTGGATATTGGGCATGTTGGCCGGAGAGTGCTTCTCGGGCCGCGAACTGCAACCTTGCAGGAATCTCCCAGGTTCCTGGCCAAACGAAAGCCCCCAGACCCAAATGGAGAGGGGCTGCTTGGGGGCCCCCTGGGGGCCCTTCAGGCCAGCTAGGTCTTTGGGTCCTGGCTCCTTCGCTTTGGGAGCTGTTGCTGCAGTTGGGCATGTTGGCCGGAGAGTGCTTCTCGGGCCGCGAACTGCAACCTTGCAGGTACCTCCCAGGTTCCTGGCCCAACGAAAGCCCCCAGACCCAAATTGAGAGGGGCTGCTTGGGGGCCCCCTGGGGGCCCTTCATGCCACCTAGGTCTTTGGGTCCTGGCTCCTTCGCTTTGGGAGCTGTTGCTGCAGTTGGGCATGTTGGCCGGAGAGTGCTTCTCGGGCCGCGAACTGCAACCTTACATGAATCTCCCAGGTTCCCAACCCAACGAAAGCCCCCAGACCCAAATTGAGAGGGGCTGCTTGGGGGCCCCCTGGGGGCCCTTCAGGCCAGCTAGGTCTTTGGGTCCTGGCTCATTCGGTTTGGGAGCTGTTGCTGCAGTTGGGCATGTTGGCCGGAGAGTGCTTCTCGGGCCTCGAACTGCAACCTTGCAGGAATCTCCGAGGTTCCCGGCCCAACAAAAGCCCCCAGACCCAAATGGAGAGGGGCTGCTTGGGGGCCCCCTGGGGGCCCTTCAGGCCAGCTAGGTCTTTGGGTCCTGGCTCCTTCGCTTTGGGAGCTGTTGCTGCAGTTGGGCATGTTGGCCGGAGAGTGCTTCTCGGGCCGCGAACTGCAACCTTGCAGGATTCTCCCAGGTTCCCGGCCCAACGAAAGCTCCCAGACCCAAATGGAGATGGGCTGCTTGGGGGCCCCCTGGGGGCCCTTCAGGCCAGCTAGGTCTTTGGGTCCTGGCTCCTTCGGTTTGGGAGCTGTTGCTGCAGTTGGGCATGTTGGCCGGAGAGTGCTTCTCGGGCCGCGAACTGCAACCTTGCAGGATTCTCCCAGGTTCCCGGCCCAACGAAAGACCCCAGACCCAAATTGAGAGGGGCTGCTTGGGGCCCCCCTGGGGGCCCTTCAGGCCAGCTAGGTCTTTGGGTCCTGGCTCCTTCGCTTTGGGAGCTGTTGCTGCAGTTGGGCATGTTGGCCGGAGAGTGCTTCTCGGGCCGCGAACTGCAACCTTGCATGAATCTCCCAGGTTCCCCGCCCAACGAAAGCCCCCAGACCCAAATGGAGAGGGGCTGCTTGGGGACCCCCTGGGGGCACTTCAGGCCAGCTAGGTCTTTGGGTCCTGGCTCCTTCGGTTTGGGAGCTGTTGCTGCAGTTGGGCATGTTGGCCGGAGAGTGCTTCTCGGGCCGCGAACTGTAACTTGCAGGTACCTCTCAGGTATACATGCCCAACGAAAGCCCCCAGACCCAAATTGAGAGGGGCTACTTGGGGGCCCCCTGGGGGCCCTTCAGGCCAGCTAGGTCTTTGGGTCCTGGCTCCTTCGGTTTGGGAGCTGTTGCTGCAGTTGGGCATGTTGGCCGGAGAGTGCTTCTCGGGCCGCGAACTGCAACCTTGCAGGAATCTCCCAGGTTCCCGGCCCAACTAAAGCCCCCAGACCCAAATTGAGAGGGGCTGCTTGGGGGCCCCCTGGGGGCCCTTCAGGCCAGCTAGGTCTTTGGGTCCTGGCTCCTTCGCTTTGGGAGCTGTTGCTGCAGTTGGGCATGTTGGCCGGAGAGTGCTTCTCGGGCCGCGAACTGCAACCTTGCAGGAATCTCCCAGGTTCCCGGCCCAACGAAAGCCCCCAGACCCAAATTGAGAGGGGCTGCTTGGGGGCCCCCTGGGGGCCCTTCAGGCCAGCTAGGTCTTTGGGTCCTGGCTCCTTCGCTTTGGGAGCTGTTGCTGGATATTGGGCATGTTGGCCGGAGAGTGCTTCTCGGGCCGCGAACTGCAACCTTGCAGGAATCTCCCAGGTTCCCGGCCCAACGAAAGCCCCCAGACCCAAATGGAGAGGGGCTGCTTGGGGGCCCCCTGGGGGCCCTTCAGGCCAGCTAGGTCTTTGGGTCCTGGCTCATTCGGTTTGGGAGCTGTTGCTGCAGTTGAGCATGTTGGCCGGAGAGTGCTTCTCGGGCCTCGAACTGTAATCTTGCAGGTACATCTCAGGTATCCATGCCCAACGAAAGCCCCCAGACTAAAATGGAGAGGGGCTGCATGGGGGACCCCTGGGGGCCCTTCAGGCCAGCTAGGTCTTTGGGTCCTGGCTCCTTCGCTTTGGGAGCTGTTGCTGCAGTTGGGCATGTTGGCCGGAGAGTGCTTCTCGGGCCGCGAACTGCAACCTTGCAGGAATCTCCCAGGTTCCATGCCCAACGAAAGCCCCCAGACCCAAATTGAGAGGGGCTGCTTGGGGGCCCCCTGGGGGCCCTTCAGGCCACCTAGGTCTTTGGGTCCTGGCTCCTTCGCTTTGGGAGCTGTTGCTGCAGTTGGGCATGTTGGCCGGAGAGTGCTTCTCGGGCCGCGAACTGTAACTTGCAGGTACCTCTCAGGTATACATGCCCAACGAAAGCCCCCAGACCCAAATGGAGAGGGGCTGCTTGGTGGCCTTCTGGGGGCCCTTCAGGCCAGCTAGGTCTTTGGGTCCTGGCTCCTTCGCTTTGGGAGCTGTTGCTGCAGTTGGGCATGTTGGCCGGAGAGTGCTTCTCGGGCCGCGAACTGCAACCTTGCAGGAATCTCCCAGGTTCCCGGCCCAACAAAAGCCCCCAGACCCAAATGGAGAGGGGCTGCTTGGGGGCCCCCTGGGGGCCCTTCAGGCCAGCTAGGTCTTTGGGTCCTGGCTCCTTCGCTTTGGGAGCTGTTGCTGCAGTTGGGCATGTTGGCCGGAGAGTGCTTCTCGGGCCGCGAACTGTAACTTGCAGGTACCTCTCAGGTATACATGCCCAACGAAAGCCCCCAGACCCAAATTGAGACGGGCTACTTGGGGGCCCCCTGGGGCCCTTCAGGCCAGCTAGGTCTTTGGGTCCTGGCTCCTTCGGTTTGGGAGCTGTTGCTGCAGTTGGGCATGTTGGCCGGAGAGTGCTTCTCGGGCCGCGAACTGCAACCTTGCAGGATTCTCCCAGGTTCCCGGCCCAACGAAAGCCCCCAGACCCAAATGGAGAGGGGCTGCTTGAGGGCCCCCTGGGGGCCCTTCAGGCCAGCTAGGTCTTTGGGTCCTGGCTCCTTCGCTTTGGGAGCTGTTGCTGCAGTTGGGCATGTTGGCCGGAGAGTGCTTCTCGGGCCGCGAACTGCAACCTTGCAGGAATCTCCCAGGTTCCCGGCCCAACGAAAGCCCCCAGACCCAAATTGAGAGGGGCTGCTTGGGGGCCCCCTGGGGGCCCTTCAGGCCAGCTAGGTCTTTGGGTCCTGGCTCCTTCGCTTTGGGAGCTGTTGCTGGATATTGGGCATGTTGGCTGGAGAGTGCTTCTCGGGCCGCGAACTGCAACCTTGCAGGAATCTCCCAGGTTCCCGGCCCAACGAAAGCCCCCAGACCCAAATGGAGAGGGGCTGCTTGGGGGCCCCCTGGGGGCCCTTCAGGCCAGCTAGGTCTTTGGGTCCTGGCTCCTTCGCTTTGGGAGCTGTTGCTGCAGTTGAGCATGTTGGGCGGAGAGTGCTTCTCGGGCCGCGAACTGTAATCTTGCAGGTACATCTCAGGTATCCATGCCCAACGAAAGCCCCCAGACCCAAATGGAGAGGGGCTGCATGGGGGACCCCTGGGGGCCCTTCAGGCCAGCTAGGTCTTTGGGTCCTGGCTCCTTCGGTTTGGGAGCTGTTGCTGCAGTTGGGCATGTTGGCCGGAGAGTGCTTCTCGGGCCGCGAACTGCAACCTTGCAGGAATCTCCCAGGTTCCATGCCCAACGAAAGCCCCCAGACCCAAATTGAGAGGGGCTGCTTGGGGGCCCCCTGGGGGCCCTTCAGGCCACCTAGGTCTTTGGGTCCTGGCTCCTTCGCTTTGGGAGCTGTTGCTGCAGTTGGGCATGTTGGCCGGAGAGTGCTTCTCGGGCCGCGAACTGTAACTTGCAGGTACCTCTCAGGTATACATGCCCAACGAAAGCCCCCAGACCCAAATGGAGAGGGGCTGCTTGGTGGCCTTCTGGGGGCCCTTCAGGCCAGCTAGGTCTTTGGGTCCTGGCTCCTTCGCTTTGGGAGCTGTTGCTGGATATTGGGCATGTTGGCCGGAGAGTGCTTCTCGGGCCGCGAACTGCAACCTTGCAGGAATCTCCCAGGTTCCCGGCCCAACGAAAGCCCCCAGACCCAAATGGAGAGGGGCTGCTTGGGGGCCCCCTGGGGGCCCTTCAGGCCAGCTAGGTCTTTGGGTCCTGGCTCCTTCGGTTTGGGAGCTATTGCTGCAGTTGGGCATGTTGGCCAGAGAGTTCTTCTCGGGCCGCGAACTGCAACCTTGCAGGATTCTCCCAGGTTCCCGGCCCAACGAAAGCCCCCAGACCCAAATGGAGAGGGGCTGCTTGGGGACCCCCTGGGGGCACTTCAGGCCAGCTAGGTCTTTGGGTCCTGGCTCCTTCGGTTTGGGAGCTGTTGCTGCAGTTGAGCATGTTGGCCGGAGAGTGCTTCTCGGGCCGCGAACTGTAACCTTGCAGGTACCTCCCAGGTATACATGCCCAACGAAAGCCCCCAGACCCAAATTGAGAGGGGCTGCTTGGGGGCCCCCTGGGGGCCCTTCAGGCCAGCTAGGTCTTTGTGTCCTGGCTCCTTCGGTTTGGGAGCTGTTGCTGCAGTTGGGCATGTTGGCCGGAGAGTGCTTCTCGGGCTGCGAACTGCAACCTTGAAGGAATCTCCCAGGTTCCCGGCCCAACAAAAGCCCCCAGACCCAAATGGAGAGGGGCTGCTTGGGGGCCCCCTGGGGGCCCTTCAGGCCAGCTAGGTCTTTGGGTCCTGGCTCCTTCGCTTTGGGAGCTGTTGCTGCAGTTGGGCATGTTGGCCGGAGAGTGCTTCTCGGGCCGCGAACTGCAACCTTGCAGGATTCTCCCAGGTTCCCGGCCCAACGAAAGCCCCCAGACCCAAATGGAGATGGGCTGCTTGGGGGCCCCCTGGGGGCCCTTCAGGCCAGCTAGGTCTTTGGGTCCTGGCTCCTTCGGTTTGGGAGCTGTTGCTGCAGTTGGGCATGTTGGCCGGAGAGTGCTTCTCGGGCCGCGAACTGCAACCTTGCAGGATTCTCCCAGGTTCCCGGCCCAACGAAAGACCCCAGACCCAAATTGAGAGGGGCTGCTTGGGGCCCCCCTGGGGGCCCTTCAGGCCAGCTAGGTCTTTGGGTCCTGGCTCCTTCGCTTTGGGAGCTGTTGCTGCAGTTGAGCATGTTGGCCGGAGAGTGCTTCTCGGGCCGCGAACTGCAACCTTGCAGGAATCTCCCAGGTTCCATGCCCAACGAAAGCCCCCAGACCCAAATTGAGAGGGGCTGCTTGGGGGCCCCCTGGGGGCCCTTCAGGCCACCTAGGTCTTTGGGTCCTGGCTCCTTCGCTTTGGGAGCTGTTGCTGCAGTTGGGCATGTTGGCCGGAGAGTGCTTCTCGGGCCGCGAACTGTAACTTGCAGGTACCTCTCAGGTATACATGCCCAACGAAAGCCCCCAGACCCAAATGGAGAGGGGCTGCTTGGTGGCCTTCTGGGGGCCCTTCAGGCCAGCTAGGTCTTTGGGTCCTGGCTCCTTCGGTTTGGGAGCTGTTGCTGCAGTTGGGCATGTTGGCCGGAGAGTGCTTCTCGGGCCGCGAACTGCAACCTTGCAGGAATCTCCCAGGTTCCCGGCCCAACGAGAGTCCCCAGACCCAAATTGAGAGGGGCTGCTTGGGGGCCCCCTGGGGGCACTTCAGGCCAGCTAGGTCTTTGGGTCCTGGCTCCTTCGCTTTGGGAGCTGTTGCTGGATATTGGGCATGTTGGCCGGAGAGTGCTTCTCGGGCCGCGAACTGTAACTTGCAGGTACCTCTCAGGTATACATGCCCAACGAAAGCCCCCAGACCCAAATTGAGAGGGGCTACTTGGGGGCCCCCTGGGGGCCCTTCAGGCCAGCTAGGTCTTTGGGTCCTGGCTCCTTCGGTTTGGGAGCTGTTGCTGCAGTTGGGCATGTTGGCTGGAGAGTGCTTCTCGGGCCGCGAACTGCAACCTTGCAGGATTCTCCCAGGTTCCCGGCCCAACGAAAGCCCCCAGACCCAAATGGAGAGGGGCTGCTTGGGGGCCCCCTGGGGGCCCTTCAGGCCAGCTAGGTCTTTGGGTCCTGGCTCCTTCGGTTTGGGAGCTGTTGCTGCAGTTGGGCATGTTGGCCGGAGAGTGCTTCTCGGGCCGCGAACTGCAACCTTGCAGGAATCTCCCAGGTTCCCGGCCCAACGAAAGCCCCCAGACCCAAATTGAGAGGGGCTGCTTGGGGGCCCCCTGGGGGCCCTTCAGGCCACCTAGGTCTTTGGGTCCTGGCTCCTTCGCTTTGGGAGCTGTTGCTGGATATTGGGCATGTTGGCTGGAGAGTGCTTCTCGGGCCGCGAACTGCAACCTTGCAGGAATCTCCCAGGTTCCCGGCCCAACGAAAGCCCCCAGACCCAAATGGAGAGGGGCTGCTTGGGGGCCCCCTGGGGGCCCTTCAGGCCAGCTAGGTCTTTGGGTCCTGGCTCCTTCGGTTTGGGAGCTGTTGCTGCAGTTGAGCATGTTGGGCGGAGAGTGCTTCTCGGGCCGCGAACTGCAACCTTGCAGGAATCTCCCAGGTTCCATGCCCAACGAAAGCCCCCAGACCCAAATTGAGAGGGGCTGCTTGGGGGCCCCCTGGGGGCCCTTCAGGCCACCTAGGTCTTTGGGTCCTGGCTCCTTCGCTTTGGGAGCTGTTGCTGCAGTTGGGCATGTTGGCCGGAGAGTGCTTCTCGGGCCGCGAACTGTAACTTGCAGGTACCTCTCAGGTATACATGCCCAACGAAAGCCCCCAGACCCAAATGGAGAGGGGCTGCTTGGTGGCCTTCTGGGGGCCCTTCAGGCCAGCTAGGTCTTTGGGTCCTGGCTCCTTCGCTTTGGGAGCTGTTGCTGGATATTGGGCATGTTGGCCGGAGAGTGCTTCTCGGGCCGCGAACTGCAACCTTGCAGGAATCTCCCAGGTTCCCGGCCCAACGAAAGCCCCCAGACCCAAATGGAGAGGGGCTGCTTGGGGGCCCCCTGGGGGCCCTTCAGGCCAGCTAGGTCTTTGGGTCCTGGCTCCTTCGGTTTGGGAGCTATTGCTGCAGTTGGGCATGTTGGCCAGAGAGTTCTTCTCGGGCCGCGAACTGCAACCTTGCAGGATTCTCCCAGGTTCCCCGCCCAACGAAAGCCCCCAGACCCAAATGGAGAGGGGCTGCTTGGGGACCCCCTGGGGGCACTTCAGGCCAGCTAGGTCTTTGGGTCCTGGCTCCTTCGGTTTGGGAGCTGTTGCTGCAGTTGAGCATGTTGGCCGGAGAGTGCTTCTCGGGCCGCGAACTGTAACCTTGCAGGTACCTCCCAGGTATACATGCCCAACGAAAGCCCCCAGACCCAAATTGAGAGGGGCTGCTTGGGGGCCCCCTGGGGGCCCTTCAGGCCAGCTAGGTCTTTGTGTCCTGGCTCCTTCGGTTTGGGAGCTGTTGCTGCAGTTGGGCATGTTGGCCGGAGAGTGCTTCTCGGGCCGCGAACTGCAACCTTGAAGGAATCTCCCAGGTTCCCGGCCCAACAAAAGCCCCCAGACCCAAATGGAGAGGGGCTGCTTGGGGGCCCCCTGGGGGCCCTTCAGGCCAGCTAGGTCTTTGGGTCCTGGCTCCTTCGGTTTGGGAGCTGTTGCTGCAGTTGAGCATGTTGGGCGGAGAGTGCTTCTCGGGCCGCGAACTGTAATCTTGCAGGAACATCTCAGGTATCCATGCCCAACGAAAGCCCCCAGACCCAAATGGATAGGGGCTGCATGGGGGACCCCTGGGGGCCCTTCAGGCCAGCTAGGTCTTTGGGTCCTGGCTCCTTCGGTTTGGGAGCTGTTGCTGCAGTTGGGCATGTTGGCCGGAGAGTGCTTCTCGGGCCGCGAACTGCAACCTTGCAGGAATCTCCCAGGTTCCATGCCCAACGAAAGCCCCCAGACCCAAATTGAGAGGGGCTGCTTGGGGGCCCCCTGGGGGCCCTTCAGGCCACCTAGGTCTTTGGGTCCTGGCTCCTTCGCTTTGGGAGCTGTTGCTGCAGTTGGGCATGTTGGCCGGAGAGTGCTTCTCGGACCGCGAACTGTAACTTGCAGGTACCTCTCAGGTATACATGCCCAACGAAAGCCCCCAGACCCAAATGGAGAGGGGCTGCTTGGTGGCCTTCTGGGGGCCCTTCAGGCCAGCTAGGTCTTTGGGTCCCGGCTCCTTCGCTTTGGGAGCTGTTGCTGGATATTGGGCATGTTGGCCGGAGAGTGCTTCTCGGGCCGCGAACTGCAACCTTGCAGGAATCTCCCAGGTTCCCGGCCCAACGAAAGCCCCCAGACCCAAATTGAGAGGGGCTGCTTGGGGGCCCCCTGGGGGCCCTTCAGGCCAGCTAGGTCTTTGGGTCCTGGCTCCTTCGGTTTGGGAGCTATTGCTGCAGTTGGGCATGTTGGCCAGAGAGTGCTTCTCGGGCCGCGAACTGCAACCTTGCAGGAATCTCCCAGGTTCCCCGCCCAACGAAAGCCCCCAGACCCAAATGGAGAGGGGCTGCTTGGGGACCCCCTGGGGGCACTTCAGGCCAGCTAGGTCTTTGGGTCCTGGCTTCTTCCGTTTGGGAGCTGTTGCTGCAGTTGGGCATGTTGGCCGGAGAGTGCTTCTCGGGCCGCGAACTGTAACCTTGCAGGTACCTCCCAGGTATACATGCCCAACGAAAGCCCCCAGACCCAAATGGAGAGGGGCTGCTTGGGGGCCCCCTGGGGGCCCTTCAGGCCAGCTAGGTCTTTGGGTCCTGGCTCCTTCGCTTTGGGAGCTGTTGCTGCAGTTGGGCATGTTGGCCGGAGAGTGCTTCTCGGGCCGCGAACTGCAACCTTGCAGGAATCTCCCAGGTTCCCGGCCCAACAAAAGCCCCCAGACCCAAATGGAGAGGGGCTGCTTGGGGGCCCCCTGGGGGCCCTTCAGGCCAGCTAGGTCTTTGGGTCCTGGCTCCTTCGCTTTGGGAGCTGTTGCTGCAGTTGGGCATGCTGACCGGAGAGAGCTTCTCCGGTCGCGAACTGCAACCTTGCAGGTACCTCCCAGGTTCCCGGCCCAACTAAAGCCCCCAGACCCAAATGGAGAGGGGCTGCTTGGGGGCCCCCTGGGGGCCCTTCAGGCCAGCTAGGTCTTTGGGTCCTGGCTCCTTCGGTTTGGGAGCTGTTGCTGCAGTTGGGCATGTTGGCCGGAGAGTGCTTCTCGGGCCGCGAACTGCAACCTTGCAGGATTCTCCCAGGTTCCCGGCCCAACGAAAGCCCCCAGACCCAAATTGAGAGGGGCTGCTTGGGGGCCCCCTGGGGGCCCTTCAGGCCAGCTAGGTCTTTGGGTCCTGGCTCCTTCGCTTTGGGAGCTGTTGCTGCAGTTGGGCATGTTGGCCGGAGAGTGCTTCTCGGGCCGCGAACTGCAACCTTGCAGGAATCTCCCAGGTTCCCGGCCCAACGAAAGCCCCCAGACCCAAATTGAGAGGGGCTGCTTGGGGGCCCCCTGGGGGCACTTCAGGCCAGCTAGGTCTTTGGGTCCTGGCTCCTTCGCTTTGGGAGCTGTTGCTGCAGTTGGGCATGTTGGCCGGAGAGTGCTTCTCGGGCCGCGAACTGTAACCTTGCAGGTACCTCCCACGTATACATGCCCAACGAAAGCCCCCAGACCCAAATTGAGAGGGGCTGCTTGGGGGCCCCCTGGGGGCACTTCAGGCCAGCTAGGTCTTTGTGTCCTGCCTCATTCGGTTTGGGAGCTGTTGCTGCAGTTGGGCATGTTGGCCGGAGAGTGCTTCTCGGGCCTCGAAATGCAACCTTGCAGGAATCTCCCAGGTTCCCGGCCCAACAAAAGCCCCCAGACCCAAATGGAGAGGGGCTGCTTGGGGGCCCCCTGGGGGCCCTTCAGGCCAGCTAGGTCTTTGGGTCCTGGCTCCTTCGCTTTGGGAGCTGTTGCTGCAGTTGGGCATGCTGGCCGGAGAGTGCTTCTTCGGCCGCGAACTGCAACCTTGCAGGTACCTCCCAGGTTCCCGGCCCAACAAAAGCCCCCAGACCCAAATGGAGAGGAGCTCCTTGGGGGCCCCATGGGGGCCCTTCAGGCCAGCTAGGTCTTTGGGTCCTGGCTCCTTCGGTTTGGGAGCTGTTTCTGCAGTTGGGCATGTTGGCCGGAGAGTGCTTCTCGGGCCGCGAACTGCAACCTTGCAGGTACCTCCCAGGTTCCCGGCCCAACGAAAGCCCCCAGACCCAAATGGAGAGGGGCTGCTTGGGGGCCCCCTGGGGGCCCTTCAGGCCAGCTAGGTCTTTGGGTCCTGGCTCCTTCGCTTTGGGAGCTGTTGCTGCAGTTGGGCATGTTGGCCGGAGAGTGCTTCTCGGGCCGCGAACTGCAACCTTACATGAATCTCCCAGGTTCCCGGCCCAACGAAAGCCCCCAGACCCAAATGGAGAGGGGCTGCTTGGGGGCCCCCTGGGGGCACTTCAGGCCAGCTAGGTCTTTGTGTCCTGCCTCATTCGGTTTGGGAGCTGTTGCTGCAGTTGGGCATGTTGGCCGGAGAGTGCTTCTCGGGCCTCGAACTGCAACCTTGCAGGAATCTCCCAGGTTCCCGGCCCAACAAAAGCCCCCAGACCCAAATGGAGAGGGGCTGCTTGTGGGCCCCCTGGGGGCACTTCAGGCCAGCTAGGTCTTTGGGTCCTGGCTCCTTCGGTTTGGGAGCTGTTGCTGCAGTTGGGCATGCTGGCCGGAGAGTGCTTCTCCAGCCGCGAACTGCAACCTTGCAGGTACCTCCCAGGTTCCCGGCCCAACTAAAGCCCCCAGACCCAAATGGAGAGGAGCTCCTTGGGGGCCCCATGGGGGCCCTTCAGGCCAGCTAGGTCTTTGGGTCCTGGCTCCTTCGGTTTGGGAGCTGTTTCTGCAGTTGGGCATGTTGGCCGGAGAGTGCTTCTCGGGCCGCGAACTGCAACCTCGCAGGAATCTCCCAGGTTCCATGCCCAACGAAAGCCCCCAGACCCAAATTGAGAGGGGCTGCTTGGGGGCCCCCTGGGGGCCCTTCAGGCCAGCTAGGTCTTTGGGTCCTGGCTCCTTCGGTTTGGGAGCTGTTGCTGCAGTTGGGCATGTTGGCCGGAGAGTGCTTCTCGGGCCGCGAACTGCAACCTTGCAGGATTCTCCCAGGTTCCCGGCCCAACGAAAGCCCCCAGACCCAAATGGAGAGGGGCTGCTTGGGGGCCCCATGGGGGCCCTTCAGGCCAGCTAGGTCTTTGGGTCCTGGCTCCTTCGCTTTGGGAGCTGTTGCTGGATATTGGGCATGTTGACCTGAGAGTGCTTCTCGGGCCTCGAACTGCAACTTTGCAGGATTCTCCCAGGTTCCATGCCCAACGAAAGCCCCCAGACCCAAATTGAGAGGGGCTGCTTGGGGGCCCCCTGGGGGCCCTTCAGGCCAGCTAGGTCTTTGGGTCCTGGCTCCTTCGGTTTGGGAGCTGTTGCTGCAGTTGGGCATGTTGGCCGGAGAGTGCTTCTCGGGCCGCGAACTGCAACCTTGCAGGAATCTCCCAGGTTCCCGGCCCAACGAAAGCCCCCAGACCCAAATTGAGAGGGGCTGCTTGGGGGCCCCCTGGGGGCCCTTCAGGCCAGCTAGGTCTTTGGGTCCTGGCTCCTTCGGTTTGGGAGCTG
Source organism: Gallinula chloropus (assembly GCF_964237585.1). Lineage (NCBI taxonomy): Eukaryota > Metazoa > Chordata > Aves > Gruiformes > Rallidae > Gallinula > Gallinula chloropus. The sequence goes on from NW_028168311.1 coordinate 101,010, forward strand.
TTGCTGCAGTTGGGCATGTTGGCCGGAGAGTGCTTCTCGGGCCGCGAACTGCAACCTTGCAGGAATCTCCCAGTTTCCCCGCCCAACGAAAGCCCCCAGACCCAAATGGAGAGGGGCTGCTTGGGGACCACCTGGGGGCCCTTCAGGCCAGCTAGGTCTTTGGGTCCTGGCTCCTTCGCTTTGGGAGCTGTTGCTGCAGTTGGGCATGTTGGCCGGAGAGTGCTTCTCGGGCCGCGAACTGTAACTTGCAGGTACCTCTCAGGTATACATGCCCAATGAAAGCCCCCAGACCCAAATTGAGAGGGGCTGCTTGGGGGCCCCCTGGGGGCCCTTCAGGCCAGCTAGGTCTTTGGGTCCTGGCTCCTTCGCTTTGGGTGCTGTTGCTGCAGTTGGGCATGTTGGCCGGAGAGTGCTTCTCGGGCCGCGAACTGCAACCTTGCAGGAATCTCCCAGGTTCCCGGCCCAACGAAAGCCCCCAGACCCAAATGGAGAGGGGCTGCTTGGGGGCCCCCTGGGGGCCCTTCAGGCCAGCTAGGTCTTTGGGTCCTGGCTCCTTCGCTTTGGGAGCTGTTGCTGCAGTTGGGCATGTTGGCCGGAGAGTGCTTCTCGGGCCGCGAACTGCAACCTTGCAGGAATCTCCCAGGTTCCCGGCCCAACGAGAGCCCCCAGACCCAAATTGAGAGGGGCTGCTTGGGGGCCCCCTGGGGGAACTTCAGGCCAGCTAGGTCTTTGGGTCCTGGCTCCTTCGCTTTGGGAGCTGTTGCTGCAGTTGGGCATGTTGGCCGGAGAGTGCTTCTCGGGCCGCGAACTGTAACCTTGCAGGTACCTCCCACGTATACATGCCCAACGAAAGCCCCCAGACCCAAATGGAGAGGAGCTCCTTGGGGGCCCCATGGGGGCCCTTCAGGCCAGCTAGGTCTTTGGGTCCTGGCTCCTTCGGTTTGGGAGCTGTTTCTGCAGTTGGGCATGTTGGCCGGAGAGTGCTTCTCGGGCCGCGAACTGCAACCTTGCAGGTACCTCCCAGGTTCCCGGCCCAACGAAAGCCCCCAGACCCAAATGGAGAGGGGCTGCTTGGGGGCCCCCTGGGGGCCCTTCAGGCCAGCTAGGTCTTTGGGTCCTGGCTCCTTCGCTTTGGGAGCTGTTGCTGCAGTTGGGCATGTTGGCCGGAGAGTGCTTCTCGGGCCGCGAACTGCAACCTTACATGAATCTCCCAGGTTCCCGGCCCAACGAAAGCCCCCAGACCCAAATGGAGAGGGGCTGCTTGGGGGCCCCCTGGGGGCACTTCAGGCCAGCTAGGTCTTTGTGTCCTGCCTCATTCGGTTTGGGAGCTGTTGCTGCAGTTGGGCATGTTGGCCGGAGAGTGCTTCTCGGGCCTCGAACTGCAACCTTGCAGGAATCTCCCAGGTTCCCGGCCCAACAAAAGCCCCCAGACCCAAATGGAGAGGGGCTGCTTGTGGGCCCCCTGGGGGCACTTCAGGCCAGCTAGGTCTTTGGGTCCTGGCTCCTTCGGTTTGGGAGCTGTTGCTGCAGTTGGGCATGCTGGCCGGAGAGTGCTTCTCCAGCCGCGAACTGCAACCTTGCAGGTACCTCCCAGGTTCCCGGCCCAACTAAAGCCCCCAGACCCAAATGGAGAGGAGCTCCTTGGGGGCCCCATGGGGGCCCTTCAGGCCAGCTAGGTCTTTGGGTCCTGGCTCCTTCGGTTTGGGAGCTGTTTCTGCAGTTGGGCATGTTGGCCGGAGAGTGCTTCTCGGGCCGCGAACTGCAACCTCGCAGGAATCTCCCAGGTTCCATGCCCAACGAAAGCCCCCAGACCCAAATTGAGAGGGGCTGCTTGGGGGCCCCCTGGGGGCCCTTCAGGCCAGCTAGGTCTTTGGGTCCTGGCTCCTTCGGTTTGGGAGCTGTTGCTGCAGTTGGGCATGTTGGCCGGAGAGTGCTTCTCGGGCCGCGAACTGCAACCTTGCAGGATTCTCCCAGGTTCCCGGCCCAACGAAAGCCCCCAGACCCAAATGGAGAGGGGCTGCTTGGGGGCCCCATGGGGGCCCTTCAGGCCAGCTAGGTCTTTGGGTCCTGGCTCCTTCGCTTTGGGAGCTGTTGCTGGATATTGGGCATGTTGACCTGAGAGTGCTTCTCGGGCCTCGAACTGCAACTTTGCAGGATTCTCCCAGGTTCCCGGCCCAACGAAAGCCCCCAGACCCAAATTGAGAGGGGCTGCTTGGGGGCCCCCTGGGGGCCCTTCAGGCCAGCTAGGTCTTTGGGTCCTGGCTCCTTCGGTTTGGGAGCTGTTGCTGCAGTTGGGCATGTTGGCCGGAGAGTGCTTCTCGGGCCGCGAACTGCAACCTTGCAGGAATCTCCCAGGTTCCCGGCCCAACGAAAGCCCCCAGACCCAAATTGAGAGGGGCTGCTTGGGGGCCCCCTGGGGGCCCTTCAGGCCAGCTAGGTCTTTGGGTCCTGGCTCCTTCGGTTTGGGAGCTGTTGCTGCAGTTGGGCATGTTGGCCGGAGAGTGCTTCTCGGGCCGCGAACTGCAACCTTGCAGGAATCTCCCAGTTTCCCCGCCCAACGAAAGCCCCCAGACCCAAATGGAGAGGGGCTGCTTGGGGACCACCTGGGGGCCCTTCAGGCCAGCTAGGTCTTTGGGTCCTGGCTCCTTCGCTTTGGGAGCTGTTGCTGCAGTTGGGCATGTTGGCCGGAGAGTGCTTCTCGGGCCGCGAACTGTAACTTGCAGGTACCTCTCAGGTATACATGCCCAATGAAAGCCCCCAGACCCAAATTGAGAGGGGCTGCTTGGGGGCCCCCTGGGGGCCCTTCAGGCCAGCTAGGTCTTTGGGTCCTGGCTCCTTCGCTTTGGGTGCTGTTGCTGCAGTTGGGCATGTTGGCCGGAGAGTGCTTCTCGGGCCGCGAACTGCAACCTTGCAGGAATCTCCCAGGTTCCCGGCCCAACGAAAGCCCCCAGACCCAAATGGAGAGGGGCTGCTTGGGGGCCCCCTGGGGGCCCTTCAGGCCAGCTAGGTCTTTGGGTCCTGGCTCCTTCGCTTTGGGAGCTGTTGCTGCAGTTGGGCATGTTGGCCGGAGAGTGCTTCTCGGGCCGCGAACTGCAACCTTGCAGGAATCTCCCAGGTTCCCGGCCCAACGAGAGCCCCCAGACCCAAATTGAGAGGGGCTGCTTGGGGGCCCCCTGGGGGAACTTCAGGCCAGCTAGGTCTTTGGGTCCTGGCTCCTTCGCTTTGGGAGCTGTTGCTGCAGTTGGGCATGTTGGCCGGAGAGTGCTTCTCGGGCCGCGAACTGTAACCTTGCAGGTACCTCCCACGTATACATGCCCAACGAAAGCCCCCAGACCCAAATGGGGAGGGGCTGCTTGGGGGCCCCCTGGGGGCACTTCAGGCCAGCTAGGTCTTTGTGTCCTGCCTCATTCGGTTTGGGAGCTGTTGCTGCAGTTGGGCATGTTGGCCGGAGAGTGCTTCTCGGGCCGCGAACTGCAACCTTGCAGGAATCTCCCAGGTTCCCGGCCCAACAAAAGCCCCCAGACCCAAATGGAGAGGGGCTGCTTGGGGGCCCCCTGGGGGCACTTCAGGCCAGCTAGGTCTTTGGGTCCTGGCTCCTTCGCTTTGGGAGCTGTTGCTGCAGTTGGGCATGCTGGCCGGAGAGTGCTTCTTCCGCCGCGAACTGCAACCTTGCAGGTACCTCCCAGGTTCCCGGCCCAACTGAAGCCCCCAGACCCAAATGGAGAGGAGCTCCTTGGGGGCCCCCTGGGGGCCCTTCAGGCCAGCTAGGTCTTTGGGTCCTGGCTCCTTCGGTTTGGGAGCTGTTGCTGCAGTTGGGCATGTTGGCCGGAGAGTGCTTCTCGGGCCGCGAACTGCAACCTTGCAGGTACCTCCCAGGTTCCCGGCCCAACGAAAGCCCCCAGACCCAAATGGAGAGGGGCTGCTTGGGGGCCCCCTGGGGGCCCTTCAGGCCAGCTAGGTCTTTGGGTCCTGGCTCCTTCGCTTTGGGAGCTGTTGCTGCAGTTGGGCATGTTGGCCGGAGAGTGCTTCTCGGGCCGCGAACTGCAACCTTGCAGGATTCTCCCAGGTTCCCGGCCCAACGAAAGCCCCCAGACCCAAATGGAGAGGGGCTGCTTGGGGGCCCCCTGGGGGCCCTTCAGGCCAGCTAGGTCTTTGGGTCCTGGCTCCTTCGCTTTGGGAGCTGTTGCTGCAGTTGGGCATGTTGGCCGGAGAGTGCTTCTCGGGCCGCGAACTGCAACCTTGCAGGATTCTCCCAGGTTCCCGGCCCAACGAAAGCCCCCAGACCCAAATTGAGAGGGGCTGCTTGGGGCCCCCCTGGGGGCCCTTCAGGCCAGCTAGGTCTTTGGGTCCTGGCTCCTTCGGTTTGGGAGCTGTTGCTGCAGTTGGGCATGTTGGCCGGAGAGTGCTTCTCGGGCCGCGAACTGCAACCTTGCAGGAATCTCCCAGGTTCCCGGCCCAACGAAAGCCCCCAGACCCAAATTGAGAGGGGCTGCTTGGGGGCCCCCTGGGGGCCCTTCAGGCCAGCTAGGTCTTTGGGTCCTGGCTCCTTCGCTTTGGGAGCTGTTGCTGCAGTTGGGCATGTTGGCCGGAGAGTGCTTCTCGGGCCGCGAACTGCAACCTTGCAGGAATCTCCCAGGTTCCCCGCCCAACGAAAGCCCCCAGACCCAAATGGAGAGGGGCTGCTTGGGGACCACCTGGGGGCACTTCAGGCCAGCTAGGTCTTTGGGTCCTGGCTCCTTCGCTTTGGGAGCTGTTGCTGCAGTTGGGCATGTTGGCCGGAGAGTGCTTCTCGGGCCGCGAACTGTAACTTGCAGGTACCTCTCAGGTATACATGCCCAATGAAAGCCCCCAGACCCAAATTGAGAGGGGCTGCTTGGGGGCCCCCTGGGGGCCCTTCAGGCCAGCTAGGTCTTTGGGTCCTGGCTCCTTCGGTTTGGGAGCTGTTGCTGCAGTTGGGCATGTTGGCCGGAGAGTGCTTCTCGGGCCGCGAACTGCAACCTTGCAGGAATCTCCCAGGTTCCCGGCCCAACAAAAGCCCCCAGACCCAAATGGAGAGGGGCTGCTTGGGGGCCCCCTGGGGGCCCTTCAGGCCAGCTAGGTCTTTGGGTCCTGGCTCCTTCGCTTTGGGAGCTGTTGCTGCAGTTGGGCATGTTGGCCGGAGAGTGCTTCTCGGGCCGCGAACTGCAACCTTGCAGGAATCTCCCAGGTTCCCGGCCCAACGAGAGCCCCCAGACCCAAATTGAGAGGGGCTGCTTGGGGGCCCCCTGGGGGCACTTCAGGCCAGCTAGGTCTTTGGGTCCTGGCTCCTTCGCTTTGGGAGCTGTTGCTGCAGTTGGGCATGTTGGCCGGAGAGTGCTTCTCGGGCCGCGAAATGTAACCTTGAAGGTACCTCCCACGTATACATGCCCAACGAAAGCCCCCTGACCCAAATGGAGAGGGGCTGCTTGGGGGCCCCCTGGGGGCACTTCAGGCCAGCTAGGTCTTTGGGTCCTGCCTCATTCGGTTTGGGAGCTGTTGCTGCAGTTGGGCATGTTGGCCGGAGAGTGCTTCTCGGGCCTCGAACTGCAACCTCGCAGGAATCTCCCAGGTTCCATGCCCAACGAAAGCCCCCAGACCCAAATTGAGAGGGGCTGCTTGGGGGCCCCATGGGGGCCCTTCAGGCCAGCTAGGTCTTTGGGTCCTGGCTCCTTCGCTTTGGGAGCTGTTGCTGGATATTGGGCATGTTGACCTGAGAGTGCTTCTCGGGCCTCGAACTGCAACTTTGCAGGATTCTCCCAGGTTCCCGGCCCAACGAAAGCCCCCAGACCCAAATTGAGAGGGGCTGCTTGGGGCCCCCCTGGGGGCCCTTCAGGCCAGCTAGGTCTTTGGGTCCTGGCTCCTTCGGTTTGGGAGCTGTTGCTGCAGTTGGGCATGTTGGCCGGAGAGTGCTTCTCGGGCCGCGAACTGCAACCTTGCATGTACCTCCCAGGTTCCCGGCCCAACGAAAACCCCCAGACCCAAATGGAGAGGGGCTGCTTGGGGGCCCCCTGGGGGCCCTTCAGGCCAGCTAGGTCTTTGGGTCCTGGCTCCTTCGCTTTGGGAGCTGTTGCTGCAGTTGGGCATGTTGGCCGGAGAGTGCTTCTCGGGCCGCGAACTGTAACTTGCAGGTACCTCTCAGGTATACATGCCCAACGAAAGCCCCCAGACCCAAATGGAGAGGGGCTGCTTGGTGGCCTTCTGGGGGCCCTTCAGGCCAGCTAGGTCTTTGGGTCCTGGCTCCTTCGGTTTGGGAGCTGTTGCTGGATATTGGGCTTGTTGGCCGGAGAGTGCTTCTCGGGCCGCGAACTGCAACCTTGCAGGATTCTCCCAGGTTCCCGGCCCAACGAAAGCCCCCAGACCCAAATGGAGAGGGGCTGCTTGGGGGCCCCCTGGGGGCCCTTCAGGCCAGCTAGGTCTTTGGGTCCTGGCTCCTTCGCTTTGGGAGCTGTTGCTGCAGTTGGGCATGTTGGCCGGAGAGTGCTTCTCGGGCCGCGAACTGCAACCTTGCAGGATTCTCCCAGGTTCCCGGCCCAACGAAAGCCCCCAGACCCAAATGGAGAGGGGCTGCTTGGGGGCCCCCTGGGGGCCCTTCAGGCCAGCTAGGTCTTTGGGTCCTGGCTCCTTCGCTTTGGGAGCTGTTGCTGCAGTTGGGCATGTTGGCCGGAGAGTGCTTCTCGGGCCGCGAACTGCAACCTTGAAGGAATCTCCCAGGTTCCCGGCCCAACGAAAGCCCCCAGACCCAAATGGAGAGGGGCTGCTTGGGGGCCCCCTGGGGGCCCTTCAGGCCAGCTAGGTCTTTGGGTCCTGGCTCCTTCGCTTTGGGAGCTGTTGCTGCAGTTGGGCATGTTGGCCGGAGAGTGCTTCTCGGGCCGCGAACTGCAACCTTGAAGGAATCTCCCAGGTTCCCGGCCCAACGAAAGCCCCCAGACCCAAATGGAGAGGGGCTGCTTGGGGGCCCCATGGGGGCCCTTCAGGCCAGCTAGGTCTTTGGGTCCTGGCTCCTTCGCTTTGGGAGCTGTTGCTGGATATTGGACATGTTGGCCGGAGAGTGTTTCTCGGGCCGCGAACTGCAACCTTGCAGGAATCTCCCAGGTTCCCGGCCCAACGAAAGCCCCCAGACCCAAATTGAGAGGGGCTGCTTGGGGGCCCCCTGGGTACCCTTCAGGCCAGCTAGGTCTTTGGGTCCTGGCTCCTTCGGTTTGGGAGCTGTTGCTGCAGTTGAGCATGTTGGCCGGAGAGTGCTTCTCGGGCCACAAACTGTAATCTTGCAGGTACATCTCAGGTATCCATGCCCAACGAAAGCCCCCAGACCCAAATGGAGAGGGGCTGCTTGGGGGACCCCTGGGGGCACTTCAGGCCAGCTAGGTCTTTGGGTCCTGGCTCCTTCGGTTTGGGAGCTGTTGCTGCAGTTGGGCATGTTGGCCGGAGAGTGCTTCTCGGGCCGCGAACTGCAACCTTACATGAATCTCCCAGGTTCCCGGCTCAACGAAAGCCCCCAGACCCAAATTGAGAGGGGCTGCTTGGGGGCCCCCTGTGGGCCCTTCAGGCCACGTAGGTCTTTGGGTCCTGGCTCCTTCGGTTTGGGAGCTGTTGCTGCAGTTGGGCATTTTGGCCGGAGAGTGCTTCTCGGGCCGCGAACTGCAACCTTGCAGGTACCTCTCAGGTATACATGCCCAACGAAAGCCCCCAGACCCAAATGGAGAGGGGCTGCTTGGGGGCCCCATGGGGGCCCTTCAGGCCACCTAGGTCTTTGGGTCCTGGCTCCTTCGCTTTGGGAGCTGTTGCTGCAGTTGGGCATGTTGGCCGGAGAGTGCTTCTCGGGCCGCGAACTGCAACCTTACATGAATCTCCCAGGTTCCCGGCCCAACGAAAGCCCCCAGACCCAAATGGAGAGGGGCTGCTTGGGGGCCCCCTGGGGGCCCTTCAGGCCAGCTAGGTCTTTGGGTCCTGGCTCATTCGGTTTGGGAGCTGTTGCTGCAGTTGGGCATGTTGGCCGGAGAGTGCTTCTCGGGCCGCGAACTGCAACCTTGAAGGAATCTCCCAGGTTCCCGGCCCAACGAAAGCCCCCAGACCCAAATGGAGAGGGGCTGCTTGGGGGCCCCATGGGGGCCCTTCAGGCCAGCTAGGTCTTTGGGTCCTGGCTCCTTCGCTTTGGGAGCTGTTGCTGCAGTTGGGCATGTTGGCCGGAGAGTGCTTCTCGGGCCGCGAACTGCAACCTTGCAGGATTCTCCCAGGTTCCCGGCCCAACGAAAGCCCCCAGACCCAAATGGAGAGGGGCTGCTTGGGGGCCCCCTGGGGGCCCTTCAGGCCAGCTAGGTCTTTGGGTCCTGGCTCCTTCGCTTTGGGAGCTGTTGCTGCAGTTGGGCATGTTGGCCGGAGAGTGCTTCTCGGGCCGCGAACTGCAACCTTGCAGGATTCTCCCAGGTTCCCGGCCCAACGAAAGACCCCAGACCCAAATTGAGAGGGGCTGCTTGGGGCCCCCCTGGGGGCCCTTCAGGCCAGCTAGGTCTTTGGGTCCTGGCTCCTTCGGTTTGGGAGCTGTTGCTGCAGTTGGGCATGTTGGCCGGAGAGTGCTTCTCGGGCCGCGAACTGCAACCTTGCAGGAATCTCCCAGGTTCCCGGCCCAACGAAAGCCCCCAGACCCAAATTGAGAGGGGCTGCTTGGGGGCCCCCTGGGGGCCCTTCAGGCCAGCTAGGTCTTTGGGTCCTGGCTCCTTCGCTTTGGGAGCTGTTGCTGCAGTTGGGCATGTTGGCCGGAGAGTGCTTCTCGGGCCGCGAACTGCAACCTTGCAGGATTCTCCCAGGTTCCCGGCCCAACGAAAGCCCCCAGACCCAAATTGAGAGGGGCTGCTTGGGGCCCCCCTGGGGGCCCTTCAGGCCAGCTAGGTCTTTGGGTCCTGGCTCCTTCGCTTTGGGAGCTGTTGCTGCAGTTGGGCATGTTGGCCGGAGAGTGCTTCTCGGGACGCGAACTGCAACCTTGCAGGAATCTCCCAGGTTCCCGGCCCAACGAAAGCCCCCAGACCCAAATTGAGAGGGGCTGCTTGGGGGCCCCCTGGGGGCCCTTCAGGCCACCTAGGTCTTTGGGTCCTGGCTCCTTCGCTTTGGGAGCTGTTGCTGCAGTTGGGCATGTTGGCCGGAGAGTGCTTCTCGGGCCGCGAACTGTAACTTGCAGGAACCTCTCAGGTATACATGCCCAACGAAAGCCCCCAGACCCAAATGGAGAGGGGCTGCTTGGGGGCCCCCTGGGGGCCCTTCAGGCCAGCTAGGTCTTTGGGTCCTGGCTCCTTCGCTTTGGGAGCTGTTGCTGCAGTTGAGCATGTTGGCCGGAGAGTGCTTCTCGGGCCGCGAACTGCAACCTTGCAGGAATCTCCCAGGTTCCCGGCCCAACGAAAGCCCCCAGACCCAAATGGAGAGGGGCTGCTTGGGGGCCCCCTGGGGGCCCTTCAGGCCAGCTAGGTCTTTGGGTCCTGGCTCCTTCGCTTTGGGAGCTGTTGCTGGATATTGGGCATGTTGGCCGGAGAGTGCTTCTCGGGCCGCGAACTGCAACCTTGCAGGAATCTCCCAGGTTCCCGGCCCAACGAAAGCCCCCAGACCCAAATTGAGAGGGGCTGCTTGGGGGCCCCCTGGGGGCCCTTCAGGCCAGCTAGGTCTTTGGGTCCTGGCTCCTTCGCTTTGGGAGCTGTTGCTGGATATTGGGCATGTTGGCCGGAGAGTGCTTCTCGGGCCGCGAACTGCAACCTTGCAGGAATCTCCCAGGTTCCCGGCCCAACGAAAGCCCCCAGACCCAAATGGAGAGGGGCTGCTTGGGGGCCCCCTGGGGGCCCTTCAGGCCAGCTAGGTCTTTGGGTCCTGGCTCCTTCGCTTTGGGAGCTGTTGCTGCAGTTGAGCATGTTGGCCGGAGAGTGCTTCTCGGGCCGCGAACTGTAATCTTGCAGGTACATCTCAGGTATCCATGCCCAACGAAAGCCCCCAGACCCAAATGGAGAGGGGCTGCATGGGGGACCCCTGGGGGCCCTTCAGGCCAGCTAGGTCTTTGGGTCCTGGCTCCTTCGGTTTGGGAGCTGTTGCTGCAGTTGGGCATGTTGGCCGGAGAGTGCTTCTCGGGCCGCGAACTGCAACCTTGCAGGAATCTCCCAGGTTCCATGCCCAACGAAAGCCCCCAGACCCAAATTGAGAGGGGCTGCTTGGGGGCCCCCTGGGGGCCCTTCAGGCCACCTAGGTCTTTGGGTCCTGGCTCCTTCGCTTTGGGAGCTGTTGCTGCAGTTGGGCATGTTGGCCGGAGAGTGCTTCTCGGGCCGCGAACTGTAACTTGCAGGTACCTCTCAGGTATACATGCCCAACGAAAGCCCCCAGACCCAAATTGAGAGGGGCTGCTTGGGGGCCCCCTGGGGGCCCTTCAGGCCAGCTAGGTCTTTGGGTCCTGGCTCCTTCGGTTTGGGAGCTATTGCTGCAGTTGGGCATGTTGGCCAGAGAGTGCTTCTCGGGCCGCGAACTGCAACCTTGCAGGAATCTCCCAGGTTTCCCGCTCAACGAAAGCCCCCAGACCCAAATGGAGAGGGGCTGCTTGGGGACCCCCTGGGGGCACTTCAGGCCAGCTAGGTCTTTGGGTCCTGGCTCCTTCGCTTTGGGAGCTGTTGCTGCAGTTGTGCATGTTGGCCGGAGAGTGCTTCTCGGGCCGCGAACTGTAACCTTGCAGGTAACTCCCAGGTATACATGCCCAACGAAAGCCCCCAGACCCAAATTGAGAGGGGCTGCTTGGGGGCCCCCTGGGGGCCCTTCAGGCCAGCTAGGTCTTTGGGTCCTGGCACCTTCGCTTTGGGAGCTGTTGCTGCAGTTGGGCATGTTGGCCGGAGAGTGCTTCTCGGGCCGCGAACTGTAACTTGCAGGTACCTCTCAGGTATACATGCCCAACGAAAGCACCCAGACCCAAATGGAGAGGGGCTGCTTGGTGGCCTTCTGGGGGCCCTTCAGGCCAGCTAGGTCTTTGGGTCCTGGCTCCTTCGCTTTGGGAGCTGTTGCTGGATATTGGGCATGTTGGCCGGAGAGTGCTTCTCGGGCCGCGAACTTCAACCTTGCAGGAATCTCCCAGGTTCCCGGCCCAACGAAAACCCCCAGACCCAAATTGAGAGGGGCTGCTTGGGGGCCCCCTGGGGGCCCTTCAGGCCAGCTAGGTCTTTGGGTCCTGGCTCCTTCGGTTTGGGAGCTATTGCTGCAGTTGGGCATGTTGGCCGGAGAGTGCTTCTCGGGCCGCGAACTGCAACCTTGCAGGAATCTCCCAGGTTCCCCGCTCAACGAAAGCCCCCAGACCCAAATGGAGAGGGGCTGCTTGGGGACCCCCTGGGGGCACTTCAGGCCAGCTAGGTCTTTGGGTCCTGGCTCCTTCGCTTTGGGAGCTGTTGCTGCAGTTGGGCATGTTGGCCGGAGAGTGCTTCTCGGGCCGCGAACTGCAACCTTGCAGGAATCTCCCAGGTTCCCGGCCCAACAAAAGCCCCCAGACCCAAATGGAGAGGGGCTGCTTGGGGGCCCCCTGGGGGCCCTTCAGGCCAGCTAGGTCTTTGGGTCCTGGCTCCTTCGCTTTGGGAGCTGTTGCTGCAGTTGGGCATGCTGGCCGGAGAGAGCTTCTCCGGCCGCGAACTGCAACCTTGCAGGTACCTCCCAGGTTCCCGGCCCAACTAAAGCCCCCAGACCCAAATGGAGAGGAGCTCCTTGGGGGCCCCATGGGGGCTCTTCAGGCCAGCTAGGTCTTTGGGTCCTGGCTCCTTCGGTTTGGGAGCTGTTGCTGCAGTTGGGCATGTTGGCCGGAGAGTGCTTCTCGGGCCGCGAACTGCAACCTCGCAGGAATCTCCCAGGTTCCCGGCCCAACGAAAGCCCCCAGACCCAAATGGAGAGGGGCTGCTTGGGGGCCCCCTGGGGGCCCTTCAGGCCAGCTAGGTCTTTGGGTCCTGGCTCCTTTGCTTTGGGAGCTGTTGCTGCAGTTGGGCATGTTGGCCGGAGAGTGCTTCTCGGGCCGCGAACTGCAACCTTGCAGGATTCTCCCAGGTTACCGGCCCAAGGAAAGCCCCCAGACCCAAATGGAGAGGGGCTGCTTGGTGGCCCCCTGGGGGCCCTTCAGGCCAGCTAGGTCTTTGGGTCCTGGCTCCTTCGGTTTGGGAGCTGTTGCTGCAGTTGGGCATGTTGGCCGGAGAGTGCTTCTCGGGCCGCGAACTGCAACCTTGCAGGATTCTCCCAGGTTCCCGGCCCAACGAAAGCCCCCAGACCCAAATGGAGAGGGGCTGCTTGGGGGCCCCCTGGGGGCCCTTCAGGCCAGCTAGGTCTTTGGGTCCTGGCTCCTTCGGTTTGGGAGCTGTTGCTGCAGTTGAGCATGTTGGCCGGAGAGTGCTTCTCTGGCCGCGAACTGTAACCTTGCAGGTACCTCTCAGGTATCCATGCCCAACGAAAGCCCCCAGACCCAAATGGAGAGGGGCTGCTTGGTGGCCCCCTGGGGGCCCTTCAGGCCAGCTAGGTCTTTGGGTCCTGGCTCCTTCGGTTTGGGAGCTGTTGCTGCAGTTGGGCATGTTGGCCGGAGAGTGCTTCTCGGGCCGCGAACTGCAACCTTGCAGGAATCTCCCAGGTTCCCGGCCCAACGAAAGCCCCCAGACCCAAATGGAGAGGGGCTGCTTGGGGGCCCCCTGGGGGCCCTTCAGGCCAGCTAGGTCTTTGGGTCCTGGCTCCTTCGGTTTGGGAGCTGTTGCTGCAGTTGGGCATGTTGGCCGGAGAGTGCTTCTCGGGCCGCGAACTGCAACCTTGCATGAATCTCCCAGGTTCCCCGCCCAACGAAAGCCCCCAGACCCAAATGGAGAGGGGCTGCTTGGGGACCACCTGGGGGCACTTCAGGCCAGCTAGGTCTTTGGGTCCTGGCTCCTTCGCTTTGGGAGCTGTTGCTGCAGTTGGGCATGTTGGCCGGAGAGTGCTTCTCGGGCCGCGAACTGTAACTTGCAGGTACCTCTCAGGTATACATGCCCAATGAAAGCCCCCAGACCCAAATTGAGAGGGGCTCCTTGGGGGCCCCCTGGGGGCCCTTCAGGCCAGCTAGGTCTTTGGGTCCTGGCTCCTTCGGTTTGGGAGCTGTTGCTGCAGTTGGGCATGTTGGCCGGAGAGTGCTTCTCGGGCCGCGAACTGCAACCTTGCAGGAATCTCCCAGGTTCCCGGCCCAACAAAAGCCCCCAGACCCAAATGGAGAGGGGCTGCTTGGGGGCCCCCTGGGGGCCCTTCAGGCCAGCTAGGTCTTTGGGTCCTGGCTCCTTCGCTTTGGAAGCTGTTGCTGCAGTTGGGCATGTTGGCCGGAGAGTGCTTCTCGGGCCGCGAACTGCAACCTTGCAGGAATCTCCCAGGTTCCCGGCCCAACGAGAGCCCCCAGACCCAAATGGAGAGGGGCTGCTTGGGGGCCCCCTGGGGGCACTTCAGGCCAGCTAGGTCTTTGGGTCCTGGCTCCTTCGCTTTGGGAGCTGTTGCTGCAGTTGGGCATGTTGGCCGGAGAGTGCTTCTCGGGCCGCGAAATGTAACCTTGAAGGTACCTCCCACGTATACATGCCCAACGAAAGCCCCCAGACCCAAATGGAGAGGGGCTGCTTGGGGGCCCCCTGGGGGCACTTCAGGCCAGCTAGGTCTTTGTGTCCTGCCTCATTCGGTTTGGGAGCTGTTGCTGCAGTTGGGCATGTTGGCCGGAGAGTGCTTCTCGGGCCTCGAACTGCAACCTTGCAGGAATCTCCCAGGTTCCCGGCCCAACAAAAGCCCCCAGACCCAAATGGAGAGGGGCTGCTTGGGGGCCCCCTGGGGGCACTTCAGGCCAGCTAGGTCTTTGGGTCCTGGCTCCTTCGGTTTGGGAGCTGTTGCTGCAGTTGGGCATGCTGGCCGGAGAGTGCTTCTCCAGCCGCGAACTGCAACCTTGCAGGTACCTCCCAGGTTCCCGGCCCAACTAAAGCCCCCAGACCCAAATGGAGAGGAGCTCCTTGGGGGCCCCCTGGGGGCCCTTCAGGCCAGCTAGGTCTTTGGGTCCTGGCTCCTTCGGTTTGGGAGCTGTTGCTGCAGTTGGGCATGTTGGCCGGAGAGTGCTTCTCGGGCCGCGAACTGCAACCTCGCAGGAATCTCCCAGGTTCCATGCCCAACGAAAGCCCCCAGACCCAAATTGAGAGGGGCTGCTTGGGGGCCCCATGGGGGCCCTTCAGGCCAGCTAGGTCTTTGGGTCCTGGCTCCTTCGCTTTGGGAGCTGTTGCTGGATATTGGGCATGTTGACCTGAGAGTGCTTCTCGGGCCTCAAACTGCAACTTTGCAGGATTCTCCCAGGTTCCCGGCCCAACGAAAGCCCCCAGACCCAAATTGAGAGGGGCTGCTTGGGGCCCCCCTGGGGGCCCTTCAGGCCAGCTAGGTCTTTGGGTCCTGGCTCCTTCGGTTTGGGAGCTGTTGCTGCAGTTGGGCATGTTGGCCGGAGAGTGCTTCTCGGGCCGCGAACTGCAACCTTGCATGTACCTCCCAGGTTCCCGGCCCAACGAAAACCCCCAGACCCAAATGGAGAGGGGCTGCTTGGGGGCCCCCTGGGGGCCCTTCAGGCCAGCTAGGTCTTTGGGTCCTGGCTCCTTCGCTTTGGGAGCTGTTGCTGCAGTTGGGCATGTTGGGCGGAGAGTGCTTCTCGGGCCGCGAACTGTAACTTGCAGGTACCTCTCAGGTATACATGCCCAACGAAAGCCCCCAGACCCAAATGGAGAGGGGCTGCTTGGTGGCCTTCTGGGGGCCCTTCAGGCCAGCTAGGTCTTTGGGTCCTGGCTCCTTCGGTTTGGGAGCTGTTGCTGGATATTGGGCTTGTTGGCCGGAGAGTGCTTCTCGGGCCGCGAACTGCAACCTTGCAGGATTCTCCCAGGTTCCCGGCCCAACGAAAGCCCCCAGACCCAAATGGAGAGGGGCTGCTTGGGGGCCCCCTGGGGGCCCTTCAGGCCAGCTAGGTCTTTGGGTCCTGGCTCCTTCGCTTTGGGAGCTGTTGCTGCAGTTGGGCATGTTGGCCGGAGAGTGCTTCTCGGGCCGCGAACTGCAACCTTGCAGGATTCTCCCAGGTTCCCGGCCCAACGAAAGCCCCCAGACCCAAATTGAGAGGGGCTGCTTGGGGGCCCCCTGGGGGCCCTTCAGGCCAGCTAGGTCTTTGGGTCCTGGCTCCTTCGCTTTGGGAGCTGTTGCTGCAGTTGGGCATGTTGGCCGGAGAGTGCTTCTCGGGCCGCGAACTGCAACCTTGCAGGAATCTCCCAGGTTCCCGGCCCAACGAAAGCCCCCAGACCCAAATTGAGAGGGGCTGCTTGGGGGCCCCCTGGGTACCCTTCAGGCCAGCTAGGTCTTTGGGTCCTGGCTCCTTCGGTTTGGGAGCTGTTGCTGCAGTTGAGCATGTTGGCCGGAGAGTGCTTCTCGGGCCACAAACTGTAATCTTGCAGGTACATCTCAGGTATCCATGCCCAACGAAAGCCCCCAGACCCAAATGGAGAGGGGCTGCTTGGGGGACCCCTGGGGGCACTTCAGGCCAGCTAGGTCTTTGGGTCCTGGCTCCTTCGGTTTGGGAGCTGTTGCTGCAGTTGGGCATGTTGGCCGGAGAGTGCTTCTCGGGCCGCGAACTGCAACCTTACATGAATCTCCCAGGTTCCCGGCTCAACGAAAGCCCCCAGACCCAAATTGAGAGGGGCTGCTTGGGGGCCCCCTGTGGGCCCTTCAGGCCAGCTAGGTCTTTGGGTCCTGGCTCCTTCGCTTTGGGAGCTGTTGCTGCAGTTGGGCATTTTGGCCGGAGAGTGCTTCTCGGGCCGCGAACTGCAACCTTGCAGGTACCTCTCAGGTATACATGCCCAACGAAAGCCCCCAGACCCAAATGGAGAGGGGCTGCTTGGGGGCCCCCTGGGGGCCCTTCAGGCCACCTAGGTCTTTGGGTCCTGGATCCTTCGCTTTGGGAGCTGTTGCTGCAGTTGGGCATGTTGGCCGGAGAGTGCTTCTCGGGCCGCGAACTGCAACCTTACATGAATCTCCCAGGTTCCCGGCCCAACGAAAGCCCCCAGACCCAAATTGAGAGGGGCTGCTTGGGGGCCCCATGGGGGCCCTTCAGGCCAGCTAGGTCTTTGTGTCCTGGCTCATTCGGTTTGGGAGCTGTTGCTGCAGTTGGGCATGTTGGCCGGAGAGTGCTTCTCGGGCCTCGAACTGCAACCTTGCAGGAATCTCCCAGGTTCCCGGCCCAACAAAAGCCCCCAGACCCAAATGGAGAGGGGCTGCTTGGGGGCCCCCTGGGGGCCCTTCAGGCCAGCTAGGTCTTTGGGTCCTGACTCCTTCGCTTTGGGAGCTGTTGCTGCAGTTGGGCATGTTGGCCGGAGAGTGCTTCTCGGGCCGCGAACTGCAACCTTGCAGGATTCTCCCAGGTTCCCGGCCCAACGAAAGCCCCCAGACCCAAATGGAGAGGGGCTGCTTGGGGCCCCCCTGGGGGCCCTTCAGGCCAGCTAGGTCTTTGTGTCCTGGCTCCTTCGCTTTGGGAGCTGTTGCTGCAGTTGGGCATGTTGGCCGGAGAGTGCTTCTCGGGCCGCGAACTGCAACCTTGCAGGATTCTCCCAGGTTCCCGGCCCAACGAAAGACCCCAGACCCAAATTGAGAGGGGCTGCTTGGGGCCCCCCTGGGGGCCCTTCAGGCCAGCTAGGTCTTTGGGTCCTGGCTCCTTCGCTTTGGGAGCTGTTGCTGCAGTTGGGCATGTTGGCCGGAGAGTGCTTCTCGGGCCGCGAACTGCAACCTTGCAGGAATCTCCCAGGTTCCCGGCCCAACGAAAGCCCCCAGACCCAAATTGAGAGGGGCTGCTTGGGGCCCCCCTGGGGGCCCTTCAGGCCAGCTAGGTCTTTGGGTCCTGGCTCCTTCGCTTTGGGAGCTGTTGCTGCAGTTGGGCATGTTGGCCGGAGAGTGCTTCTCGGGACGCGAACTGCAACCTTGCAGGAATCTCCCAGGTTCCCGGCCCAACGAAAGCCCCCAGACCCAAATTGAGAGGGGCTGCTTGGGGGCCCCCTGGGGGCCCTTCAGGCCAGCTAGGTCTTTGGGTCCTGGCTCCTTCGGTTTGGGAGCTGTTGCTGCAGTTGGGCATGTTGGCCGGAGAGTGCTTCTCGGGCCGCGAACTGTAACTTGCAGGTACCTCTCAGGTATACATGCCCAACGAAAGCCCCCAGACCCAAATGGAGAGGGGCTGCTTGGGGGCCCCCTGGGGGCCCTTCAGGCCAGCTAGGTCTTTGGGTCCTGGCTCCTTCGCTTTGGGAGCTGTTGCTGCAGTTGGGCATGTTGGCCGGAGAGTGCTTCTCGGGCCGCGAACTGCAACCTTGCAGGAATCTCCCAGGTTCCCGGCCCAACGAAAGCCCCCAGACCCAAATGGAGAGGGGCTGCTTGGGGGCCCCCTGGGGGCCCTTCAGGCCAGCTAGGTCTTTGGGTCCTGGCTCCTTCGCTTTGGGAGCTGTTGCTGGATATCGGGCATGTTGGCCGGAGAGTGCTTCTCGGGCCGCGAACTGCAACCTTGCAGGAATCTCCCAGGTTCCCGGCCCAACGAAAGCCCCCAGACCCAAATTGAGAGGGGCTGCTTGGGGGCCCCCTGGGGGCCCTTCAGGCCAGCTAGGTCTTTGGGTCCTGGCTCCTTCGCTTTGGGAGCTGTTGCTGGATATTGGGCATGTTGGCCGGAGAGTGCTTCTCGGGCCGCGAACTGCAACCTTGCAGGAATCTCCCAGGTTCCCGGCCCAACGAAAGCCCCCAGACCCAAATGGAGAGGGGCTGCTTGGGGGCCCCCTGGGGGCCCTTCAGGCCAGCTAGGTCTTTGGGTCCTGGCTCCTTCGGTTTGGGAGCTGTTGCTGCAGTTGAGCATGTTGGCCGGAGAGTGCTTCTCGGGCCGCGAACTGTAATCTTGCAGGTACATCTCAGGTATCCATGCCCAACGAAAGCCCCCAGACCCAAATGGAGAGGGGCTGCATGGGGGACCCCTGGGGGCCCTTCAGGCCAGCTAGGTCTTTGGGTCCTGGCTCCTTCGCTTTGGGAGCTGTTGTTGACGTTGGGCATGTTGGCCGGAGAGTGCTTCTCGGGCCGCGAACTGCAACCTTGCAGGAATCTCCCAGGTTCCATGCCCAACGAAAGCCCCCAGACCCAAATTGAGAGGGGCTGCTTGGGGGCCCCCTGGGGGCCCTTCAGGCCACCTAGGTCTTTGGGTCCTGGCTCCTTCGCTTTGGGAGCTGTTGCTGCAGTTGGGCATGTTGGCCGGAGAGTGCTTCTCGGGCCGCGAACTGTAACTTGCAGGTACCTCTCAGGTATACATGCCCAACGAAAGCCCCCAGACCCAAATTGAGAGGGGCTGCTTGGGGGCCCCCTGGGGGCCCTTCAGGCCAGCTAGGTCTTTGGGTCCTGGCTCCTTCGGTTTGGCAGCTATTCCTGCAGTTGGGCATGTTGGCCAGAGAGTGCTTCTCGGGCCGCGAACTGCAACCTTGCAGGAATCTCCCAGGTTCCCCGCTCAACGAAAGCCCCCAGACCCAAATGGAGAGGGGCTGCTTGGGGACCCCCTGGGGGCACTTCAGGCCAGCTAGGTCTTTGGGTCCTGGCTCCTTCGCTTTGGGAGCTGTTGCTGCAGTTGAGCATGTTGGCCGGAGAGTGCTTCTCGGGCCGCGAACTGTAACCTTGCAGGTAACTCCCAGGTATACATGCCCAACGAAAGCCCCCAGACCCAAATTGAGAGGGGCTGCTTGGGGGCCCCCTGGGGGCCCTTCAGGCCAGCTAGGTCTTTGGGTCCTGGCTCCTTCGCTTTGGGAGCTGTTGCTGCAGTTGGGCATGTTGGCCGGAGAGTGCTTCTCGGGCCGCGAACTGTAACTTGCAGGTACCTCTCAGGTATACATGCCCAACGAAAGCCCCCAGACCCAAATGGAGAGGGGCTGCTTGGTGGCCTTCTGGGGGCCCTTCAGGCCAGCTAGGTCTTTGGGTCCTGGCTCCTTCGCTTTGGGAGCTGTTGCTGGATATTGGGCATGTTGGCCGGAGAGTGCTTCTCGGGCCGCGAACTTCAACCTTGCAGGAATCTCCCAGGTTCCCGGCCCAACGAAAACCCCCAGACCCAAATTGAGAGGGGCTGCTTGGGGGCCCCCTGGGGGCCCTTCAGGCCAGCTAGGTCTTTGGGTCCTGGCTCCTTCGGTTTGGGAGCTATTGCTGCAGTTGGGCATGTTGGCCGGAGAGTGCTTCTCGGGCCGCGATCTGCAACCTTGCAGGAATCTCCCAGGTTCCCCGCTCAACGAAAGCCCCCAGACCCAAATGGAGAGGGGCTGCTTGGGGACCCCCTGGGGGCACTTCAGGCCAGCTAGGTCTTTGGGTCCTGGCTCCTTCGCTTTGGGAGCTGTTGCTGCAGTTGAGCATGTTGGCCGGAGAGTGCTTCTCGGGCCGCGAACTGTAACCTTGCAGGTAACTCCCAGGTATACATGCCCAACGAAAGCCCCCAGACCCAAATTGAGAGGGGCTGCTTGGGGGCCCCCTGGGGGCCCTTCAGGCCAGCTAGGTCTTTGGGTCCTGGCTCCTTCGCTTTGGGAGCTGTTGCTGCAGTTGGGCATGTTGGCCGGAGAGTGCTTCTCGGGCCGCGAACTGCAACCTTGCAGGAATCTCCCAGGTTCCCGGCCCAACAAAAGCCCCCAGACCCAAATGGAGAGGGGCTGCTTGGGGGCCCCCTGGGGGCCCTTCAGGCCAGCTAGGTCTTTGGGTCCTGGCTCCTTCGCTTTGGGAGCTGTTGCTGCATTTGGGCATGCTGGCCGGAGAGAGCTTCTCCGGCCGCGAACTGCAACCTTGCAGGTACCTCCCAGGTTCCCGGCCCAACTAAAGCCCCCAGACCCAAATGGAGAGGAGCTCCTTGGGGTCCCCATGGGGGCTCTTCAGGCCAGCTAGGTCTTTGGGTCCTGGCTCCTTCGGTTTGGGAGCTGTTGCTGCAGTTGGGCATGTTGGGCGGAGAGTGCTTCTCGGGCCGCGAACTGCAACCTCGCAGGAATCTCCCAGGTTCCCGGCCCAACGAAAGCCCCCAGACCCAAATGGAGAGGGGCTGCTTGGGGGCCCCCTGGGGGCCCTTCAGGCCAGCTAGGTCTTTGGGTCCTGGCTCCTTCGCTTTGGGAGCTGTTGCTGCAGTTGGGCATGTTGGCCGGAGAGTGCTTCTCGGGCCGCGAACTGCAACCTTGCAGGATTCTCCCAGGTTCCCGGCCCAAGGAAAGACCCCAGACCCAAATGGAGAGGGGCTGCTTGGTGGCCCCCTGGGGGCCCTTCAGGCCAGCTAGGTCTTTGGGTCCTGGCTCCTTCGGTTTGGGAGCTGTTGCTGCAGTTGGGCATGTTGGCCGGAGAGTGCTTCTCGGGCCGCGAACTGCAACCTTGCAGGATTCTCCCAGGTTCCCGGCCCAACGAAAGCCCCCAGACCCAAATTGAGAGGGGCTGCTTGGGGGCCCCCTGGGGGCCCTTCAGGCCAGCTAGGTCTTTGGGTCCTGGCTCCTTCGCTTTGGGAGCTGTTGCTGCAGTTGGGCATGTTGGCCGGAGAGTGCTTCTCGGGCCGCGAACTGCAACCTTGCAGGAATCTCCCAGGTTCCCGGCCCAACGAAAGCCCCCAGACCCAAATGGGGAGGGGCTGCTTGGGGGCCCCCTGGGGGCCCTTCAGGCCAGCTAGGTCTTTGGGTCCTGGCTCCTTCGCTTTGGGAGCTGTTGCTGGATATTTGACATGTTGGCCGGAGAGTGCTTCTCGGGCCGCGAACTGCAACCTTGCAGGAATCTCCCAGGTTCCCGGCCCAACGAAAGCCCCCAGACCCAAATGGAGAGGGGCTGCTTGGGGGCCCCCTGGGGGCCCTTCAGGCCACCTAGGTCTTTGGGTCCTGGCTCCTTCGGTTTGGGAGCTGTTGCTGCAGTTGAGCATGTTGGCCGGAGAGTGCTTCTCAGGCCGCAAACTGTAATCTTGCAGGTACATCTCAGGTATCCATGCCCAACGAAAGCCCCCAGACCCAAATGGAGAGGGGCTGCTTGGGGGACCCCTGGGGGCCCTTCAGGCCAGCTAGGTCTTTGGGTCCTGGCTCCTTCGGTTTGGGAGCTGTTGCTGCAGTTGGGCATGTTGGCCGGAGAGTGCTTCTCGGGCCGCGAACTGCAACCTTACATGAATCTCCCAGGTTCCCGGCTCAACGAAAGCCCCCAGACCCAAATTGAGAGGGGCTGCTTGGGGGCCCCCTGGGGGCCCTTCAGGCCAGCTAGGTCTTTGGGTCCTGGCTCCTTCGCTTTGGGAGCTGTTGCTGCAGTTGGGCATGTTGGCCGGAGAGTGCTTCTCGGGCGTCGAACTGCAACCTTGCAGGAATCTCCCAGGTTCCCGGCCCAACGAAAGCCCCCAGACCCAAATTGAGAGGGGCTGCTTGGGGGCCCCCTGGGGGCCCTTCAGGCCAGCTAGGTCTTTGTGTCCTGGCTCCTTCGGTTTGGGAGCTGTTGCTGCAGTTGAGCATGTTGGCCGGAGAGTGCTTCTCGGGCCGCGAACTGTAACCTTGCAGGAACGTCTCAGGTATCCATGCCCAACGAAAGCCCCCAGACCCAAATTGAGAGGGGCTGCTTGGGGGCCCCCTGGGGGCCCTTCAGGCCAGCTAGGTCTTTGGGTCCTGGCTCCTTCACTTTGGGAGCTGTTGCTGCAGTTGGGCATGTTGGCCGGAGAGTGCTTCTCGGGCCGCGAACTGCAACCTTGCAGGTACCTCCCAGGTTCCTGGCCCAACGAAAGCCCCCAGACCCAAATTGAGAGGGGCTGCTTGGGGGCCCCCTGGGGGCCCTTCAGGCCAGCTAGGTCTTTGGGTCCTGGCTCCTTCGGTTTGGGAGCTGTTGCTGCAGTTGGGCATGTTGGCCGGAGAGTGCTTCTCGGGCCGCTAACTGCAACCTTGCAGGATTCTCCCAGGTTCCCGGCCCAACGAAAGCCCCCAGACCCAAATTGAGAGGGGCTGCTTGGGGGCCCCATGGTGGCACATCAGGCCAGCTAGGTCTTTGGGTCCTGGCTCCTTCGGTTTGGGAGCTGTTGCTGCAGTTGGGCATGTTGGCCGGAGAGTGCTTCTCCGGCCGCTAACTGCAACCTTGCAGGATTCTCCCAGGTTCCCGGCCCAACGAAAGCCCCCAGACCCAAATGGAGAGGGGCTGCTTGGGGGCCCCCTGGGGGCCCTTCAGGCCAGCTAGGTCTTTGGGTCCTGGCTCCTTCGGTTTGGGAGCTGTTGCTGCAGTTGGGCATGTTGGCCGGAGAGTGCTTCTCGGGCCGCGAACTGCAACCTTGCAGGAATCTCCCAGGTTCCCGGCCCAACGAAAGCCCCCAGACCCAAATGGAGAGGGGCTGCTTGGGGGCCCCCTGGGGGCCCTTCAGGCCAGCTAGGTCTTTGGGTCCTGGCTCCTTCGCTTTGGGAGCTGTTGTTGACGTTGGGCATGTTGGCCGGAGAGTGCTTCTCGGGCCGCGAACTGCCACCTTGCAGGTACCTCCCAGGTTCCATGCCCAACGAAAGCCCCCAGACCCAAATGGAGAGGGGCTGCTTGGGGGCCCCCTGGGGGCCCTTCAGGCCAGCTAGGTCTTTGGGTCCTGGCTCCTTCGCTTTGGGAGCTGTTGCTGCAGTTGGGCATGTTGGCCGGAGAGTGCTTCTCGGGCCGCGAACTGCAACCTTGCAGGATTCTCCCAGGTTCCCGGCCCAACGAAAGCCCCCAGACCCAAATGGAGAGCGGCTGCTTGGGGGCCCCCTGGGGGCCCTTCAGGCCAGCTAGGTCTTTGTGTCCTGGCTCATTCGGTTTGGGAGCTGTTGCTGCAGTTGGGCATGTTGGCCGGAGAGTGCTTCTCGGGCCTCGAACTGCAACCTTGCAGGAATCTCCCAGGTTCCCGGCCCAACGAAAGCCCCCAGACCCAAATGGGGAGGGGCTGCTTGGGGGCCCCCTGGGGGCCCTTCAGGCCAGCTAGGTCTTTGGGTCCTGGCTCCTTCGCTTTGGGAGCTGTTGCTGCAGTTGGGCATGTTGGCCGGAGAGTGCTTCTCCGGCCGCGAACTGCAACCTTGCAGGTACCTCCCAGGTTCCCGGCCCAACTAAAGCCCCCAGACCAAAATGGAGAGGAGCTCCTTTGGGGCCCCATGGGGGCCCTTCAGGCCAGCTAGGTCTTTGGGTCCTGGCTCCTTCGGTTTGGGAGCTGTTGCTGCAGTTGGGCATGTTGGCCGGAGAGTGCTTCTCGGGCCGCGAACTGCAACCTTGCAGGATTCTCCCAGGTTCCATGCCCAACGAAAGCCCCCAGACCCAAATTGAGAGGGGCTGCTTGGGGGCCCCCTGGGGGCCCTTCAGGCCAGCTAGGTCTTTGGGTCCTGGCTCCTTCGGTTTGGGAGCTGTTGCTGCAGTTGAGCATGTTGGCCGGAGAGTGCTTCTCGGGCCGCGAACTGCAACCTTGCAGGAATCTCCCAGGTTCCCGGCCCAACGAAAGCCCCCAGACCCAAATTGAGAGGGGCTGCTTGGGGGCCCCCTGGGGGCCCTTCAGGCCAGCTAGGTCTTTGGGTCCTGGCTCCTTCGCTTTGGGAGCTGTTGCTGCAGTTGGGCATGTTGGCCGGAGAGTGCTTCTCCGGCCGCGAACTGCAACCTTGCAGGAATCTCCCAGGTTCCCGGCCCAACGAAAGCCCCCAGACCCAAATGGAGAGGGGCTGCTTGGGGGCCCCCTGGGGGCCCTTCAGGCCAGCTAGGTCTTTGGGTCCTGGCTCCTTCGGTTTGGGAGCTGTTGCTGCAGTTGGGCATGTTGGCCGGAGAGTGCTTCTCGGGCCGCGAACTGCAACCTTGCAGGATTCTCCCAGGTTCCCGGCCCAACGAAAGCCCCCAGACCCAAATGGAGAGGGGCTGCTTGGGGGCCCCCTGGGGGCCCTTCAGGCCACCTAGGTCTTTGGGTCCTGGCTCCTTCGCTTTGGGAGCTGTTGCTGCAGTTGGGCATGTTGGCCGGAGAGTGCTTCTCCGGCCGCGAACTGCAACCTTGCAGGTACCTCTCAGGTATCCATGCCAAACGAAAGCCCCCAGACCCAAATTGAGAGGGGCTGCTTGGTGGCCCCCTGGGGGCCCTTCAGGCCAGCTAGGTCTTTGGGTCCTGGCTCCTTCGCTTTGGGAGCTGTTGCTGCAGTTGGGCATGTTGGCCGGAGAGTGCTTCTCGGGCCGCGAACTGCAACCTTGCAGGTACCTCCCAGGTTCCCGGCCCAACGAAAGCCCCCAGACCCAAATGGAGAGGGGCTGCTTGGGGGCCCCCTGGGGGCCCTTCAGGCCAGCTAGGTCTTTGGGTCCTGGCTCCTTCGCTTTGGGAGCTGTTGCTGCAGTTGGGCATGTTGGCCGGAGAGTACTTCTCAGGCCGCGATCTGCAACCTTGAAGGAATCTCCCAGGTTCCATGCCCAACGAAAGCCCCCAGACCCAAATGGAGAGGGGCTGCTTGGGGGCCCCCTGTGGGCCCTTCAGGCCAGCTAGGTCTTTGTGTCCTGGCTCATTCGGTTTGGGAGCTGTTGCTGCAGTTGGGCATGTTGGCCGGAGAGTGCTTCTCGGGCCTCGAACTGCAACCTTGCAGGAATCTCCCAGGTTCCATGCCCAACGAAAGCCCCCAGACCCAAATTGAGAGGGGCTGCTTGGGGGCCCCCTGGGGGCCCTTCAGGCCAGCTAGGTCTTTGGGTCCTGGCTCCTTCGCTTTGGGAGCTGTTGCTGCAGTTGGGCATGTTGGCCGGAGAGTGCTTCTCGGGCCGCGAACTGCAACCTTGCATGTACCTCCCAGGTTCCCGGCCCAACGAAAGCCCCCAGACCCAAATGGAGAGGGGCTGCTTGGGGGTCCCCTGGGGGCCCTTCAGGCCAGCTAGGTCTTTGGGTCCTGGCTCCTTCGCTTTGGGAGCTGTTGCTGCAGTTGGGCATGTTGGCCGGAGAGTGCTTCTCGGGCCGCGAAGTTTAACTTGCAGGTACCTCGCAGGTATACATGCCCAACGAAAGCCCCCAGACCCAAATTGAGAGGGGCTGCTTGGGGGCCCCCTGGGGGCCCTTCAGGCCAGCTAGGTCTTTGGGTCCTGGCTCCTTCGGTTTGGGAGCTGTTGCTGGATATTGGGCATGTTGGCCGGAGAGTGCTTCTCGGGCCGCGAACTGCAACCTTGCAGGAATCTCCCAGGTTCCCGGCCCAACGAAAGCCCCCAGACCCAAATGGAGAGGGGCTGCTTGGGGGCCCCCTGGGGGCCCTTCAGGCCAGCTAGGTCTTTGGGTCCTGGCTCCTTCGCTTTGGGAGCTGTTGCTGCAGTTGGGCATGTTGGCCGGAGAGTGCTTCTCGGGCCGCGAACTGCAACCTTGCAGGATTCTCCCAGGTTCCTGGCCCAACGAAAGCCCCCAGACCCAAATGGAGAGGGGCTGCTTGGGGGCCCCCTGGGGGCCCTTCAGGCCAGCTAGGTCTTTGGGTCCTGGCTCCTTCGCTTTGGGAGCTGTTGCTGCAGTTGGGCATGTTGGCCGGAGAGTGCTTCTCGGGCCGCGAACTGCAACCTTGAAGGAATCTCCCAGGTTCCCGGCCCAACGAAAGCCCCCAGACCCAAATGGAGAGGGGCTGCTTGGGGGCCCCCTGTGGGCCCTTCAGGCCAGCTAGGTCTTTGTGTCCTGGCTCATTCGCTTTGGGAGCTGTTGCTGCAGTTGGGCATGTTGGCCGGAGAGTGCTTCTCGGGCCTCGGACTGCAACCTTGCAGGAATCTCCCAGGTTCCCGGCCCAACGAAAACCCCCAGACCCAAATGGAGAGGGGCTGCTTGGGGGCCCCCTGGGGGCCCTTCAGGCCAGCTAGGTCTTTGGGTCCTGGCTCCTTCGCTTTGGGAGCTGTTGCTGGATATTGGGCATGTTGGCCGGAGAGTGCTTCTCCGGCCGCGAACTGCAACCTTGCAGGAATCTCCCAGGTTCCCGGCCCAACTAAAGCCCCCAGACCCAAACGGAGAGGAGCTCCTTGGGGGCCCCATGGGGGCCCTTCAGGCCAGCTAGGTCTTTGGGTCCTGGCTCCTTCGGTTTCGGAGCTGTTGCTGCAGTTGGGCATGTTGGCCGGAGAGTGCTTCTCGGGCCGCGAACTGCAACCTTGCAGGATTCTCCCAGGTTCCCGGCCCAACGAAAGCCCCCAGACCCAAATTGAGAGGGGCTGCTTGGGGGCCTTCTGGGGGCCCTTCAGGCCAGCTAGGTCTTTGGGTCCTGGCTCCTTCGGTTTGGGAGCTGTTGCTGCAGTTGGGCATGTTGGCCGGAGAGTGCTTCTCGGGCCGCGAACTGCAACCTTGCAGGATTCTCCCAGGTTCCCGGCCCAACGAAAGCCCCCAGACCCAAATGGAGAGGGGCTGCTTGGGGGCCCCCTGGGGGCCCTTCAGGCCAGCTAGGTCTTTGGGTCCTGGCTCCTTCGCTTTGGGAGCTGTTGCTGCAGTTGGGCATGTTGGCCGGAGAGTGCTTCTCCGGCCGCGAACTGCAACCTTGCAGGATTCTCCCAGGTTCCCGGCCCAACGAAAGCCCCCAGACCCAAATGGAGAGGGGCTGCTTGGGGGCCCCCTGGGGGCCCTTCAGGCCAGCTAGGTCTTTGGGTCCTGGCTCCTTCGCTTTGGGAGCTGTTGCTGCAGTTGGGCATGTTGGCCGGAGAGTGCTTCTCGGGCCGCGAAGTGTAACTTGCAGGTACCTCTCAGGTATACATGCCCAACGAAAGCCCCCAGACCCAAATGGAGAGGGGCTGCTTGGTGGCCTTCTGGGGGCCCTTCAGGCCAGCTAGGTCTTTGGGTCCTGGCTCCTTCGGTTTGGGAGCTGTTGCTGGATATTGGGCATGTTGGCCGGAGAGTGCTTCTCGGGCCGCGAACTGCAAACTTGCAGGAATCTCCCAGGTTCCCGGCCCAACGAAAGCCCCCAGACCCAAATGGAGAGGGGCTGCTTGGGGGCCCCCTGGGGGCCCTTCAGGCCAGCTAGGTCTTTGGGTCCTGGCTCCTTCGCTTTGGGAGCTGTTGCTGCAGTTGGGCATGTTGGCCGGAGAGTGCTTCTCGGGCTGCGAACTGCAACCTTGCAGGAATCTCCCAGGTTCCCGGCCCAACGAAAGCCCCCAGACCCAAATGGAGAGGGGCTGCTTGGGGGCCCCCTGGGGGCCCTTCAGGCCAGCTAGGTCTTTGTGTCCTGGCTCCTTCGGTTTGGGAGCTGTTGCTGCAGTTGAGCATGTTGGCCGGAGAGTGCTTCTCGGGCCGCGAACTGTAATCTTGCAGGTACATCTCAGGTATCCATGCCCAACGAAAGCCCCCAGACCCAAATGGAGAGGGGCTGCTTGGGGGCCCCCTGGGGGCCCTTCAGGCCAGCTAGGTCTTTGGGTCCTGGCTCCTTCGCTTTGGGAGCTGTTGCTGCAGTTGGGCATGTTGGCCGGAGAGTGCTTCTCGGGCCGCGTACTGCAACCTTGCAGGAATCTCCCAGGTTCCCGGCCCAACGAAAGCCCCCAGACCCAAATTGAGAGGGGCTGCTTGGGGGCCCCCTGGGGGCCCTTCAGGCCAGCTAGGTCTTTGGGTCCTGGCTCCTTCGCTTTGGGAGCTGTTGCTGCAGTTGGGCATGTTGGCCGGAGAGTGCTTCTCAGGCCGCGAACTGCAACCTTGCAGGAATCTCCCAGGTTCCATGCCCAACGAAAGCCCCCAGACCCAAATGGAGAGGGGCTGCTTGGGGGCCCCCTGGGGGCCCTTCAGGCCAGCTAGGTCTTTGGGTCCTGGCTCCTTCGCTTTGGGAGCTGTTGCTGCAGTTGGGCATGTTGGCCGGAGAGTGCTTCTCGGGCCGCTAACTGCAACCTTGCAGGATTCTCCCAGGTTCCCGGCCCAACGAAAGCCCCCAGACCCAAATTGAGAGGGGCTGCTTGGGGGCCCCTGGGGGCCCTTCAGGCCAGCTAGGTCTTTGGGTCCTGGCTCCTTCGGTTTGGGAGCTGTTGCTGCAGTTGGGCATGTTGGCCGGAGAGTGCTTCTCGGGCCGCGAACTGCAACCTTGCAGGTACCTCCCAAGTTCCCGGCCCAACGAAAACCCCCAGACCCAAATGGAGAGCGGCTGCTTGGTGGCCCCCTGGGGGCCCTTCAGGCCAGCTAGGTCTTTGGGTCCTGGCTCCTTCGCTTTGGCAGCTGTTGCTGCAGTTGAGCATGTTGGCCGGAGAGTGCTTCTCGGGCCGCGAACTGCAACCTTGCAGGTACCTCCCAGGTTCCCGGCCCAACGAAAGCCCCCAGACCCAAATGGAGAGCGGCTGCTTGTGGGCCCCCTGGGGGCCCTTCAGGCCAGCTAGGTCTTTGGGTCCTGGCTCCTTCGCTTTGGGAGCTGTTGCTGCAGTTGGGCATGTTGGGCGGAGAGTGCTTCTCGGGCCGCGAACTGCAACCTTGAAGGAATCTCCCAGGTTCCCGGCCCAACGAAAGCCCCCAGACCCAAATGGAGAGGGGCTGCTTGGGGGCCCCCTGGGGGCCCTTCAGGCCAGCTAGGTCTTTGTGTCCTGGCTCATTCAGTTTTGGAGCTGTTGCTGCAGTTGGGCATGTTGGCCGGAGAGTGCTTCTCGGGCCTCGAACTGCAACCTTGCAGGAATCTCCCAGGTTCCCGGCCCAACGAAAGCCCCCAGACCCAAATGGAGAGGGGCTGCTTGGGGGCCCCCTGGGGGCCCTTCAGGCCAGCTAGGTCTTTGGGTCCTGGCTCCTTCGCTTTGGGAGCTGTTGCTGCAGTTGTGCATGTTGGCCGGAGAGTGCTTCTCGGGCCGCGAACTGCAACCTTGCAGGATTCTCCCAGGTTCCCGGCCCAACGAAAGCCCCCAGACCCAAATTGAGAGGGGCTGCTTGGGGCCCCCCTGGGGGCCCTTCAGGCCAGCTAGGTCTTTGGGTCCTGGCTCCTTCGCTTTGGGAGCTGTTGCTGCAGTTGGGCATGTTGGCCGGAGAGTGCTTCTCGGGCCGCTAACTGCAACCTTGCAGGATTCTCCCAGGTTCCCGGCCCAACGAAAGCCCCCAGACCCAAATTGAGAGGGGCTGCTTGGGGCCCCCCGGGGGCCCTTCAGGCCAGCTAGGTCTTTGGGTCCTGGCTCCTTCGCTTTGGGAGCTGTTGCTGCAGTTGGGCATGTTGGCCGGAGAGTGCTTCTCGGGCCGCGAACTGCAACTTTGCAGGAATCTCCCAGGTTACATGCCCAACGAAAGCCCCCAGACCCAAATGGAGAGGGGCTGCTTGGGGGCCGCCTGGGGGCCCTTCAGGCCAGCTAGGTCTTTGGGTCCTGGCTCCTTCGCTTTGGGAGCTGTTGCTGCAGTTTGGCATGTTGGGCGGAGAGTGCTTCTCGGGCCGCGAACTGCAACCTTGAAGGAATCTCCCAGGTTCCTGGCCCAACGAAAGCCCCCAGACCCAAATGGAGAGGGGCTGCTTGGGGGCCCCCTGTGGGCCCTTCAGGCCAGCTAGGTCTTTGTGTCCTGGCTCATTCGGTTTGGGAGCTGTTGCTGCAGTTGGGCATGTTGGCCGGAGAGTGCTTCTCGGGCCACGAACAGTAATCTTGCAGGTACATCTCAGGTATCCATGCCCAACGAAAGCCCCCAGACCCAAATGGAGAGGGGCTGCTTGGGGGCCTCCTGGGGGCCCTTCAGGCCAGCTAGGTCTTTGGGTCCTGGCTCCTTCGCTTTGGGAGCTGTTGCTGGATATTGGGCATGTTGGCCGGAGAGTGCTTCTCCGGCCGCGAACTGCAACCTTGCAGGAATCTCCCAGGTTCCCGGCCCAACTAAAGCCCCCAGACCCAAACGGAGAGGAGCTCCTTGGGGGCCCCATGGGGGCCCTTCAGGCCACCTAGGTCTTTGGGTCCTGGCTCCTTCGGTTTCGGAGCTGTTGCTGCAGTTGAGCATGTTGGCCGGAGAGTGCTTCTCGGGCCGCGAACTGCAACCTTGCAGGTACCTCCCAAGTTCCCGGCCCAACGAAAACTCCCAGACCCAAATGGAGAGCGGCTGCTTGGGGGCCCCCTGTGGGCCCTTCAGGCCAGCTAGGTCTTTGTGTCCTGGCTCATTCGGTTTGGGAGCTGTTGCTGCAGTTGGGCATGTTGGCCGGAGAGTGCTTCTCGGGCCTCGGACTGCAACCTTGCAGGAATCTCCCAGGTTCCCGGCCCAACGAAAACCCCCAGACCCAAATGGAGAGGGGCTGCTTGGGGACCCCCTGGGGGCCCTTCAGGCCAGCTAGGTCTTTGTGTCCTGGCTCCTTCGCTTTGGCAGCTGTTGCTGCAGTTGAGCATGTTGGCCGGAGAGTGCTTCTCGGGCCGCGAACTGCAACCTTGCAGGTACCTCCCAGGTTCCCGGCCCAACGAAAGCCCCCAGACCCAAATGGAGAGCGGCAGCTTGGGGGCCCCCTGGGGGCCCTTCAGGCCAGCTAGGTCTTTGGGTCCTGGCTCCTTCGCTTTGGGAGCTGTTGCTGCAGTTGGGCATGTTGGGCGGAGAGTGCTTCTCGGGCCGCGAACTGCAACCTTGAAGGAATCTCCCAGGTTCCCGGCCCAACGAAAGCCCCCAGACCCAAATGGAGAGGGGCTGCTTGGGGGCCCCCTGGGGGCCCTTCAGGTCAGCTAGGTCTTTGTGTCCTGGCTCATTCGGTTTGGGAGCTGTTGCTGCAGTTGGGCATGTTGGCCGGAGAGTGCTTCTCGGGCCTCGAACTGCAACCTTGCAGGAATCTCCCAGGTTCCCGGCCCAACGAAAGCCCCCAGACCCAAATGGAGAGGGGCTGCTTGGGGGCCCCCTGGGGGCCCTTCAGGCCAGCTAGGTCTTTGGGTCCTGGCTCCTTCGCTTTGGGAGCTGTTGCTGCAGTTGGGCATGTTGGCCGGAGAGTGCTTCTCCGGCCGCGAACTGTAACCTTGCAGGATTCTCCCAGGTTCCCGGCCCAACGAAAGCCCCCAGAACCAAATTGAGAGGGGCTGCTTGGGGCCCCCCTGGGGGCCCTTCAGGCCAGCTAGGTCTTTGGGTCCTGGCTCCTTCGCTTTGGGAGCTGTTGCTGCAGTTGGGCATGTTGGCCGGAGAGTGCTTCTCGGGCCGCGAACTGCAACCTTGCAGGAATCTCCCAGGGTCCCGGCCCAACGAAAGCCCCCAGACCCAAATTGAGAGGGGCTGCTTGGGGGCTCCCTGGGGGCCCTTCAGGCCAGCTAGGTCTTTGGGTCCTGGCTCCTTCGCTTTGGGAGCTGTTGCTGCAGTTGGGCATGTTGGCCGGAGAGTGCTTCTCGGGCCGCGAACTGCAACCTTGCAGGAATCTCCCAGGTTCCCGGCCCAACGAAAGCCCCCAGACCCAAATGGAGATGGGCTGCTTGGGAGCCCCCTGGGGGCCCTTCAGGCCAGCTAGGTCTTTGGGTCCTGGCTCCTTCGCTTTGGGAGCTGTTGCTGCAGTTGGGCATGTTGGCCGGAGAGTGCTTCTCCGGCCGCGAACTGCAACCTTGCAGGAATCTCCCAGGTTCCCGGCCCAACGAAAGCCCCCAGACCCAAATGGAGAGGGGCTGCTTGGGGGCCCCCTGGGGGCCCTTCAGGCCAGCTAGGTCTTTGGGTCCTGGCTCCTTCGGTTTGGGAGCTGTTGCTGAAGTTGGGCATGTTGGCCGGAGAGTGCTTCTCGGGCCGCGAACTGCAACCTTGCAGGATTCTCCCAGGTTCCCGGCCCAACGAAAGCCCCCAGACCCAAATGGAGAGGGGCTGCTTGGGGGCCCCCTGGGGGCCCTTCAGGCCAGCTAGGTCTTTGGGTCCTGGCTCCTTCGCTTTGGGAGCTGTTGCTGCAGTTGGGCATGTTGGCCGGAGAGTGCTTCTCGGGCCGCGAACTGCAACCTTACAGGTACCTCCCAGGTTCCCGGCCCAACGAAAGCCCCCAGACCCAAATTGAGAGGGGCTGCTTGGGGCCCCCCTGGGGGCCCTTCAGGCCAGCTAGGTCTTTGGGTCCTGGCTCCTTCGCTTTGGGAGCTGTTGCTGCAGTTGGGCATGTTGGCCGGAGAGTGCTTCTCGGGCCGCGAACTGCAACCTTGCAGGAATCTCCCAGGTTCCCGGCCCAACTAAAGCCCCCAGACCCAAATGGAGAGGGGCTGCTTGGGGGCCCCCTGGGGGCCCTTCAGGCCAGCTAGGTCTTTGGGTCCTGGCTCCTTCGGTTTGGGAGCTGTTGCTGCAGTTGAGCATGTTGGCCGGAGAGTGCTTCTCGGGCCGCGAACTGTAACCTTGCAGGTACCTCTCAGGTATCCATGCCCAACGAAAGCCCCCAGACCCAAATGGAGAGGGGCTGCTTGGTGGCCCCCTGGGGGCCCTTCAGGCCAGCTAGGTCTTTGGGTCCTGGCTCCTTCGCTTTGGGAGCTGTTGCTGCAGTTGAGCATGTTGGCCGGAGAGTGCTTCTCGGGCCGCGAACTGCAACCTTGCAGGTACCTCCCAGGTTCCCGGCCCAACGAAAGCCCCCAGACCCAAATGGAGAGGGGCTGCTTGGGGGCCCCCTGGGGGCCCTTCAGGCCAGCTAGGTCTTTGGGTCCTGGCTCCTTCGCTTTGGGAGCTGTTGCTGCAGTTTGGCATGTTGGGCGGAGAGTGCTTCTCGGGCCGCGAACTGCAACCTTGAAGGAATCTCCCAGGTTCCTGGCCCAACGAAAGCCCCCAGACCCAAATGGAGAGGGGCTGCTTGGGGGCCCCCTGTGGGCCCTTCAGGCCAGCTAGGTCTTTGTGTCCTGGCTCATTCGGTTTGGGAGCTGTTGCTGCAGTTGGGCATGTTGGCCGGAGAGTGCTTCTCGGGCCACGAACAGTAATCTTGCAGGTACATCTCAGGTATCCATGCCCAACGAAAGCCCCCAGACCCAAATGGAGAGGGGCTGCTTGGGGGCCTCCTGGGGGCCCTTCAGGCCAGCTAGGTCTTTGGGTCCTGGCTCCTTCGCTTTGGGAGCTGTTGCTGGATATTGGGCATGTTGGCCGGAGAGTGCTTCTCCGGCCGCGAACTGCAACCTTGCAGGAATCTCCCAGGTTCCCGGCCCAACTAAAGCCCCCAGACCCAAACGGAGAGGAGCTCCTTGGGGGCCCCATGGGGGCCCTTCAGGCCACCTAGGTCTTTGGGTCCTGGCTCCTTCGGTTTCGGAGCTGTTGCTGCAGTTGAGCATGTTGGCCGGAGAGTGCTTCTCGGGCCGCGAACTGCAACCTTGCAGGTACCTCCCAAGTTCCCGGCCCAACGAAAACTCCCAGACCCAAATGGAGAGCGGCTGCTTGGGGGCCCCCTGTGGGCCCTTCAGGCCAGCTAGGTCTTTGTGTCCTGGCTCATTCGGTTTGGGAGCTGTTGCTGCAGTTGGGCATGTTGGCCGGAGAGTGCTTCTCGGGCCTCGGACTGCAACCTTGCAGGAATCTCCCAGGTTCCCGGCCCAACGAAAACCCCCAGACCCAAATGGAGAGGGGCTGCTTGGGGACCCCCTGGGGGCCCTTCAGGCCAGCTAGGTCTTTGTGTCCTGGCTCCTTCGCTTTGGCAGCTGTTGCTGCAGTTGAGCATGTTGGCCGGAGAGTGCTTCTCGGGCCGCGAACTGCAACCTTGCAGGTACCTCCCAGGTTCCCGGCCCAACGAAAGCCCCCAGACCCAAATGGAGAGCGGCAGCTTGGGGGCCCCCTGGGGGCCCTTCAGGCCAGCTAGGTCTTTGGGTCCTGGCTCCTTCGCTTTGGGAGCTGTTGCTGCAGTTGGGCATGTTGGGCGGAGAGTGCTTCTCGGGCCGCGAACTGCAACCTTGAAGGAATCTCCCAGGTTCCCGGCCCAACGAAAGCCCCCAGACCCAAATGGAGAGGGGCTGCTTGGGGGCCCCCTGGGGGCCCTTCAGGTCAGCTAGGTCTTTGTGTCCTGGCTCATTCGGTTTGGGAGCTGTTGCTGCAGTTGGGCATGTTGGCCGGAGAGTGCTTCTCGGGCCTCGAACTGCAACCTTGCAGGAATCTCCCAGGTTCCCGGCCCAACGAAAGCCCCCAGACCCAAATGGAGAGGGGCTGCTTGGGGGCCCCCTGGGGGCCCTTCAGGCCAGCTAGGTCTTTGGGTCCTGGCTCCTTCGCTTTGGGAGCTGTTGCTGCAGTTGGGCATGTTGGCCGGAGAGTGCTTCTCCGGCCGCGAACTGTAACCTTGCAGGATTCTCCCAGGTTCCCGGCCCAACGAAAGCCCCCAGAACCAAATTGAGAGGGGCTGCTTGGGGCCCCCCTGGGGGCCCTTCAGGCCAGCTAGGTCTTTGGGTCCTGGCTCCTTCGCTTTGGGAGCTGTTGCTGCAGTTGGGCATGTTGGCCGGAGAGTGCTTCTCGGGCCGCGAACTGCAACCTTGCAGGAATCTCCCAGGGTCCCGGCCCAACGAAAGCCCCCAGACCCAAATTGAGAGGGGCTGCTTGGGGGCTCCCTGGGGGCCCTTCAGGCCAGCTAGGTCTTTGGGTCCTGGCTCCTTCGCTTTGGGAGCTGTTGCTGCAGTTGGGCATGTTGGCCGGAGAGTGCTTCTCGGGCCGCGAACTGCAACCTTGCAGGAATCTCCCAGGTTCCCGGCCCAACGAAAGCCCCCAGACCCAAATGGAGATGGGCTGCTTGGGAGCCCCCTGGGGGCCCTTCAGGCCAGCTAGGTCTTTGGGTCCTGGCTCCTTCGCTTTGGGAGCTGTTGCTGCAGTTGAGCATGTTGGCCGGAGAGTGCTTCTCCGGCCGCGAACTGCAACCTTGCAGGAATCTCCCAGGTTCCCGGCCCAACGAAAGCCCCCAGACCCAAATGGAGAGGGGCTGCTTGGGGGCCCCCTGGGGGCCCTTCAGGCCAGCTAGGTCTTTGGGTCCTGGCTCCTTCGGTTTGGGAGCTGTTGCTGAAGTTGGGCATGTTGGCCGGAGAGTGCTTCTCGGGCCGCGAACTGCAACCTTGCAGGATTCTCCCAGGTTCCCGGCCCAACGAAAGCCCCCAGACCCAAATGGAGAGGGGCTGCTTGGGGGCCCCCTGGGGGCCCTTCAGGCCAGCTAGGTCTTTGGGTCCTGGCTCCTTCGCTTTGGGAGCTGTTGCTGCAGTTGGGCATGTTGGCCGGAGAGTGCTTCTCGGGCCGCGAACTGCAACCTTACAGGTACCTCCCAGGTTCCCGGCCCAACGAAAGCCCCCAGACCCAAATTGAGAGGGGCTGCTTGGGGCCCCCCTGGGGGCCCTTCAGGCCAGCTAGGTCTTTGGGTCCTGGCTCCTTCGCTTTGGGAGCTGTTGCTGCAGTTGGGCATGTTGGCCGGAGAGTGCTTCTCGGGCCGCGAACTGCAACCTTGCAGGAATCTCCCAGGTTCCCGGCCCAACTAAAGCCCCCAGACCCAAATGGAGAGGGGCTGCTTGGGGGCCCCCTGGGGGCCCTTCAGGCCAGCTAGGTCTTTGGGTCCTGGCTCCTTCGGTTTGGGAGCTGTTGCTGCAGTTGAGCATGTTGGCCGGAGAGTGCTTCTCGGGCCGCGAACTGTAACCTTGCAGGTACCTCTCAGGTATCCATGCCCAACGAAAGCCCCCAGACCCAAATGGAGAGGGGCTGCTTGGTGGCCCCCTGGGGGCCCTTCAGGCCAGCTAGGTCTTTGGGTCCTGGCTCCTTCGCTTTGGGAGCTGTTGCTGCAGTTGAGCATGTTGGCCGGAGAGTGCTTCTCGGGCCGCGAACTGCAACCTTGCAGGTACCTCCCAGGTTCCCGGCCCAACGAAAGCCCCCAGACCCAAATGGAGAGGGGCTGCTTGGGGGCCCCCTGGGGGCCCTTCAGGCCAGCTAGGTCTTTGGGTCCTGGCTCCTTCGCTTTGGGAGCTGTTGCTGCAGTTGGGCATGTTGGGCGGAGAGTGCTTCTCGGGCCGCGAACTGCAACCTTGCAGGAATCTCCCAGGTTCCCGGCCCAACGAAAGCCCCCAGACCCAAATGGAGAGGGGCTGCTTGGGGGCCCCCTGGGGGCCCTTCAGGCCAGCTAGGTCTTTGTGTCCTGGCTCATTCGGTTTGGGAGCTGTTGCTGCAGTTGGGCATGTTGGCCGGAGAGTGTTTCTCGGGCCTCGAACTGCAACCTTGCAGGAATCTCCCAGGTTCCCGGCCCAACGAAAGCCCCCAGACCCAAATGGAGAGGGGCTGCTTGGGGGCCCCCTGGGGGCCCTTCAGGCCAGCTAGGTCTTTGGGTCCTGGCTCCTTCGGTTTGGGAGCTGTTGCTGCAGTTGGGCATGTTGGCCGGAGAGTGCTTCTCGGGCCGCGAACTGCAACCTTGCAGGTACCTCCCAGGTTCCCGGCCCAACTGAAGCCCCCAGACCCAAATGGAGAGGAGCTCCTTGGGGGCCCCCTGGGGGCCCTTCAGGCCAGCTAGGTCTTTGGGTCCTGGCTCCTTCGCTTTGGGAGCTGTTGCTGCAGTTGAGCATGTTGGCCGGAGAGTGCTTCTCGGGCCGCGAACTGCAACCTTGCAGGAATCTCCCAGGGTCCCGGCCCAACGAAAGCCCCCAGACCCAAATTGAGAGGGGCTGCTTGGGGGCTCCCTGGGGGCCCTTCAGGCCAGCTAGGTCTTTGGGTCCTGGCTCCTTCGCTTTGGGAGCTGTTGCTGCAGTTGGGCATGTTGGCCGGAGAGTGCTTCTCGGGCCGCGAACTGCAACCTTGCAGGAATCTCCCAGGTTCCCGGCCCAACGAAAGCCCCCAGACCCAAATGGAGAGGGGCTGCTTGGGAGCCCCCTGGGGGCCCTTCAGGCCAGCTAGGTCTTTGGGTCCTGGCTCCTTCGCTTTGGGAGCTGTTGCTGCAGTTGGGCATGTTGGCCGGAGAGTGTTTCTCCGGCCGCGAACTGCAACCTTGCAGGAATCTCCCAGGTTCCCGGCCCAACGAAAGCCCCCAGACCCAAATGGAGAGGGGCTGCTTGGGGGCCCCCTGGGGGCCCTTCAGGCCAGCTAGGTCTTTGGGTCCTGGCTCCTTCGGTTTGGGAGCTGTTGCTGAAGTTGGGCATGTTGGCCGGAGAGTGCTTCTCGGGCCGCGAACTGCAACCTTGCAGGATTCTCCCAGGTTCCCGGCCCAACGAAAGCCCCCAGACCCAAATGGAGAGGGGCTGCTTGGGGGCCCCCTGGGGGCCCTTCAGGCCAGCTAGGTCTTTGGGTCCTGGCTCCTTCGCTTTGGGAGCTGTTGCTGCAGTTGGGCATGTTGGCCGGAGAGTGCTTCTCGGGCCGCGAACTGCAACCTTACAGGTACCTCCCAGGTTCCCGGCCCAACGAAAGCCCCCAGACCCAAATTGAGAGGGGCTGCTTGGGGCCCCCCTGGGGGCCCTTCAGGCCAGCTAGGTCTTTGGGTCCTGGCTCCTTCGCTTTGGGAGCTGTTGCTGCAGTTGGGCATGTTGGCCGGAGAGTGCTTCTCGGGCCGCGAACTGCAACCTTGCAGGAATCTCCCAGGTTACCGGCCCAACTAAAGCCCCCAGACCCAAATGGAGAGGGGCTGCTTGGGGGCCCCCTGGGGGCCCTTCAGGCCAGCTAGGTCTTTGGGTCCTGGCTCCTTCGGTTTGGGAGCTGTTGCTGCAGTTGAGCATGTTGGCCGGAGAGTGCTTCTCGGGCCGCGAACTGTAACCTTGCAGGTACCTCTCAGGTATCCATGCCCAACGAAAGCCCCCAGACCCAAATGGAGAGGGGCTGCTTGGTGGCCCCCTGGGGGCCCTTCAGGCCAGCTAGGTCTTTGGGTCCTGGCTCCTTCGCTTTGGGAGCTGTTGCTGCAGTTGAGCATGTTGGCCGGAGAGTGCTTCTCGGGCCGCGAACTGCAACCTTGCAGGTACCTCCCAGGTTCCCGGCCCAACGAAAGCCCCCAGACCCAAATGGAGAGGGGCTGCTTGGGGGCCCCCTGGGGGCCCTTCAGGCCAGCTAGGTCTTTGGGTCCTGGCTCCTTCGCTTTGGGAGCTGTTGCTGCAGTTGGGCATGTTGGGCGGAGAGTGCTTCTCGGGCCGCGAACTGCAACCTTGCAGGAATCTCCCAGGTTCCCGGCCCAACGAAAGCCCCCAGACCCAAATGGAGAGGGGCTGCTTGGGGGCCCCCTGGGGGCCCTTCAGGCCAGCTAGGTCTTTGTGTCCTGGCTCCTTCGGTTTGGGAGCTGTTGCTGCAGTTGGGCATGTTGGCCGGAGAGTGCTTCTCGGGCCTCGAACTGCAACCTTGCAGGAATCTCCCAGGTTCCCGGCCCAACAAAAGCCCCCAGACCCAAATGGAGAGGGGCTGCTTGGGGGCCCCCTGGGGGCCCTTCAGGCCAGCTAGGTCTTTGGGTCCTGGCTCCTTCGGTTTGGGAGCTGTTGCTGCAGTTGGGCATGTTGGCCGGAGAGTGCTTCTCGGGCCGCGAACTGCAACCTTGCAGGTACCTCCCAGGTTCCCGGCCCAACTGAAGCCCCCAGACCCAAATGGAGAGGAGCTCCTTGGGGGCCCCCTGGGGGCCCTTCAGGCCAGCTAGGTCTTTGGGTCCTGGCTCCTTCGCTTTGGGAGCTGTTGCTGCAGTTGGGCATGTTGGCCGGAGAGTGCTTCTCGGGCCGCGAACTGCAACCTTGCAGGTACCTCCCAGGTTCCATGCCCAACGAAAGCCCCCAGACCCAAATGGAGAGGGGCTGCTTGGGGGCCCCCTGGGGGCCCTTCAGGCCAGCTAGGTCTTTGGGTCCTGGCTCCTTCGGTTTGGGAGCTGTTGCTGCAGTTGGGAATGTTGGCCGGAGAGTGCTTCTCGGGCCGCGAACTGCAACCTTGCAGGATTCTCGCAGGTTCCCGGCCCAACGAAAGCCCCCAGACCCAAATTGAGAGGGGCTGCCTGGGGGCCCCCTGGGGGCCCTTCAGGCCAGCTAGGTCTTTGGGTCCTGGCTCCTTCGCTTTGGGAGCTGTTGCTGCAGTTGGGCATGTTGGCCGGAGAGTGCTTCTCGGGCCGCGAACTGCAACCTTGCAGGAATCTCCCAGGTTCCCGGCCCAACGAAAGCCCCCAGACCCAAATGGAGAGGGGCTGCTTGGGGGCCCCCTGGGGGCCCTTCAGGCCAGCTAGGTCTTTGGGTCCTGGCTCCTTCGCTTTGGGAGCTGTTGCTGCAGTTGAGCATGTTGGCCGGAGAGTGCTTCTCGGGCCGCGAATTGTAACCTTGCAGGTACCTCTCAGGTATCCATGCCCAACGAAAGCCCCCAGACCCAAATTGAGAGGGGCTGCTTTGGGGCCCCCTGGGGGCATTTCAGGCCAGCTAGGTCTTTGGGTCCTGGCTCCTTCGCTTTGGGAGCTGTTGCTGCAGTTGGGCATGTTGGCCGGAGAGTGCTTCTCGGGCCGCGAACTGCAACCTTGCAGGTACCTCCCAGGTTCCCGGCCCAACGAAAGCCCCCAGACCCAAATGGAGAGGGGCTGTTTGGGGGCCCCCTGGGG
Source organism: Gallinula chloropus (assembly GCF_964237585.1). Lineage (NCBI taxonomy): Eukaryota > Metazoa > Chordata > Aves > Gruiformes > Rallidae > Gallinula > Gallinula chloropus. The sequence continues at coordinate 140,327 of NW_028168311.1, forward strand.
GCATTTCAGGCCAGCTAGGTCTTTGGGTCCTGGCTCCTTCGCTTTGGGAGCTGTTGCTGCAGTTGGGCATGTTGGCCGGAGAGTGCTTCTCGGGCCGCGAACTGCAACCTTGCAGGTACCTCCCAGGTTCCCGGCCCAACGAAAGCCCCCAGACCCAAATGGAGAGGGGCTGCTTGGGGGCCCCCTGGGGGCCCTTCAGGCCAGCTAGGTCTTTGTGTCCTGGCTCATTCGGTTTGGGAGCTGTTGCTGCAGTTGGGCATGTTGGCCGGAGAGTGCTTCTCGGGCCTCGAACTGCAACCTTGCAGGTACCTCCCAGGTTCCCGGCCCAACGAAAGCCCCGAGACCCAAATGGAGAGGGGCTACTTGGGGGCCCCCTGGGGGCCCTTCAGGCCAGCTAGGTCTTTGGGTCCTGGCTCCTTCGGTTTGGGAGCTGTTGCTGCAGTTGGGCATGTTGGCCGGAGAGTGCTTCTCGGGCCGCGAACTGCAACCTTGCAGGAATCTCCCAGGTTCCCGGCCCAACGAAAGCCCCCAGACCCAAATTGAGAGGGGCTGCTTGGGGGCCCCCTGGGGGCCCTTCAGGCCAGCTAGGTCTTTGGGTCCTGGCTCCTTCGGTTTGGGAGCTGTTGCTGCAGTTGGGCATGTTGGCCGGAGAGTGCTTCTCGGGCCGCGAACTGCAATCTTGCAGGATTCTCCCAGGTTCCCGGCCCAACGAAAGCCCCCAGACCCAAATGGAGAGGGGCTGCTTGGGGGCCCCCTGGGGGCCCTTCAGGCCAGCTAGGTCTTTGGGTCCTGGCTCCTTCGGTTTGGGAGCTGTTGCTGCAGTTGGGCATGTTGGCCGGAGAGTGCTTCTCGGGCCGCGAACTGCAACCTTGCAGGTACCTCCCAGGTTCCCGGCCCAACGAAAGCCCCCAGACCCAAATTGATAGGGGCTGCTTGGGGCCCCCCTGGGGGCCCTTCAGGCCAGCTAGGTCTTTGGGTCCTGGCTCCTTCGCTTTGGGAGCTGTTGCTGCAGTTGGGCATGTTGGCCGGAGAGTGCTTCTCGGGCCGCGAACTGCAACCTTGCAGGTACCTCCCAGGTTCCCGCCCAACGAAAGCCCCCAGACCCAAATTGAGAGGGGCTGCTTGGGGGCCCCCTGGGGGCCCTTCAGGCCAGCTAGGTCTTTGGGTCCTGGCTCCTTCGCTTTGGGAGCTGTTGCTGCAGTTGGGCATGTTGGCCGGAGAGTGCTTCTCCGGCCGCGAACTGCAACCTTGCAGGAATCTCCCAGGTTCCCGGCCCAACGAAAGCCCCCAGACCCAAATTGAGAGGGGCTGCTTGGGGGCCCCCTGGGGGCCCTTCAGGCCAGCTAGGTCTTTGTGTCCTGGCTCCTTCGGTTTGGGAGCTGTTGCTGCAGTTGAGCATGTTGGCCGGAGAGTGCTTCTCGGGCCGCGAACTGTAACCTTGCAGGTACCTCTCAGGTACCCAAGCCCAACGAAAGCCCCCAGACCCAAATGGAGAGGGGCTGCTTGGGGGCCCCCTGGGGGCCCTTCAGGCCAGCTAGGTCTTTGGGTCCTGGCTCCTTCGGTTTGGGAGCTGTTGCTGCAGTTGGGCATGTTGGCCGGAGAGTGCTTCTCGGGCCGCGAACTGCAACCTTGCAGGATTCTCCCAGGTTCCCGGCCCAACGAAAGCCCCCAGACCCAAATGGAGAGGGGCTGCTTGGGGGCCCCCTGGGGGCCCTTCAGGCCAGCTAGGTCTTTGGGTCCTGGCTCCTTCGCTTTGGGAGCTGTTGCTGCAGTTGGGCATGTTGGCCGGAGAGTGCTTCTCGGGCCGCGAACTGCAACCTTGCAGGATTCTCCCAGGTTCCCGGCCCAACGAAAGCCCCCAGACCCAAATTTCGAGGGGCTGCTTGGGGGCCCCCTGGGGGCCCTTCAGGCCAGCTAGGTCTTTGGGTCCTGGCTCCTTCGGTTTGGGAGCTGTTGCTGCAGTTGGGCATGTTGGCCGGAGAGTGCTTCTCAGGCCGCGAACTGCAACCTTGCAGGATTCTCGCAGGTTCCCGGCCCAACGAAAGCCCCCAGACCCAAATTGAGAGGGGCTGCTTGGGGCCCCCCTGGGGGCACTTCAGGCCAGCTAGGTCTTTGGGTCCTGGCTCCTTCGCTTTGGGAGCTGTTGCTGCAGTTGGGCATGTTGGCCGGAGAGTGCTTCTCGGGCCGCGAACTGCAACCTTGCAGGAATCTCCCAGGTTCCCGGCCCAACGAAAGCCCCCAGACCCAAATTGAGAGGGGCTGCTTGGGGGCCCCCTGGGGGCCCTTCAGGCCAGCTAGGTCTTTGGGTCCTGGCTCCTTCGGTTTGGGAGCTGTTGCTGCAGTTGAGCATGTTAGCCGGAGAGTGCTACTCGGGGCGCGAACTGCAACCTTGCAGGTACCTCTCAGGTATCCATGCCCAACAAAAGCCCCCAGACCCAAATTGAGAGGGGCTGCTTGGTGGCCCCCTGGGGGCCCTTCAGGCCAGCTAGGTCTTTGGGTCCTGGCTCCTTCGCTTTGGGAGCTGTTGCTGCAGTTGGGCATGTTGGCCGGAGAGTGCTTCTCGGGCCGTGAACTGCAACCTTGCAGGAATCTCCCAGGTTCCCGGCCCAACGAAAGCCCCCAGACCCAAATGGAGAGGGGCTGCTTGGGGGCCCCCTGGGGGCATTTCAGGCCAGCTAGGTCTTTGGGTCCTGGCTCCTTCGCTTTGGGAGCTGTTGCTGCAGTTGGGCATGTTGGCCGGAGAGTGCTTCTCGGGCCGCGAACTGCAACCTTGCAGGTACCTCCCAGGTTCCCGGCCCAACGAAAGCCCCCAGACCCAAATGGAGAGGGGCTGCTTGGGGGCCCCCTGTGGGCCCTTCAGGCCAGCTAGGTCTTTGTGTCCTGGCTCATTCGGTTTGGGAGCTGTTGCTGCAGTTGGGCATGTTGGCCAGAGAGTGCTTCTCGGGCCTCGAACTGCAACCTTGCAGGTACCTCCCAGGTTCCCGGCCCAACGAAAGCCCCCAGACCCCAATGGAGAGGGGCTGCTTGGGGGCCCCCTGGGGGCCCTTCAGGCCAGCTAGGTCTTTGGGTCCTGGCTCCTTCGGTTTGGGAGCTGTTGCTGCAGTTGGGCATGTTGGCCGGAGAGTGCTTCTCGGGCCGCGAACTGCAACCTTGCAGGATTCTCCCAGGTTCCATGCCCAACGAAAGCCCCCAGACCCAAATTGAGAGGGGCTGCTTGGGGGCCCCCTGGGGGCCCTTCAGGCCAGCTAGGTCTTTGGGTCCTGGCTCCTTCGCTTTGGGAGCTGTTGCTGCAGTCGGGCATGTTGGGCGGAGAGTGCTTCTCGGGCCGCGTACTGCAACCTTGAAGGAATCTCCCAGGTTCCCGGCCCAACGAAAGCCCCCAGACCCAAATGGAGAGGGGCTGCTTGGGGGCCCCCTGGGGGCCCTTCAGGCCAGCTAGGTCTTTGGGTCCTGGCTCCTTCGGTTTGGGAGCTGTTGCTGCAGTTGGGCATGTTGGCCGGAGAGTGCTTCTCGGGCCGCGAACTGCAACCTTGCAGGAATCTCCCAGGTTCCATGCCCAACGAAAGCCCCCAGACCCAAATGGAGAGGGGCTGCTTGGGGGCCCCCTGGGGGCCCTTCAGGCCAGCTAGGTCTTTGGGTCCTGGCTCCTTTGGTTTGGGAGCTGTTGCTGCAGTTGGGCATGTTGGCCGGAGAGTGCTTCTCGGGCTGCGAACTGCAACCTTGCAGGATTCTCCCAGGTTCCCGGCCCAACGAAAGCCCCCAGACCCAAATGGAGAGGTGCTGCTTGGGGGCCCCCTGGGGGCACTTCAGGCCAGCTAGGTCTTTGGGTCCTGGCTCCTTCGGTTTGGGAGCTGTTGCTGCAGTTGGGCATGTTGGCCGGAGAGTGCTTCTCGGGCCGCGAACTGCAACCTTGCAGGATTCTCCCAGGTTCCCGGCCCAACGAAAGCCCCCAGACCCAAATGGAGAGGGGCTGCTTGGGGGCCCCCTGGGGGCCCTTCAGGCCAGCTAGGTCTTTGGGTCCTGGCTCCTTCGCTTTGGGAGCTGTTGCTGCAGTTGGGCATGTTGGCCGGAGAGTGCTTCTCGGGCGTCGAACTGCAACCTTGCAGGATTCTCCCAGGTTCCCGGCCCAACGAAAGCCCCCAGACCCAAATGGAGAGCGGCAGCTTGGGGGCCCCCTGGGGGCCCTTCAGGCCAGCTAGGTCTTTGGGTCCTGGCTCCTTCGGTTTGGGAGCTGTTGCTGCAGTTGGGCATGTTGGCCGGAGAGTGCTTCTCGGGCCGCGAACTGCAACCTTGCAGGATTCTCGCAGGTTCCCGGCCCAACGAAAGCCCCCAGACCCAAATGGAGAGGGGCTGCTTGGGGCCCCCCTGGGGGCCCTTCAGGCCAGCTAGGTCTTTGGGTCCTGGCTCCTTCGCTTTGGGAGCTGTTGCTGCAGTTGGGCATGTTGGCCGGAGAGTGCTTCTCGGGCCGCGAACTGCAACCTTGCAGGATTCTCCCAGGTTCCCGGCCCAACGAAAGCCCCCAGACCCAAATGGAGAGGTGCTGCTTGGGGGCCCCCTGGGGGCACTTCAGGCCAGCTAGGTCTTTGGGTCCTGGCTCCTTCGGTTTGGGAGCTGTTGCTGCAGTTGGGCATGTTGGCCGGAGAGTGCTTCTCGGTCCGCGAACTGCAACCTTGCAGGATTCTCCCAGGTTCCCGGCCCAACGAAAGCCCCCAGACCCAAATGGAGAGGGGCTGCTTGGGGGCCCCCTGGGGGCCCTTCAGGCCAGCTAGGTCTTTGGGTCCTGGCTCCTTCGCTTTGGGAGCTGTTGCTGCAGTTGGGCATGTTGGCCGGAGAGTGCTTCTCGGGCGTAGAACTGCAACCTTGCAGGATTCTCCCAGGTTCCCGGCCCAACGAAAGCCCCCAGACCCAAATGGAGAGCGGCTGCTTGGGGGCCCCCTGGGGGCCCTTCAGGCCAGCTAGGTCTTTGGGTCCTGGCTCCTTCGGTTTGGGAGCTGTTGCTGCAGTTGGGCATGTTGGCCGGAGAGTGCTTCTCGGGCCGCGAACTGCAACCTTGCAGGATTCTCGCAGGTTCCCGGCCCAACGAAAGCCCCCAGACCCAAATGGAGAGGGGCTGCTTGGGGCCCCCCTGGGGGCCCTTCAGGCCAGCTAGGTCTTTGGGTCCTGGCTCCTTCGGTTTGGGAGCTGTTGCTGCAGTTGGGCATGTTGGCCGGAGAGTGCTTCTCGGGCCGCGAACTGCAACCTTGCAGGAATCTCCCAGGTTCCCGGTCCAAAGAAAGCCCCCAGACCCAAATTGAGAGGGGCTGCTTGGGGGCCCCCTGGGGGCCCTTCAGGCCAGCTAGGTCTTTGGGTCCTGGCTCCTTCGGTTTGGGAGCTGTTGCTGCAGTTGAGCATGTTGGCCGGAGAGTGCTTCTCGGGCCGCGAACTGTAACCTTGCAGGTACCTCTCAGGTATCCATGCCCAACGAAAGCCCCCAGACCCAAATTGAGAGGGGCTGCTTGGTGGCCCCCTGGGGGCCCTTCAGGCCAGCTAGGTCTTTGGGTCCTGGCTCCTTCGCTTTGGGAGCTGTTGCTGCAGTTGGGCATGTTGGCCGGAGAGTGCTTCTCGGGCCGTGAACTGCAACCTTGCAGGTACCTCCCAGGTTCCATGCCCAACGAAAGCCCCCAGACCCAAATTGAGAGGGGCTGCTTGGGGCCCCCCTGGGGGCCCTTCAGGCCAGCTAGGTCTTTGGGTCCTGGCTCCTTCGCTTTGGGAGCTGTTGCTGCAGTTGGGCATGTTGGCCGGAGAGTGCTTCTCGGGCCGCGAACTGTAACCTTGCATGAATCTCCCAGGTTCCCGGCCCAACGAAAGCCCCCAGACCCAAATGGAGAGGGGCTGCTTGGGGGCCCCCTGGGGGCCCTTCAGGCCAGCTAGGTCTTTGGGTCCTGGCTCCTTCGCTTTGGGAGCTGTTGCTGCAGTTGGGCATGTTGGCCGGAGAGTGCTTCTCGGGCCGCGAACTGCAACCTTGCAGGAATCTCCCAGGTTCCCGGCCCAACGAAAGCCCCCAGACCCAAATGGAGAGGGGCTGCTTGGGGGCCCCCTGGGGGCCCTTCAGGCCAGCTAGGTCTTTGGGTCCTGGCTCCTTTGGTTTGGGAGCTGTTGCTGCAGTTGGGCATGTTGGCCGGAGAGTGCTTCTCGGGCCGCGAACTGCAACCTTGCAGGATTCTCCCAGGTTCCCGGCCCAAGGAAAGCCCCCAGACCCAAATGGAGAGGGGCTGCTTGGGGGCCCCCTGGGGGCCCTTCAGGCCAGCTAGGTCTTTGTGTCCTGGCTCATTCGGTTTGGGAGCTGTTGCTGCAGTTGGGCATGTTGGCCGGAGAGTGCTTCTCGGGCCGCGAACTGCAACCTTGCAGGTACCTCCCAGGTTCCCAGCCCAACGAAAGCCCCCAGACCCAAATGGAGAGGGGCTGCTTGGGGGCCCCCTGGGGGCCCTTCAGGCCAGCTAGGTCTTTGGGTCCTGGCTCCTTCGCTTTGGGAGCTGTTGCTGCAGTTGGGCATGTTGGCCGGAGAGTGCTTCTCCGGCCGCGAACTGCAACCTTGCAGGAATCTCCCAGGTTCCCGGCCCAACGAAAGCCCCCAGACCCAAATTGAGAGGGGCTGCTTGGGGCCCCCCTGGGGGCCCTTCAGGCCAGCTAGGTCTTTGGGTCCTGGCTCCTTCGCTTTGGGAGCTGTTGCTGCAGTTGGGCATGTTGGCCGGAGAGTGCTTCTCGGGCCGCGAACTGTAACCTTGCATGAATCTCCCAGGTTCCCCACCCAACGAAAGCCCCCAGACCCAAATGGAGAGGGGCTGCTTGGGGACCCCTTGGGGGCACTTCAGGCCAGCTAGGTCTTTGGGTCCTGGCTCCTTCGGTTTGGGAGCTGTTGCTGCAGTTGGGCATGTTGGCCGGAGAGTGCTTCTCGGGCCGCGAACTGCAACCTTGCAGGAATCTCCCAGGTTCCATGCCCAACGAAAGCCCCCAGACCCAAATTGAGAGGGGCTGCTTGGGGGCCCCCTGGGGGTCCTTCAGGCCAGCTAGGTCTTTGGGTCCTGGCTCCTTCGCTTTGGGAGCTGTTGCTGCAGTTGGGCATGTTGGCCGGAGAGTGCTTCTCGGGCCGCGAACTGCAACCTTGCAGGTACCTCCCAGGTTCCCGGCCCAACGAAAGCCCCCAGACCCAAATTGAGAGGGGCAGCTTGGGGGCCCCCTGGGGGCACTTCAGGCCAGCTAGGTCTTTGGGTCCTGGCTCATTCGGTTTGGGAGCTGTTGCTGCAGTTGGGCATGTTGGCCGGAGAGTGCTTCTCGGGCCGCGAACTGCAACCTTGCAGGATTCTCGCAGGTTCCCGGCCCAACGAAAGCCCCCAGACCCAAATGGAGAGCGGCTGCTTGGGGGCCCCCTGGGGGCCCTTCAGGCCAGCTAGGTCTTTGGGTCCTGGCTCCTTCGGTTTGGGAGCTGTTGCTGCAGTTGGGCATGTTGGCCGGAGAGTGCTTCTCGGGCCGCGAACTGCAACCTTGCAGGATTCTCGCAGGTTCCCGGCCCAACGAAAGCCCCCAGACCCAAATGGAGAGGGGCTGCTTGGGGCCCCCCTGGGGGCCCTTCAGGCCAGCTAGGTCTTTGTGTCCTGGCTCCTTCGGTTTGGGAGCTGTTGCTGCAGTTGGGCATGTTGGCCGGAGAGTGCTTCTCGGGCCGCGAACTGCAACCTTGCAGGAATCTCCCAGGTTCCCGGCCCAAAGAAAGCCCCCAGACCCAAATTGAGAGGGGCTGCTTGGGGGCCCCCTGGGGGCCCTTCAGGCCAGCTAGGTCTTTGGGTCCTGGCTCCTTCGCTTTGGGAGCTGTTGCTGCAGTTGAGCATGTTGGCCGGAGAGTGCTTCTCGGGCCGCGAACTGTAACCTTGCAGGTACCTCTCAGGTATCCATGCCCAACGAAAGCCCCCAGACCCAAATTGAGAGGGGCTGCTTGGTGGCCCCCTGGGGGCCCTTCAGGCCAGCTAGGTCTTTGGGTCCTGGCTCCTTCGCTTTGGGAGCTGTTGCTGCAGTTGGGCATGTTGGCCGGAGAGTGCTTCTCGGGCCGTGAACTGCAACCTTGCAGGTACCTCCCAGGTTCCATGCCCAACGAAAGCCCCCAGACCCAAATGGAGAGGGGCTGCTTGGGGGCCCCCTGGGGGCCCTTCAGGCCAGCTAGGTCTTTGGGTCCTGGCTCCTTTGCTTTGGGAGCTGTTGCTGCAGTTGAGCATGTTGGCCGGAGAGTGCTTCTCCGGCCGCGAACTGCAACCTTGCAGGAATCTCCCAGGTTCCCGGCCCAACGAAAGCCCCCAGACCCAAATTGAGAGGTGCTGCTTGGGGCCCCCCTGGGGGCCCTTCAGGCCAGCTAGGTCTTTGGGTCCTGGCTCCTTCGCTTTGGGAGCTGTTGCTGCAGTTGGGCATGTTGGCCGGAGAGTGCTTCTCGGGCCGCGAACTGTAACCTTGCATGAATCTCCCAGGTTCCCGGCCCAACGAAAGCCCCCAGACCCAAATGGAGAGGGGCTGCTTGGGGACCCCTTGGGGGCACTTCAGGCCAGCTAGGTCTTTGGGTCCTGGCTCCTTCGGTTTGGGAGCTGTTGCTGCAGTTGTGCATGTTGGCCGGAGAGTGCTTCTCGGGCCGCGAACTGCAACCTTGCAGGATTCTCCCAGGTTCCCGGCCCAAGGAAAGCCCCCAGACCCAAATGGAGAGGGGCTGCTTGGGGGCCCCCTGGGGGCCCTTCAGGCCAGCTAGGTCTTTGTGTCCTGGCTCATTCGGTTTGGGAGCTGTTGCTGCAGTTGGGCATGTTGGCCGGAGAGTGCTTCTCGGGCCGCGAACTGCAACCTTGCAGGTACCTCCCAGGTTCCCAGCCCAACGAAAGCCCCCAGACCCAAATGGAGAGGGGCTGCTTGGGGGCCCCCTGGGGGCCCTTCAGGCCAGCTAGGTCTTTGGGTCCTGGCTCCTTCGCTTTGGGAGCTGTTGCTGCAGTTGGGCATGTTGGCCGGAGAGTGCTTCTCCGGCCGCGAACTGCAACCTTGCAGGAATCTCCCAGGTTCCCGGCCCAACGAAAGCCCCCAGACCCAAATTGAGAGGGGCTGCTTGGGGCCCCCCTGGGGGCCCTTCAGGCCAGCTAGGTCTTTGGGTCCTGGCTCCTTCGCTTTGGGAGCTGTTGCTGCAGTTGGGCATGTTGGCCGGAGAGTGCTTCTCGGGCCGCGAACTGCAACCTTGCAGGAATCTCCCAGGTTCCATGCCCAACGAAAGCCCCCAGACCCAAATGGAGAGGGGCTGCTTGGGGGCCCCCTGGGGGCCCTTCAGGCCAGCTAGGTCTTTGGGTCCTGGCTCCTTTGGTTTGGGAGCTGTTGCTGCAGTTGGGCATGTTGGCCGGAGAGTGCTTCTCGGGCTGCGAACTGCAACCTTGCAGGATTCTCCCAGGTTCCCGGCCCAACGAAAGCCCCCAGACCCAAATGGAGAGGTGCTGCTTGGGGGCCCCCTGGGGGCACTTCAGGCCAGCTAGGTCTTTGGGTCCTGGCTCCTTCGGTTTGGGAGCTGTTGCTGCAGTTGGGCATGTTGGCCGGAGAGTGCTTCTCGGGCCGCGAACTGCAACCTTGCAGGATTCTCCCAGGTTCCCGGCCCAACGAAAGCCCCCAGACCCAAATGGAGAGGGGCTGCTTGGGGGCCCCCTGGGGGCCCTTCAGGCCAGCTAGGTCTTTGGGTCCTGGCTCCTTCGCTTTGGGAGCTGTTGCTGCAGTTGGGCATGTTGGCCGGAGAGTGCTTCTCGGGCGTCGAACTGCAACCTTGCAGGATTCTCCCAGGTTCCCGGCCCAACGAAAGCCCCCAGACCCAAATGGAGAGCGGCAGCTTGGGGGCCCCCTGGGGGCCCTTCAGGCCAGCTAGGTCTTTGGGTCCTGGCTCCTTCGGTTTGGGAGCTGTTGCTGCAGTTGGGCATGTTGGCCGGAGAGTGCTTCTCGGGCCGCGAACTGCAACCTTGCAGGATTCTCGCAGGTTCCCGGCCCAACGAAAGCCCCCAGACCCAAATGGAGAGGGGCTGCTTGGGGCCCCCCTGGGGGCCCTTCAGGCCAGCTAGGTCTTTGGGTCCTGGCTCCTTCGCTTTGGGAGCTGTTGCTGCAGTTGGGCATGTTGGCCGGAGAGTGCTTCTCGGGCCGCGAACTGCAACCTTGCAGGATTCTCCCAGGTTCCCGGCCCAACGAAAGCCCCCAGACCCAAATGGAGAGGTGCTGCTTGGGGGCCCCCTGGGGGCACTTCAGGCCAGCTAGGTCTTTGGGTCCTGGCTCCTTCGGTTTGGGAGCTGTTGCTGGACGTTGGGCATGTTGGCCGGAGAGTGCTTCTCGGGCCGCGAACTGCAACCTTGCAGGATTCTCCCAGGTTCCCGGCCCAACGAAAGCCCCCAGACCCAAATGGAGAGGGGCTGCTTGGGGGCCCCCTGGGGGCCCTTCAGGCCAGCTAGGTCTTTGGGTCCTGGCTCCTTCGCTTTGGGAGCTGTTGCTGCAGTTGGGCATGTTGGCCGGAGAGTGCTTCTCGGGCGTAGAACTGCAACCTTGCAGGATTCTCCCAGGTTCCCGGCCCAACGAAAGCCCCCAGACCCAAATGGAGAGCGGCTGCTTGGGGGCCCCCTGGGGGCCCTTCAGGCCAGCTAGGTCTTTGGGTCCTGGCTCCTTCGGTTTGGGAGCTGTTGCTGCAGTTGGGCATGTTGGCCGGAGAGTGCTTCTCGGGCCGCGAACTGCAACCTTGCAGGATTCTCGCAGGTTCCCGGCCCAACGAAAGCCCCCAGACCCAAATGGAGAGGGGCTGCTTGGGGCCCCCCTGGGGGCCCTTCAGGCCAGCTAGGTCTTTGGGTCCTGGCTCCTTCGCTTTGGGAGCTGTTGCTGCAGTTGGGCATGTTGGCCGGAGAGTGCTTCTCGGGCCGCGAACTGCAACCTTGCAGGAATCTCCCAGGTTCCCGGTCCAAAGAAAGCCCCCAGACCCAAATTGAGAGGGGCTGCTTGGGGGCCCCCTGGGGGCCCTTCAGGCCAGCTAGGTCTTTGGGTCCTGGCTCCTTCGGTTTGGGAGCTGTTGCTGCAGTTGAGCATGTTGGCCGGAGAGTGCTTCTCGGGCCGCGAACTGTAACCTTGCAGGTACCTCTCAGGTATCCATGCCCAACGAAAGCCCCCAGACCCAAATTGAGAGGGGCTGCTTGGTGGCCCCCTGGGGGCCCTTCAGGCCAGCTAGGTCTTTGGGTCCTGGCTCCTTCGCTTTGGGAGCTGTTGCTGCAGTTGAGCATGTTGGCCGGAGAGTGCTTCTCGGGCCGTGAACTGCAACCTTGCAGGTACCTCCCAGGTTCCATGCCCAACGAAAGCCCCCAGACCCAAATTGAGAGGGGCTGCTTGGGGCCCCCCTGGGGGCCCTTCAGGCCAGCTAGGTCTTTGGGTCCTGGCTCCTTCGCTTTGGGAGCTGTTGCTGCAGTTGGGCATGTTGGCCGGAGAGTGCTTCTCGGGCCGCGAACTGTAACCTTGCATGAATCTCCCAGGTTCCCGGCCCAACGAAAGCCCCCAGACCCAAATGGAGAGGGGCTGCTTGGGGGCCCCCTGGGGGCCCTTCAGGCCAGCTAGGTCTTTGGGTCCTGGCTCCTTCGGTTTGGGAGCTGTTGCTGCAGTTGGGCATGTTGGCCGGAGAGTGCTTCTCGGGCCGCGAACTGCAACCTTGCAGGAATCTCCCAGGTTCCCGGCCCAACGAAAGCCCCCAGACCCAAATGGAGAGGGGCTGCTTGGGGGCCCCCTGGGGGCCCTTCAGGCCAGCTAGGTCTTTGGGTCCTGGCTCCTTTGGTTTGGGAGCTGTTGCTGCAGTTGGGCATGTTGGCCGGAGAGTGCTTCTCGGGCCGCGAACTGCAACCTTGCAGGATTCTCCCAGGTTCCCGGCCCAAGGAAAGCCCCCAGACCCAAATGGAGAGGGGCTGCTTGGGGGCCCCCTGGGGGCCCTTCAGGCCAGCTAGGTCTTTGTGTCCTGGCTCATTCGGTTTGGGAGCTGTTGCTGCAGTTGGGCATGTTGGCCGGAGAGTGCTTCTCGGGCCGCGAACTGCAACCTTGCAGGTACCTCCCAGGTTCCCAGCCCAACGAAAGCCCCCAGACCCAAATGGAGAGGGGCTGCTTGGGGGCCCCCTGGGGGCCCTTCAGGCCAGCTAGGTCTTTGGGTCCTGGCTCCTTCGCTTTGGGAGCTGTTGCTGCAGTTGGGCATGTTGGCCGGAGAGTGCTTCTCGGGCCGCGAACTGCAACCTTGCAGGATTCTCCCAGGTTCCCGGCCCAACGAAAGCCCCCAGACCCAAATGGAGAGGGGCTGCTTGGGGGCCCCCTGGGGGCCCTTCAGGCCAGCTAGGTCTTTGGGTCCTGGCTCCTTCGCTTTGGGAGCTGTTGCTGCAGTTGGGCATGTTGGCCGGAGAGTGCTTCTCGGGCCGCGAACTGTAACCTTGCATGAATCTCCCAGGTTCCCCACCCAACGAAAGCCCCCAGACCCAAATGGAGAGGGGCTGCTTGGGGACCCCTTGGGGGCACTTCAGGCCAGCTAGGTCTTTGGGTCCTGGCTCCTTCGGTTTGGGAGCTGTTGCTGCAGTTGGGCATGTTGGCCGGAGAGTGCTTCTCGGGCCGCGAACTGCAACCTTGCAGGAATCTCCCAGGTTCCATGCCCAACGAAAGCCCCCAGACCCAAATTGAGAGGGGCTGCTTGGGGGCCCCCTGGGGGCCCTTCAGGCCAGCTAGGTCTTTGTGTCCTGGCTCCTTCGCTTTGGGAGCTGTTGCTGCAGTTGGGCATGTTGGCCGGAGAGTGCTTCTCGGGCCGCGAACTGCAACCTTGCAGGTACCTCCCAGGTTCCCGGCCCAACGAAAGCCCCCAGACCCAAATTGAGAGGGGCAGCTTGGGGGCCCCCTGGGGGCACTTCAGGCCAGCTAGGTCTTTGGGTCCTGGCTCATTCGGTTTGGGAGCTGTTGCTGCAGTTGGGCATGTTGGCCGGAGAGTGCTTCTCGGGCCGCGAACTGCAACCTTGCAGGATTCTCGCAGGTTCCCGGCCCAACGAAAGCCCCCAGACCCAAATGGAGAGCGGCTGCTTGGGGGCCCCCTGGGGGCCCTTCAGGCCAGCTAGGTCTTTGGGTCCTGGCTCCTTCGGTTTGGGAGCTGTTGCTGCAGTTGGGCATGTTGGCCGGAGAGTGCTTCTCGGGCCGCGAACTGCAACCTTGCAGGATTCTCGCAGGTTCCCGGCCCAACGAAAGCCCCCAGACCCAAATGGAGAGGGGCTGCTTGGGGCCCCCCTGGGGGCCCTTCAGGCCAGCTAGGTCTTTGTGTCCTGGCTCCTTCGGTTTGGGAGCTGTTGCTGCAGTTGGGCATGTTGGCCGGAGAGTGCTTCTCGGGCCGCGAACTGCAACCTTGCAGGAATCTCCCAGGTTCCCGGCCCAAAGAAAGCCCCCAGACCCAAATTGAGAGGGGCTGCTTGGGGGCCCCCTGGGGGCCCTTCAGGCCAGCTAGGTCTTTGGGTCCTGGCTCCTTCGGTTTGGGAGCTGTTGCTGCAGTTGAGCATGTTGGCCGGAGAGTGCTTCTCGGGCCGCGAACTGTAACCTTGCAGGTACCTCTCAGGTATCCATGCCCAACGAAAGCCCCCAGACCCAAATTGAGAGGGGCTGCTTGGTGGCCCCCTGGGGGCCCTTCAGGCCAGCTAGGTCTTTGGGTCCTGGCTCCTTCGCTTTGGGAGCTGTTGCTGCAGTTGGGCATGTTGGCCGGAGAGTGCTTCTCGGGCCGTGAACTGCAACCTTGCAGGTACCTCCCAGGTTCCATGCCCAACGAAAGCCCCCAGACCCAAATGGAGAGGGGCTGCTTGGGGGCCTCCTGGGGGCCCTTCAGGCCAGCTAGGTCTTTGGGTCCTGGCTCCTTTGCTTTGGGAGCTGTTGCTGCAGTTGAGCATGTTGGCCGGAGAGTGCTTCTCCGGCCGCGAACTGCAACCTTGCAGGAATCTCCCAGGTTCCCGGCCCAACGAAAGCCCCCAGACCCAAATTGAGAGGTGCTGCTTGGGGCCCCCCTGGGGGCCCTTCAGGCCAGCTAGGTCTTTGGGTCCTGGCTCCTTCGCTTTGGGAGCTGTTGCTGCAGTTGGGCATGTTGGCCGGAGAGTGCTTCTCGGGCCGCGAACTGTAACCTTGCATGAATCTCCCAGGTTCCCGGCCCAACGAAAGCCCCCAGACCCAAATGGAGAGGGGCTGCTTGGGGACCCCTTGGGGGCACTTCAGGCCAGCTAGGTCTTTGGGTCCTGGCTCCTTCGGTTTGGGAGCTGTTGCTGCAGTTGTGCATGTTGGCCGGAGAGTGCTTCTCGGGCCGCGAACTGCAACCTTGCAGGATTCTCCCAGGTTCCCGGCCCAAGGAAAGCCCCCAGACCCAAATGGAGAGGGGCTGCTTGGGGGCCCCCTGGGGGCCCTTCAGGCCAGCTAGGTCTTTGTGTCCTGGCTCATTCGGTTTGGGAGCTGTTGCTGCAGTTGGGCATGTTGGCCGGAGAGTGCTTCTCGGGCCGCGAACTGCAACCTTGCAGGTACCTCCCAGGTTCCCAGCCCAACGAAAGCCCCCAGACCCAAATGGAGAGGGGCTGCTTGGGGGCCCCCTGGGGGCCCTTCAGGCCAGCTAGGTCTTTGGGTCCTGGCTCCTTCGCTTTGGGAGCTGTTGCTGCAGTTGGGCATGTTGGCCGGAGAGTGCTTCTCCGGCCGCGAACTGCAACCTTGCAGGAATCTCCCAGGTTCCCGGCCCAACGAAAGCCCCCAGACCCAAATTGAGAGGGGCTGCTTGGGGCCCCCCTGGGGGCCCTTCAGGCCAGCTAGGTCTTTGGGTTCTGGCTCGTTCGCTTTGGGAGCTGTTGCTGCAGTTGGGCATGTTGGCCGGAGAGTGCTTCTCGGGCCGCGAACTGTAACCTTGCATGAATCTCCCAGGTTCCCCACCCAACGAAAGCCCCCAGACCCAAATGGAGAGGGGCTGCTTGGGGACCCCTTTGGGGCACTTCAGGCCAGCTAGGTCTTTGGGTCCTGGCTCCTTCGGTTTGGGAGCTGTTGCTGCAGTTGGGCATGTTGGCCGGAGAGTGCTTCTCGGGCCGCGAACTGCAACCTTGCAGGAATCTCCCAGGTTCCATGCCCAACGAAAGCCCCCAGACCCAAATTGAGAGGGGCTGCTTGGGGGCCCCCTGGGGGCCCTTCAGGCCAGCTAGGTCTTTGTGTCCTGGCTCCTTCGCTTTGGGAGCTGTTGCTGCAGTTGGGCATGTTGGCCGGAGAGTGCTTCTCGGGCCGCGAACTGCAACCTTGCAGGTACCTCCCAGGTTCCCGGCCCAACGAAAGCCCCCAGACCCAAATTGAGAGGGGCAGCTTGGGGGCCCCCTGGGGGCACTTCAGGCCAGCTAGGTCTTTGGGTCCTGGCTCATTCGGTTTGGGAGCTGTTGCTGCAGTTGGGCATGTTGGCCGGAGAGTGCTTCTCGGGCCGCGAACTGCAACCTTGCAGGATTCTCGCAGGTTCCCGGCCCAACGAAAGCCCCCAGACCCAAATGGAGAGCGGCTGCTTGGGGGCCCCCTGGGGGCCCTTCAGGCCAGCTAGGTCTTTGGGTCCTGGCTCCTTCGGTTTGGGAGCTGTTGCTGCAGTTGGGCATGTTGGCCGGAGAGTGCTTCTCGGGCCGCGAACTGCAACCTTGCAGGATTCTCGCAGGTTCCCGGCCCAACGAAAGCCCCCAGACCCAAATGGAGAGGGGCTGCTTGGGGCCCCCCTGGGGGCCCTTCAGGCCAGCTAGGTCTTTGTGTCCTGGCTCCTTCGGTTTGGGAGCTGTTGCTGCAGTTGGGCATGTTGGCCGGAGAGTGCTTCTCGGGCCGCGAACTGCAACCTTGCAGGAATCTCCCAGGTTCCCGGCCCAAAGAAAGCCCCCAGACCCAAATTGAGAGGGGCTGCTTGGGGGCCCCCTGGGGGCCCTTCAGGCCAGCTAGGTCTTTGGGTCCTGGCTCCTTCGGTTTGGGAGCTGTTGCTGCAGTTGAGCATGTTGGCCGGAGAGTGCTTCTCGGGCCGCGAACTGTAACCTTGCAGGTACCTCTCAGGTATCCATGCCCAACGAAAGCCCCCAGACCCAAATTGAGAGGGGCTGCTTGGTGGCCCCCTGGGGGCCCTTCAGGCCAGCTAGGTCTTTGGGTCCTGGCTCCTTCGCTTTGGGAGCTGTTGCTGCAGTTGGGCATGTTGGCCGGAGAGTGCTTCTCGGGCCGTGAACTGCAACCTTGCAGGTACCTCCCAGGTTCCATGCCCAACGAAAGCCCCCAGACCCAAATGGAGAGGGGCTGCTTGGGGGCCCCCTGGGGGCCCTTCAGGCCAGCTAGGTCTTTGGGTCCTGGCTCCTTTGCTTTGGGAGCTGTTGCTGCAGTTGAGCATGTTGGCCGGAGAGTGCTTCTCCGGCCGCGAACTGCAACCTTGCAGGAATCTCCCAGGTTCCCGGCCCAACGAAAGCCCCCAGACCCAAATTGAGAGGTGCTGCTTGGGGCCCCCCTGGGGGCCCTTCAGGCCAGCTAGGTCTTTGGGTCCTGGCTCCTTCGCTTTGGGAGCTGTTGCTGCAGTTGGGCATGTTGGCCGGAGAGTGCTTCTCGGGCCGCGAACTGTAACCATGCATGAATCTCCCAGGTTCCCGGCCCAACGAAAGCCCCCAGACCCAAATGGAGAGGGGCTGCTTGGGGACCCCTTGGGGGCACTTCAGGCCAGCTAGGTCTTTGGGTCCTGGCTCCTTCGGTTTGGGAGCTGTTGCTGCAGTTGTGCATGTTGGCCGGAGAGTGCTTCTCGGGCCGCGAACTGCAACCTTGCAGGATTCTCCCAGGTTCCCGGCCCAAGGAAAGCCCCCAGACCCAAATGGAGAGGGGCTGCTTGGGGGCCCCCTGGGGGCCCTTCAGGCCAGCTAGGTCTTTGTGTCCTGGCTCATTCGGTTTGGGAGCTGTTGCTGCAGTTGGGCATGTTGGCCGGAGAGTGCTTCTCGGGCCGCGAACTGCAACCTTGCAGGTACCTCCCAGGTTCCCAGCCCAACGAAAGCCCCCAGACCCAAATGGAGAGGGGCTGCTTGGGGGCCCCCTGGGGGCCCTTCAGGCCAGCTAGGTCTTTGGGTCCTGGCTCCTTCGCTTTGGGAGCTGTTGCTGCAGTTGGGCATGTTGGCCGGAGAGTGCTTCTCCGGCCGCGAACTGCAACCTTGCAGGAATCTCCCAGGTTCCCGGCCCAACGAAAGCCCCCAGACCCAAATTGAGAGGGGCTGCTTGGGGCCCCCCTGGGGGCCCTTCAGGCCAGCTAGGTCTTTGGGTCCTGGCTCCTTCGCTTTGGGAGCTGTTGCTGCAGTTGGGCATGTTGGCCGGAGAGTGCTTCTCGGGCCGCGAACTGTAACCTTGCATGAATCTCCCAGGTTCCCCACCCAACGAAAGCCCCCAGACCCAAATGGAGAGGGGCTGCTTGGGGACCCCTTGGGGGCACTTCAGGCCAGCTAGGTCTTTGGGTCCTGGCTCCTTCGGTTTGGGAGCTGTTGCTGCAGTTGGGCATGTTGGCCGGAGAGTGCTTCTCGGGCCGCGAACTGCAACCTTGCAGGAATCTCCCAGGTTCCATGCCCAACGAAAGCCCCCAGACCCAAATTGAGAGGGGCTGCTTGGGGGCCCCCTGGGGGCCCTTCAGGCCAGCTAGGTCTTTGTGTCCTGGCTCCTTCGCTTTGGGAGCTGTTGCTGCAGTTGGGCATGTTGGCCGGAGAGTGCTTCTCGGGCCGCGAACTGCAACCTTGCAGGTACCTCCCAGGTTCCCGGCCCAACGAAAGCCCCCAGACCCAAATTGAGAGGGGCAGCTTGGGGGCCCCCTGGGGGCACTTCAGGCCAGCTAGGTCTTTGGGTCCTGGCTCATTCGGTTTGGGAGCTGTTGCTGCAGTTGGGCATGTTGGCCGGAGAGTGCTTCTCGGGCCGCGAACTGCAACCTTGCAGGATTCTCGCAGGTTCCCGGCCCAACGAAAGCCCCCAGACCCAAATGGAGAGCGGCTGCTTGGGGGCCCCCTGGGGGCCCTTCAGGCCAGCTAGGTCTTTGGGTCCTGGCTCCTTCGGTTTGGGAGCTGTTGCTGCAGTTGGGCATGTTGGCCGGAGAGTGCTTCTCGGGCCGCGAACTGCAACCTTGCAGGATTCTCGCAGGTTCCCGGCCCAACGAAAGCCCCCAGACCCAAATGGAGAGGGGCTGCTTGGGGCCCCCCTGGGGGCCCTTCAGGCCAGCTAGGTCTTTGTGTCCTGGCTCCTTCGGTTTGGGAGCTGTTGCTGCAGTTGGGCATGTTGGCCGGAGAGTGCTTCTCGGGCCGCGAACTGCAACCTTGCAGGAATCTCCCAGGTTCCCGGCCCAAAGAAAGCCCCCAGACCCAAATTGAGAGGGGCTGCTTGGGGGCCCCCTGGGGGCCCTTCAGGCCAGCTAGGTCTTTGGGTCCTGGCTCCTTCGGTTTGGGAGCTGTTGCTGCAGTTGAGCATGTTGGCCGGAGAGTGCTTCTCGGGCCGCGAACTGTAACCTTGCAGGTACCTCTCAGGTATCCATGCCCAACGAAAGCCCCCAGACCCAAATTGAGAGGGGCTGCTTGGTGGCCCCCTGGGGGCCCTTCAGGCCAGCTAGGTCTTTGGGTCCTGGCTCCTTCGCTTTGGGAGCTGTTGCTGCAGTTGGGCATGTTGGCCGGAGAGTGCTTCTCGGGCCGTGAACTGCAACCTTGCAGGTACCTCCCAGGTTCCATGCCCAACGAAAGCCCCCAGACCCAAATGGAGAGGGGCTGCTTGGGGGTCCCCTGGGGGCCCTTCAGGCCAGCTAGGTCTTTGGGTCCTGGCTCCTTTGCTTTGGGAGCTGTTGCTGCAGTTGAGCATGTTGGCCGGAGAGTGCTTCTCCGGCCGCGAACTGCAACCTTGCAGGAATCTCCCAGGTTCCCGGCCCAACGAAAGCCCCCAGACCCAAATTGAGAGGTGCTGCTTGGGGCCCCCCTGGGGGCCCTTCAGGCCAGCTAGGTCTTTGGGTCCTGGCTCCTTCGCTTTGGGAGCTGTTGCTGCAGTTGAGCATGTTGGCCGGAGAGTGCTTCTCGGGCCGCGAACTGTAACCTTGCATGAATCTCCCAGGTTCCCGGCCCAACGAAAGCCCCCAGACCCAAATGGAGAGGGGCTGCTTGGGGACCCCTTGGGGGCACTTCAGGCCAGCTAGGTCTTTGGGTCCTGGCTCCTTCGGTTTGGGAGCTGTTGCTGCAGTTGTGCATGTTGGCCGGAGAGTGCTTCTCGGGCCGCGAACTGCAACCTTGCAGGAATCTCCCAGGTTCCCGGCCCAACGAAAGCCCCCAGACCCAAATGGAGAGGGGCTGCTTGGGGGCCCCCTGGGGGCCCTTCAGGCCAGCTAGGTCTTTGGGTCCTGGCTCCTTTGGTTTGGGAGCTGTTGCTGCAGTTGGGCATGTTGGCCGGAGAGTGCTTCTCGGGCCGCGAACTGCAACCTTGCAGGATTCTCCCAGGTTCCCGGCCCAACGAAAGCCCCCAGACCCAAATGGAGAGGGGCTGCTTGGGGGCCCCCTGGGGGCCCTTCAGGCCAGCTAGGTCTTTGTGTCCTGGCTCATTCGGTTTGGGAGCTGTTGCTGCAGTTGGGCATGTTGGCCGGAGAGTGCTTCTCGGGCCGCGAACTGCAACCTTGCAGGTACCTCCCAGGTTCCCAGCCCAACGAAAGCCCCCAGACCCAAATGGAGAGGGGCTGCTTGGGGGCCCCCTGGGGGCCCTTCAGGCCAGCTAGGTCTTTGGGTCCTGGCTCCTTCGCTTTGGGAGCTGTTGCTGCAGTTGGGCATGTTGGCCGGAGAGTGCTTCTCCGGCCGCGAACTGCAACCTTGCAGGAATCTCCCAGGTTCCCGGCCCAACGAAAGCCCCCAGACCCAAATTGAGAGGGGCTGCTTGGGGCCCCCCTGGGGGCCCTTCAGGCCAGCTAGGTCTTTGGGTCCTGGCTCCTTCGCTTTGGGAGCTGTTGCTGCAGTTGGGCATGTTGGCCGGAGAGTGCTTCTCGGGCCGCGAACTGTAACCTTGCATGAATCTCCCAGGTTCCCCACCCAACGAAAGCCCCCAGACCCAAATGGAGAGGGGCTGCTTGGGGACCCCTTGGGGGCACTTCAGGCCAGCTAGGTCTTTGGGTCCTGGCTCCTTCGGTTTGGGAGCTGTTGCTGCAGTTGGGCATGTTGGCCGGAGAGTGCTTCTCGGGCCGCGAACTGCAACCTTGCAGGAATCTCCCAGGTTCCATGCCCAACGAAAGCCCCCAGACCCAAATTGAGAGGGGCTGCTTGGGGGCCCCCTGGGGGCCCTTCAGGCCACCTAGGTCTTTGGGTCCTGGCTCCTTCGCTTTGGGAGCTGTTGCTGCAGTTGGGCATGTTGGCCGGAGAGTGCTTCTCGGGCCGCGAACTGCAACCTTGCAGGATTCTCCCAGGTTCCCGGCCCAACGAAAGCCCCCAGACCCAAATTGAGAGGGGCTGCTTGGGGGCCCCCTGGGGGCCCTTCAGGCCAGCTAGGTCTTTGGGTCCTGGCTCCTTCGCTTTGGGAGCTGTTGCTGCAGTCGGGCATGTTGGGCGGAGAGTGCTTCTCGGGCCGCGTACTGCAACCTTGAAGGAATCTCCCAGGTTCCCGGCCCAACGAAAGCCCCCAGACCCAAATTGAGAGGGGCTGCTTGGGGGCCCCCTGGGGGCCCTTCAGGCCAGCTAGGTCTTTGGGTCCTGGCTCCTTCGCTTTGGGAGCTGTTGCTGCAGTTGGGCATGTTGGCCGGAGAGTGCTTCTCGGGCCGCGAACTGCAACCTTGCAGGATTCTCCCAGGTTCCCGGCCCAACGAAAGCCCCCAGACCCAAATGGAGAGGGGCTGCCTGGGGGCCCCCTGGGGGCCCTTCAGGCCAGCTAGGTCTTTGTGTCCTGGCTCATTCGGTTTGGGAGCTGTTGCTGCAGTTGGGCATGTTGGCCGGAGAGTGCTTCTCGGGCCGCGAACTGCAACCTTGCAGGAATCTCCCATATTCCCGGCCCAACGAAAGCCCCCAGACCCAAATGGAGAGGGGCTGCTTGGGGGCCCCCTGGGGGCCCTTCAGGCCAGCTAGGTCTTTGGGTCCTGGCTCCTTCGCTTTGGGAGCTGTTGCTGCAGTTGGGCATGTTGGCCGGAGAGTGCTTCTCGGGCCGCGAACTGCAACCTTGCAGGATTCTCCCAGGTTCCCGGCCCAACGAAAGCCCCCAGACCCAAATGGAGTGGTGCTGCTTGGGGGCCCCCTGGGGGCCCTTCAGGCCAGCTAGGTCTTTGGGTCCTGGCTCCTTCGGTTTGGGAGCTGTTGCTGCAGTTGGGCATGTTGGCCGGAGAGTGCTTCTCGGGCCGCGAACTGCAACCTTGCAGGATTCTCCCAGGTTTCCGGCCCAACGAAAGCCCCCAGACCCAAATTGAGAGGGGCTGCTTGGGGGCCCCCTGGGGGCCCTTCAGGCCAGCTAGGTCTTTGTGTCCTGGCTCATTCGGTTTGGGAGCTGTTGCTGCAGTTGGGCATGTTGGCCGGAGAGTGCTTCTCGGGCCGCGAACTGCAACCTTGCAGGTACCTCCCAGGTTCCCAGCCCAACGAAAGCCCCCAGACCCAAATGGAGAGGGGCTGCTTGGGGGCCCCCTGGGGTCCCTTCAGGCCAGCTAGGTCTTTGGGTCCTGGCTCCTTCGCTTTGGGAGCTGTTGCTGCAGTTGGGCATGTTGGGCGGAGAGTACTTCTCAGGCCGCGAACTGCAACCTTGAAGGAATCTCCCAGGTTCCCGGCCCAACGAAAGCCCCCAGACCCAAATGGAGAGGGGCTGCTTGGGGGCCCCCTGGGAGCCCTTCAGGCCAGCTAGGTCTTTGGGTCCTGGCTCATTCGGTTTGGGAGCTGTTGCTGCAGTTGGGCATGTTGGCCGGAGAGTGCTTCTCGGGCCTCGAACTGCAACCTTACAGGAATCTCCCAGGTTCCATGCCCAACGAAAGCCCCCAGACCCAAATGGAGAGGGGCTGCTTGGGGGCCCCCTGGGGGCCCTTCAGGCCAGCTAGGTCTTTGGGTCCTGGCTCCTTCGCTTTGGGAGCTGTTGCTGCAGTTGGGCATGTTGGCCGGAGAGTGCTTCTCGGGCCGCGAACTGTAACCTTGCATGTACCTCCCAGGTTCCCGGCCCAACTAAAGGCCCCAGACCCAAATGGAGAGGAGCTCCTTGGGGGCCCCATGGGGGCCCTTCAGGCCAGCTAGGTCTTTGGGTCCTGGCTCCTTCGGTTTGGGAGCTGTTGCTGCAGTTGGGCATGTTGGCCGGAGAGTGCTTCTCGGGCCGCGAACTGCAACCTTGCAGGAATCTCCCAGGTTCCCGGCCCAACGAAAGCCCCCAGACCCAAATTGAGAGGGGCTGCTTGGGGGCCCCCTGGGGGCCCTTCAGGCCAGCTAGGTCTTTGTGTCCTGGCTCCTTCGGTTTGGGAGCTGTTGCTGCAGTTGGGCATGTTGGCCGGAGAGTGCTTCTCGGGCCGCGAACTGCAACCTTGCAGGTACCTCCCAGGTTCCCGGCCCAACGAAAGCCCCCAGACCCAAATGGAGAGGGGCTGCTTGGGGCCCCCCTGGGGGCCCTTCAGGCCAGCTAGGTCTTTGGGTCCTGGCTCCTTCGGTTTGGGAGCTGTTGCTGCAGTTGGGCATGTTGGCCGGAGAGTGCTTCTCGGGCCGCGAACTGCAACCTTGCAGGATTCTCCCAGGTTCCCGGCCCAACGAAAGCCCCCAGACCCAAATGGAGAGGGGCTGCTTGGGGCCCCCCTGGGGGCCCTTCAGGCCAGCTAGGTCTTTGGGTCCTGGCTCCTTCGGTTTGGGAGCTGTTGCTGCAGTTGGGCATGTTGGCCGGAGAGTGCTTCTCGGGCCGCGAACTGCAACCTTGCAGGATTCTCCCAGGTTCCCGGCCCAACGAAAGCCCCCAGACCCAAATGGAGAGGTGCTGCTTGGGGGCCCCCTGGGGGCCCTTCAGGCCAGCTAGGTCTTTGGGTCCTGGCTCCTTCGGTTTGGGAGCTGTTGCTGCAGTTGGGCATGTTGGCCGGAGAGTGCTTCTCGGGCCGCGAACTGCAACCTTGCAGGATTCTCCCAGGTTCCCGGCCCAACGAAAGCCCCCAGACCCAAATTGAGAGGGGCTGCTTGGGGGCCCCCTGGGGGCCCTTCAGGCCAGCTAGGTCTTTGTGTCCTGGCTCATTCGGTTTGGGAGCTGTTGCTGCAGTTGGGCATGTTGGCCGGAGAGTGCTTCTCGGGCCGCGAACTGCAACCTTGCAGGTACCTCCCAGGTTCCCAGCCCAACGAAAGCCCCCAGACCCAAATGGAGAGGGGCTGCTTGGGGGCCCCCTGGGGGCCCTTCAGGCCAGCTAGGTCTTTGGGTCCTGGCTCCTTCGCTTTGGGAGCTGTTGCTGCAGTTGGGCATGTTGGGCCGAGAGTGCTTCTCCGGCCGCGAACTGCAACCTTGCATGAATCTCCCAGGTTCCCGGCCCAACGAAAGCCCCCAGACCCAAATGGAGAGGGGCTGCTTGGGCCCCCCCTGGGGGCCCTTCAGGCCAGCTAGGTCTTTGGGTCCTGGCTCCTTCGCTTTGGGAGCTGTTGCTGCAGTTGGGCATGTTGGCCGGAGAGTGCTTCTCCGGCTGCGAACTGTAACCTTGCAGGTACCTCTCAGGTATCCATGCCAAACGAAAGCCCCCAGACCCAAATTGAGAGGGGCTGCTTGGTGGCCCCCTGGGGGCCCTTCAGGCCAGCTAGGTCTTTGGGTCCTGGCTCCTTCGGTTTGGGAGCTGTTGCTGCAGTTGGGCATGTTGGCCGGAGAGTGCTCCTCCGACCGCGAACTGCAACCTTGAAGGAATCTCCCAGGTTCCCGGCCCAACGAAAGCCCCCAGACCCAAATTGAGAGGGGCTGCTTGGGGGCCCCCTGGGGGCCCTTCAGGCCAGCTAGGTCTTTGGGTCCTGGCTCCTTCGCTTTGGGAGCTGTTGCTGCAGTTGGGCATGTTGGCCGGAGAGTGCTTCTCCGGCCGCGAACTGCAACCTTGCAGGTACCTCCCAGGTTCCCGGCCCAACTAAAGGCCCCAGACCCAAATGGAGAGGGGCTGCTTGGGGGCCCCCTGGGGGCCCTTCAGGCCAGCTAGGTCTTTGGGTCCTGGCTCCTTCGGTTTGGGAGCTGTTGCTGCAGTTGGGCATGTTGGCCGGAGAGTGCTTCTCGGGCCGCGAACTGCAACCTTGCAGGATTCTCCCAGGTTCCCGGCCCAACGAAAGCCCCCAGACCCAAATGGAGAGGGGCTGCTTGGGGCCCCCCTGGGGGCCCTTCATGCCAGCTAGGTCTTTGGGTCCTGGCTCCTTCGCTTTGGGAGCTGTTGCTGCAGTTGGGCATGTTGGCCGGAGAGTGCTTCTCGGGCCGCGAACTGCAACCTTGCATGTACCTCCCAGGTTCCCGGCCCAACGAAAGCCCCCAGACCCAAATGGAGAGGGGCTGCTTGGGGGCCCCCTGGGGGCCCTTCAGGCCAGCTAGGTCTTTGGGTCCTGGCTCCTTCGCTTTGGGAGCTGTTGCTGCAGTTGGGCATGTTGGCCGGAGAGTGCTTCTCGGGCCGCGAACTGCAACTTTGCAGGAATCTCCCAGGTTACATGCCCAACGAAAGCCCCCAGACCCAAATGGAGAGGGGCTGCTTGGGGGCCCCCTGGGGGCCCTTCAGGCCAGCTAGGTCTTTGGGTCCTGGCTCCTTCGCTTTGGGAGCTGTTGCTGCAGTTGGGCATGTTGGCCGGAGAGTGCTTCTCGGGCCGCGAACTGCAACCTTGCATGTACCTCCCATATTCCCGGCCCAACGAAAGCCCCCAGACCCAAATGGAGAGGGGCTGCTTGGGGGCCCCCTGGGGGCCCTTCAGGCCAGCTAGGTCTTTGGGTCCTGGCTCCTTCGCTTTGGGAGCTGTTGCTGCAGTTGGGCATGTTGGCCGGAGAGTGCTTCTCGGGCCGCGAACTGCAACCTTGCAGGAATCTCCCAGGTTCCCGGCCCAACGAAAGCCCCCAGACCCAAATTGAGAGGGGCTGCTTGGGGGCCCCCTGGGGGCCCTTCAGGCCAGCTAGGTCTTTGGGTCCTGGCTCCTTCGCTTTGGGAGCTGTTGCTGCAGTTGGGCATGTTGGCCGGAGAGTGCTTCTCGGGCCGCGAACTGCAACCTTGCAGGAATCTCCCAGGTTCCCGGCCCAACGAAAGCCCCCAGACCCAAATGGAGAGGGGCTGCTTGGGGCCCCCCTGGGGGCCCTTCAGGCCAGCTAGGTCTTTGTGTCCTGGCTCCTTCGGTTTGGGAGCTGTTGCTGCAGTTGAGCATGTTGGCCGGAGAGTGCTTCTCGGGCCGCGAACTGTAATCTTGCAGGTACATCTCAGGTATCCATGCCCAACGAAAGCCCCCAGACCCAAATGGAGAGGGGCTGCTTGGGGGCCCCCTGGGGGCCCTTCAGGCCAGCTAGGTCTTTGGGTCCTGGCTCCTTCGCTTTGGGAGCTGTTGCTGCAGTTGGGCATGTTGGCCGGAGAGTGCTTCTCCGGCCGCGAACTGCAACCTTGCAGGTACCTCCCAGGTTCCCGGCCCAACTAAAGGCCCCAGACCCAAATGGAGAGGGGCTGCTTGGGGGCCCCCTGGGGGCCCTTCAGGCCAGCTAGGTCTTTGGGTCCTGGCTCCTTCGGTTTGGGAGCTGTTGCTGCAGTTGGGCATGTTGGCCGGAGAGTGCTTCTCGGGCCGCGAACTGCAACCTTGCAGGATTCTCCCAGGTTCCCGGCCCAACGAAAGCCCCCAGACCCAAATGGAGAGGGGCTGCTTGGGGCCCCCCTGGGGGCCCTTCAGGCCAGCTAGGTCTTTGGGTCCTGGCTCCTTCGCTTTGGGAGCTGTTGCTGCAGTTGGGCATGTTGGCCGGAGAGTGCTTCTCGGGCCGCGAACTGCAACCTTGCATGTACCTCCCAGGTTCCCGGCCCAACGAAAGCCCCCAGACCCAAATGGAGAGGGGCTGCTTGGGGGCCCCCTGGGGGCCCTTCAGGCCAGCTAGGTCTTTGGGTCCTGGCTCCTTCGCTTTGGGAGCTGTTGCTGCAGTTGGGCATGTTGGCCGGAGAGTGCTTCTCGGGCCGCGAACTGCAACCTTGCATGTACCTCCCATATTCCCGGCCCAACGAAAGCCCCCAGACCCAAATGGAGAGGGGCTGCTTGGGGGCCCCCTGGGGGCCCTTCAGGCCAGCTAGGTCTTTGGGTCCTGGCTCCTTCGCTTTGGGAGCTGTTGCTGCAGTTGGGCATGTTGGCCGGAGAGTGCTTCTCGGGCCGCGAACTGCAACCTTGCAGGAATCTCCCAGGTTCCCGGCCCAACGAAAGCCCCCAGACCCAAATTGAGAGGGGCTGCTTGGGGGCCCCCTGGGGGCCCTTCAGGCCAGCTAGGTCTTTGGGTCCTGGCTCCTTCGCTTTGGGAGCTGTTGCTGCAGTTGGGCATGTTGGCCGGAGAGTGCTTCTCGGGCCGCGAACTGCAACCTTGCAGGAATCTCCCAGGTTCCCGGCCCAACGAAAGCCCCCAGACCCAAATGGAGAGGGGCTGCTTGGGGCCCCCCTGGGGGCCCTTCAGGCCAGCTAGGTCTTTGTGTCCTGGCTCCTTCGGTTTGGGAGCTGTTGCTGCAGTTGAGCATGTTGGCCGGAGAGTGCTTCTCGGGCCGCGAACTGTAATCTTGCAGGTACATCTCAGGTATCCATGCCCAACGAAAGCCCCCAGACCCAAATGGAGAGGGGCTGCTTGGGGGCCCCCTGGGGGCCCTTCAGGCCAGCTAGGTCTTTGGGTCCTGGCTCCTTCGCTTTGGGAGCTGTTGCTGCAGTTGGGCATGTTGGGCGGAGAGTGCTTCTCGGGCCGCGAACTGCAACCTTGCAGGTACCTCCCAGGTTCCCGGCCCAACGAAAGCCCCCAGACCCAAATTGAGAGGGGCTGCTTGGGGGCCCCCTGGGGGCCCTTCAGGCCAGCTAGGTCTTTGGGTCCTGGCTCCTTCGGTTTGGGAGCTGTTGCTGCAGTTGAGCATGTTGGCCGGAGAGTGCTTCTCGGGCCGCGAACTGTAATCTTGCAGGTACCTCTCAGGTATCCATGCCCAACGAAAGCCCCCAGACCCAAATTGAGAGGGGCTGCTTGGGGGCCCCCTGGGGGCCCTTCAGGCCAGCTAGGTCTTTGGGTCCTGGCTCCTTCGGTTTGGGAGCTGTTGCTGGATATTGGGCATGTTGGCCGGAGAGTGCTTCTCGGGCCGCGAACTGCAACCTTGCAGGAATCTCCCAGGTTCCCGGCCCAACGAAAGCCCCCAGACCCAAATGGAGAGGGGCTGCTTGGGGGCCCCCTGGGGGCCCTTCAGGCCAGCTAGGTCTTTGGGTCCTGGCTCCTTCGCTTTGGGAACTGTTGCTGCAGTTGGGCATTTTGGGCGGAGAGTACTTCTCCGGCCGCGAACTGCAACCTTGCAGGAATCTCCCAGGTTCCCGGCCCAACGAAAGCCCCCAGACCCAAATGGAGAGGGGCTGCTTGGGGGCCCCCTGGGGGCCCTTCAGGCCAGCTAGGTCTTTGGGTCCTGGCTCATTCGGTTTGGGAGCTGTTGCTGCAGTTGGGCATGTTGGCCGGAGAGTGCTTCTCGGGCCGCGAACTGCAACCTTGCAGGAATCTCCCAGGTTCCCGGCCCAACGAAAGCCCCCAGACCCAAATGGAGAGGGGCTGCCTGGGGGCCCCCTGGGGGCCCTTCAGGCCAGCTAGGTCTTTGTGTCCTGGCTCATTCGGTTTGGGAGCTGTTGCTGCAGTTGGGCATGTTGGCCGGAGAGTGCTTCTCGGGCCGCGAACTGCAACCTTGCAGGAATCTCCCATATTCCCGGCCCAACGAAAGCCCCCAGACCCAAATGGAGAGGGGCTGCTTGGGGGCCCCCTGGGGGCCCTTCAGGCCAGCTAGGTCTTTGGGTCCTGGCTCCTTCGCTTTGGGAGCTGTTGCTGCAGTTGGGCATGTTGGCCGGAGAGTGCTTCTCGGGCCGCGAACTGCAACCTTGCAGGATTCTCCCAGGTTCCCGGCCCAACGAAAGCCCCCAGACCCAAATGGAGTGGTGCTGCTTGGGGGCCCCCTGGGGGCCCTTCAGGCCAGCTAGGTCTTTGGGTCCTGGCTCCTTCGGTTTGGGAGCTGTTGCTGCAGTTGGGCATGTTGGCCGGAGAGTGCTTCTCGGACCGCGAACTGCAACCTTGCAGGATTCTCCCAGGTTTCCGGCCCAACGAAAGCCCCCAGACCCAAATTGAGAGGGGCTGCTTGGGGGCCCCCTGGGGGCCCTTCAGGCCAGCTAGGTCTTTGTGTCCTGGCTCATTCGGTTTGGGAGCTGTTGCTGCAGTTGGGCATGTTGGCCGGAGAGTGCTTCTCGGGCCTCGAACTGCAACCTTGCAGGTACCTCCCAGGTTCCCAGCCCAACGAAAGCCCCCAGACCCAAATGGAGAGGGGCTGCTTGGGGGCCCCCTGGGGTCCCTTCAGGCCAGCTAGGTCTTTGGGTCCTGGCTCCTTCGCTTTGGGAGCTGTTGCTGCAGTTGGGCATGTTGGGCGGAGAGTACTTCTCAGGCCGCGAACTGCAACCTTGAAGGAATCTCCCAGGTTCCCGGCCCAACGAAAGCCCCCAGACCCAAATGGAGAGGGGCTGCTTGGGGGCCCCCTGTGGGCCCTTCAGGCCAGCTAGGTCTTTGTGTCCTGGCTCATTCGGTTTGGGAGCTGTTGCTGCAGTTGGGCATGTTGGCCGGAGAGTGCTTCTCGGGCCTCGAACTGCAACCTTACATGAATCTCCCAGGTTCCCGGCCCAACGAAAGCCCCCAGACCCAAATTGAGAGGGGCTGCTTGGGGGCCCCCTGGGGGCCCTTCAGGCCAGCTAGGTCTTTGTGTCCTGGCTCCTTCGGTTTGGGAGCTGTTGCTGCAGTTGGGCATGTTGGCCGGAGAGTGCTTCTCGGGCCGCGAACTGCAACCTTGCAGGTACCTCCCAGGTTCCCGGCCCAACGAAAGCCCCCAGACCCAAATGGAGAGGGGCTGCTTGGGGCCCCCCTGGGGGCCCTTCAGGCCAGCTAGGTCTTTGGGTCCTGGCTCCTTCGGTTTGGGAGCTGTTGCTGCAGTTGGGCATGTTGGCCGGAGAGTGCTTCTCGGGCCGCGAACTGCAACCTTGCAGGATTCTCCCAGGTTCCCGGCCCAACGAAAGCCCCCAGACCCAAATGGAGAGGGGCTGCTTGGGGCCCCCCTGGGGGCCCTTCAGGCCAGCTAGGTCTTTGGGTCCTGGCTCCTTCGGTTTGGGAGCTGTTGCTGCAGTTGGGCATGTTGGCCGGAGAGTGCTTCTCGGGCCGCGAACTGCAACCTTGCAGGATTCTCCCAGGTTCCCGGCCCAACGAAAGCCCCCAGACCCAAATGGAGAGGGGCTGCTTGGGGGCCCCCTGTGGGCCCTTCAGGCCAGCTAGGTCTTTGGGTCCTGGCTCCTTCGGTTTGGGAGCTGTTGCTGCAGTTGGGCATGTTGGCCGGAGAGTGCTTCTCGGGCCGCGAACTGCAACCTTGCAGGATTCTCCCAGGTTCCCGGCCCAACGAAAGCCCCCAGACCCAAATTGAGAGGGGCTGCTTGGGGGCCCCCTGGGGGCCCTTCAGGCCAGCTAGGTCTTTGGGTCCTGGCTCCTTCGCCTTGGGAGCTGTTGCTGCAGTTGGGCATGTTGGCCGGAGAGTGCTTCTCCGGCCGCGAACTGCAACCTTGCATGTACCTCCCAGGTTCCCCGCCCAACGAAAGCCCCCAGACCCAAATGGAGAGGGGCTGCTTGGGCCCCCCCTGGGGGCCCTTCAGGCCAGCTAGGTCTTTGGGTCCTGGCTCCTTCGCTTTGGGAGCTGTTGCTGCAGTTGGGCATGTTGGCCGGAGAGTGCTTCTCGGGCCGCGAACTGCAACCTTGCATGAATCTCCCAGGTTCCCCGCCCAACGAAAGCCCCCAGACCCAAATGGAGAGGGGCTGCTTGGGCCCCCCCTGGGGGCCCTTCAGGCCAGCTAGGTCTTTGGGTCCTGGCTCCTTCGCTTTGGGAGCTGTTGCTGCAGTTGGGCATGTTGGCCGGAGAGTGCTTCTCCGGCTGCGAACTGTAACCTTGCAGGTACCTCTCAGGTATACATGCCAAACGAAAGCCCCCAGACCCAAATTGAGAGGGGCTGCTTGGTGGCCCCCTGGGGGCCCTTCAGGCCAGCTAGGTCTTTGGGTCCTGGCTCCTTCGGTTTGGGAGCTGTTGCTGCAGTTGGGCATGTTGGCCGGAGAGTGCTCCTCCGACCGCGAACTGCAACCTTGCAGGTACCTCCCAGGTTCCCGGCCCAACGAAAGCCCCCAGACCCAAATGGAGAGGGGCTGCTTGGGGGCCCCCTGGGGGCCCTTCAGGCCAGCTAGGTCTTTGGGTCCTGGCTCCTTCGCTTTGGGAGCTGTTGCTGCAGTTGGGCATGTTGGGCGGAGAGTACTTCTCAGGCCGCGAACTGCAACCTTGAAGGAATCTCCCAGGTTCCCGGCCCAACGAAAGCCCCCAGACCCAAATTGAGAGGGGCTGCTTGGGGGCCCCCTGGGGGCCCTTCAGGCCAGCTAGGTCTTTGGGTCCTGGCTCCTTCGCCTTGGGAGCTGTTGCTGCAGTTGGGCATGTTGGCCGGAGAGTGCTTCTCCGGCCGCGAACTGCAACCTTGCAGGTACCTCCCAGGTTCCCGGCCCAACTAAAGGCCCCAGACCCAAATGGAGAGGGGCTGCTTGGGGGCCCCCTGGGGGCCCTTCAGGCCAGCTAGGTCTTTGGGTCCTGGCTCCTTCGGTTTGGGAGCTGTTGCTGCAGTTGGGCATGTTGGCCGGAGAGTGCTTCTCGGGCCACGAACTGCAACCTTGCAGGATTCTCCCAGGTTCCCGGCCCAACGAAAGCCCCCAGACCCAAATGGAGAGGGGCTGCTTGGGGCCCCCCTGGGGGCCCTTCAGGCCAGCTAGGTCTTTGGGTCCTGGCTCCTTCGCTTTGGGAGCTGTTGCTGCAGTTGGGCATGTTGGCCGGAGAGTGCTTCTCGGGCCGCGAACTGCAACCTTGCATGTACCTCCCAGGTTCCCGGCCCAACGAAAGCCCCCAGACCCAAATGGAGAGGGGCTGCTTGGGGGCCCCCTGGGGGCCCTTCAGGCCAGCTAGGTCTTTGGGTCCTGGCTCCTTCGCTTTGGGAGCTGTTGCTGCAGTTGGGCATGTTGGCCGGAGAGTGCTTCTCGGGCCGCGAACTGCAACTTTGCAGGAATCTCCCAGGTTACATGCCCAACGAAAGCCCCCAGACCCAAATGGAGAGGGGCTGCTTGGGGGCCCCCTGGGGGCCCTTCAGGCCAGCTAGGTCTTTGGGTCCTGGCTCCTTCGCTTTGGGAGCTGTTGCTGCAGTTGGGCATGTTGGCCGGAGAGTGCTTCTCGGGCCGCGAACTGCAACCTTGCATGTACCTCCCATATTCCCGGCCCAACGAAAGCCCCCAGACCCAAATGGAGAGGGGCTGCTTGGGGGCCCCCTGGGGGCCCTTCAGGCCAGCTAGGTCTTTGGGTCCTGGCTCCTTCGGTTTGGGAGCTGTTGCTGCAGTTGGGCATGTTGGCCGGAGAGTGCTTCTCGGGCCGCGAACTGCAACCTTGCAGGAATCTCCCAGGTTCCCGGCCCAACGAAAGCCCCCAGACCCAAATTGAGAGGGGCTGCTTGGGGGCCCCCTGGGGGCCCTTCAGGCCAGCTAGGTCTTTGGGTCCTGGCTCCTTCGCTTTGGGAGCTGTTGCTGCAGTTGGGCATGTTGGCCGGAGAGTGCTTCTCGGGCCGCGAACTGCAACCTTGCAGGAATCTCCCAGGTTCCCGGCCCAACGAAAGCCCCCAGACCCAAATGGAGAGGGGCTGCTTGGGGCCCCCCTGGGGGCCCTTCAGGCCAGCTAGGTCTTTGTGTCCTGGCTCCTTCGGTTTGGGAGCTGTTGCTGCAGTTGAGCATGTTGGCCGGAGAGTGCTTCTCGGGCCGCGATCTGTAATCTTGCAGGTACATCTCAGGTATCCATGCCCAACGAAAGCCCCCAGACCCAAATGGAGAGGGGCTGCTTGGGGGCCCCCTGGGGGCCCTTCAGGCCAGCTAGGTCTTTGGGTCCTGGCTCCTTCGCTTTGGGAGCTGTTGCTGCAGTTGGGCATGTTGGGCGGAGAGTGCTTCTCGGGCCGCGAACTGCAACCTTGCAGGTACCTCCCAGGTTCCCGGCCCAACGAAAGCCCCCAGACCCAAATTGAGAGGGGCTGCTTGGGGGCCCCCTGGGGGCCCTTCAGGCCAGCTAGGTCTTTGGGTCCTGGCTCCTTCGGTTTGGGAGCTGTTGCTGCAGTTGAGCATGTTGGCCGGAGAGTGCTTCTCGGGCCGCGAACTGTAACCTTGCAGGTACCTCTCAGGTATCCATGCCCAACGAAAGCCCCCAGACCCAAATTGAGAGGGGCTGCTTGGGGGCCCCCTGGGGGCCCTTCAGGCCAGCTAGGTCTTTGGGTCCTGGCTCCTTCGGTTTGGGTTCTGTTGCTGGATATTGGGCATGTTGGCCGGAGAGTGCTTCTCGGGCCGCGAACTGCAACCTTGCAGGAATCTCCCAGGTTCCCGGCCCAACGAAAGCCCCCAGACCCAAATGGAGAGGGGCTGCTTGGGGGCCCCCTGGGGGCCCTTCAGGCCAGCTAGGTCTTTGGGTCCTGGCTCCTTCGCTTTGGGAACTGTTGCTGCAGTTGGGCATTTTGGGCGGAGAGTACTTCTCAGGCCTGAACTGCAACCTTGAAGGAATCTCCCAGGTTCCCGGCCCAACGAAAGCCCCCAGACCCAAATGGAGAGGGGCTGCTTGGGGGCCCCCTGGGGGCCCTTCAGGCCAGCTAGGTCTTTGGGTCCTGGCTCATTCGGTTTGGGAGCTGTTGCTGCAGTTGGGCATGTTGGCCGGAGAGTGCTTCTCGGGCCGCGAACTGCAACCTTGCAGGAATCTCCCAGGTTCCCGGCCCAACGAAAGCCCCCAGACCCAAATTGAGAGGGGCTGCTTGGGGGCCCCCTGGGGGCCCTTCAGGCCAGCTAGGTCTTTGGGTCCTGGCTCCTTCGCTTTGGGAGCTGTTGCTGCAGTTGGGCATGTTGGCCGGAGAGTGCTTCTCGGGCCGCGAACTGCAACCTTGCAGGAATCTCCCAGGTTCCCGGACCAACGAAAGCCCCCAGACCCAAATTGAGAGGGGCTGCTTGGGGGCCCCCTGGGGGCCCTTCAGGCCAGCTAGGTCTTTGGGTCCTGGCTCCTTCGGTTTGGGAGCTGTTGCTGCAG
The DNA here is from genome assembly GCF_964237585.1 of Gallinula chloropus. NCBI lineage: Eukaryota > Metazoa > Chordata > Aves > Gruiformes > Rallidae > Gallinula > Gallinula chloropus. The sequence continues at coordinate 173,655 of NW_028168311.1, forward strand.
TTGGGCATGTTGGCCGGAGAGTGCTTTTCGGGCCGCGAACTGCAACCTTGCAGGAATCTCCCAGGTTCCCGGACCAACGAAAGCCCCCAGACCCAAATGGAGAGGGGCTGCTTGGGGGCCCCCTGGGGGCCCTTCAGGCCAGCTAGGTCTTTGTGTCCTGGCTCATTCGGTTTGGGAGCTGTTGCTGCAGTTGGGCATGTTGGCCGGAGAGTGCTTCTCGGGCGTCGAACTGCAACCTTGCAGGAATCTCCCAGGTTCCCGGCCCAACGAAAGCCCCCAGACCCAAATGGAGAGGGGCTGCTTGGGGGCCCCCTGGGGGCCCTTCAGGCCAGCTAGGTCTTTGGGTCCTGGCTCCTTCGCTTTGGGAGCTGTTGCTGGATATTGGGCATGTTGGCCGGAGAGTGCTTCTCGGGCCGCGAACTGCAACCTTGCAGGAATCTCCCAGGTTCCCGGCCCAACGAAAGCCCCCAGACCCAAATGGAGAGGGGCTGCTTGGGGGCCCCCTGGGGGCCCTTCAGGCCACCTAGCTCTTTGTATCCTGGCTCCTTCTGTTTGGGAGCTGTTGCTGCAGTTGGGCATGTTGGGCGGAGAGTGCTTCTCGGGCCGCGAACTGTAATCTTGCATGTACATCTCAGGTATCCATGCCCAACGAAAGCCCCCAGACCCAAATGGAGAGGGGCTGCTTGGGGGCCCCCTGGGGGCCCTTCAGGCCAGCTAGGTCTTTGGGTCCTGGCTCCTTCGGTTTGGGAGCTGTTGCTGCAGTTGGGCATGTTGGCCGGAGAGTGCTTCTCGGGCCGCGAACTGCAACCTTGCAGGAATCTCCCAGGTTCCATGCCCAACGAAAGCCACCAGACCCAAATTGAGAGGGGCTGCTTGGGGGCTCCCTGGGGGCCCTTCAGGCCAGCTATGTCTTTGGGTCCTGGCTCCTTCGCTTTGGGAGCTGTTGCTGCAGTTGGGCATGTTGGCCGGAGAGTGCTTCTCGGGCCGCGAACTGCAACCTTGCAGGAATCTCCCAGGTTCCCGACCCAACAAAAGCCCCCAGACCCAAATGGAGAGGGGCTGCTTGGGGGCCCCCTGGGGGCCCTTCAGGCCAGCTAGGTCTTTGGGTCCTGGCTCCTTCGCTTTGGGAGCTGTTGCTGCAGTTGGGCATGTTGGCCGGAGAGTGCTTCTCGGGCCGCGAACTGCAACCTTGCAGGAATCTCCCAGGTTCCCGGCCCAACGAATGCCCCCAGACCCAAATGGAGAGGGGCTGCTTGGGGGCCCCCTGGGGGCCCTTCAGGCCAGCTAGGTCTTTGGGTCCTGGCTCCTTCGGTTTGGGAGCTGTTGCTGCAGTTGGGCATGTTGGCCGGAGAGTGCTTCTCCGGCCGCGAACTGCAACCTTGCAGGTACCTCCCAGGTTCCCGGCCCAACTAAAGGCCCCAGACCCAAATGGAGAGGGGCTGCTTGGGGGCCCCCTGGGGGCCCTTCAGGCCAGCTAGGTCTTTGGGTCCTGGCTCCTTCGGTTTGGGAGCTGTTGCTGCAGTTGGGCATGTTGGCCGGAGAGTGCTTCTCGGGCCGCGAACTGCAACCTTGCAGGATTCTCCCAGGTTCCCGGCCCAACGAAAGCCCCCAGACCCAAATGGAGAGGGGCTGCTTGGGGCCCCCCTGGGGGCCCTTCAGGCCAGCTAGGTCTTTGGGTCCTGGCTCCTTCGCTTTGGGAGCTGTTGCTGCAGTTGGGCATGTTGGCCGGAGAGTGCTTCTCGGGCCGCGAACTGCAACCTTGCATGTACCTCCCAGGTTCCCGGCCCAACGAAAGCCCCCAGACCCAAATGGAGAGGGGCTGCTTGGGGGCCCCCTGGGGGCCCTTCAGGCCAGCTAGGTCTTTGGGTCCTGGCTCCTTCGCTTTGGGAGCTGTTGCTGCAGTTGGGCATGTTGGCCGGAGAGTGCTTCTCGGGCTGCGAACTGCAACTTTGCAGGAATCTCCCAGGTTACATGCCCAACGAAAGCCCCCAGACCCAAATGGAGAGGGGCTGCTTGGGGGCCCCCTGGGGGCCCTTCAGGCCAGCTAGGTCTTTGGGTCCTGGCTCCTTCGCTTTGGGAGCTGTTGCTGCAGTTGGGCATGTTGGCCGGAGAGTGCTTCTCGGGCCGCGAACTGCAACCTTGCATGTACCTCCCATATTCCCGGCCCAACGAAAGCCCCCAGACCCAAATGGAGAGGGGCTGCTTGGGGGCCCCCTGGGGGCCCTTCAGGCCAGCTAGGTCTTTGGGTCCTGGCTCCTTCGCTTTGGGAGCTGTTGCTGCAGTTGGGCATGTTGGCCGGAGAGTGCTTCTCGGGCCGCGAACTGCAACCTTGCAGGAATCTCCCAGGTTCCCGGCCCAACGAAAGCCCCCAGACCCAAATTGAGAGGGGCTGCTTGGGGGCCCCCTGGGGGCCCTTCAGGCCAGCTAGGTCTTTGGGTCCTGGCTCCTTCGCTTTGGGAGCTGTTGCTGCAGTTGGGCATGTTGGCCGGAGAGTGCTTCTCGGGCCGCGAACTGCAACCTTGCAGGAATCTCCCAGGTTCCCGGCCCAACGAAAGCCCCCAGACCCAAATGGAGAGGGGCTGCTTGGGGCCCCCCTGGGGGCCCTTCAGGCCAGCTAGGTCTTTGTGTCCTGGCTCCTTCGGTTTGGGAGCTGTTGCTGCAGTTGAGCATGTTGGCCGGAGAGTGCTTCTCGGGCCGCGAACTGTAATCTTGCAGGTACATCTCAGGTATCCATGCCCAACGAAAGCCCCCAGACCCAAATGGAGAGGGGCTGCTTGGGGGCCCCCTGGGGGCCCTTCAGGCCAGCTAGGTCTTTGGGTCCTGGCTCCTTCGCTTTGGGAGCTGTTGCTGCAGTTGGGCATGTTGGGCGGAGAGTGCTTCTCGGGCCGCGAACTGCAACCTTGCAGGTACCTCCCAGGTTCCCGGCCCAACGAAAGCCCCCAGACCCAAATTGAGAGGGGCTGCTTGGGGGCCCCCTGGGGGCCCTTCAGGCCAGCTAGGTCTTTGGGTCCTGGCTCCTTCGGTTTGGGAGCTGTTGCTGCAGTTGAGCATGTTGGCCGGAGAGTGCTTCTCGGGCCGCGAACTGTAACCTTGCAGGTACCTCTCAGGTATCCATGCCCAACGAAAGCCCCCAGACCCAAATTGAGAGGGGCTGCTTGGGGGCCCCCTGGGGGCCCTTCAGGCCAGCTAGGTCTTTGGGTCCTGGCTCCTTCGGTTTGGGAGCTGTTGCTGGATATTGGGCATGTTGGCCGGAGAGTGCTTCTCGGGCCGCGAACTGCAACCTTGCAGGAATCTCCCAGGTTCCCGGCCCAACGAAAGCCCCCAGACCCAAATGGAGAGGGGCTGCTTGGGGGCCCCCTGGGGGCCCTTCAGGCCAGCTAGGTCTTTGGGTCCTGGCTCCTTCGCTTTGGGAACTGTTGCTGCAGTTGGGCATTTTGGGCGGAGAGTACTTCTCAGGCCGCGAACTGCAACCTTGAAGGAATCTCCCAGGTTCCCGGCCCAACGAAAGCCCCCAGACCCAAATGGAGAGGGGCTGCTTGGGGGCCCCCTGGGGGCCCTTCAGGCCAGCTAGGTCTTTGGGTCCTGGCTCATTCGGTTTGGGAGCTGTTGCTGCAGTTGGGCATGTTGGCCGGAGAGTGCTTCTCGGGCCGCGAACTGCAACCTTGCAGGAATCTCCCAGGTTCCCGGCCCAACGAAAGCCCCCAGACCCAAATTGAGAGGGGCTGCTTGGGGGCCCCCTGGGGGCCCTTCAGGCCAGCTAGGTCTTTGGGTCCTGGCTCCTTCGGTTTGGGAGCTGTTGCTGCAGTTGGGCATGTTGGCCGGAGAGTGCTTCTCGGGCCGCGAACTGCAACCTTGCAGGAATCTCCCAGGTTCCCGGCCCAACAAAAGCCCCCAGACCCAAATGGAGAGGGGCTGCTTGGGGGCCCCCTGGGGGCCCTTCAGGCCACCTAGCTCTTTGTGTCCTGGCTCCTTCGGTTTGGGAGCTGTTGCTGCAGTTGGGCATGATGGGCGGAGAGTGCTTTTTGGCCCGAGAACTGTAATCTTGCAGGTACATCTCAGGTATCCATGCCCAACGAAAGCCCCCAGACCCAAATGGAGAGGGGCTGCTTGGGGGCCCCCTGGGGGCCCTTCAGGCCAGCTAGGTCTTTGGGTCCTGGCTCCTTCGGTTTGGGAGCTGTTGCTGCAGTTGGGCATGTTGGCCGGAGAGTGCTTCTCGGGCCGCGAACTGCAACCTTGCAGGAATCTCCCAGGTTCCATGCCCAACGAAAGCCACCAGACCCAAATTGAGAGGGGCTGCTTGGGGGCTCCCTGGGGGCCCTTCAGGCCAGCTAGGTCTTTGGGTCCTGGCTCCTTCGCTTTGGGAGCTGTTGCTGCAGTTGGGCATGTTGGCCGGAGAGTGCTTCTCGGGCCGCGAACTGCAACCTTGCAGGAATCTCCCAGGTTCCCGGCCCAACAAAAGCCCCCAGACCCAAATGGAGAGGGGCTGCTTGGGGGCCCCCTGGGGGCCCTTCAGGCCAGCTAGGTCTTTGGGTCCTGGCTCCTTCGCTTTGGGAGCTGTTGCTGCAGTTGGGCATGTTGGCCGGAGAGTGCTTCTCGGGCCGCGAACTGCAACCTTGCAGGAATCTCCCAGGTTCCCGGCCCAACGAATGCCCCCAGACCCAAATGGAGAGGGGCTGCTTGGGGGCCCCCTGGGGGCCCTTCAGGCCAGCTAGGTCTTTGGGTCCTGGCTCCTTCGGTTTGGGAGCTGTTGCTGCAGTTGGGCATGTTGGCCGGAGAGTGCTTCTCCGGCCGCGAACTGCAACCTTGCAGGTACCTCCCAGGTTCCCGGCCCAACTAAAGGCCCCAGACCCAAATGGAGAGGGGCTGCTTGGGGGCCCCCTGGGGGCCCTTCAGGCCAGCTAGGTCTTTGGGTCCTGGCTCCTTCGGTTTGGGAGCTGTTGCTGCAGTTGGGCATGTTGGCCGGAGAGTGCTTCTCGGGCCGCGAACTGCAACCTTGCAGGATTCTCCCAGGTTCCCGGCCCAACGAAAGCCCCCAGACCCAAATGGAGAGGGGCTGCTTGGGGGCCCCCTGGGGGCCCTTCAGGCCAGCTAGGTCTTTGGGTCCTGGCTCCTTCGGTTTGGGAGCTGTTGCTGCAGTTGGGCATGTTGGCCGGAGAGTGCTTCTCGGGCCGCGAACTGCAACCTTGCATGTACCTCCCAGGTTCCCGGCCCAACGAAAGCCCCCAGACCCAAATGGAGAGGGGCTGCTTGGGGGCCCCCTGGGGGCCCTTCAGGCCAGCTAGGTCTTTGGGTCCTGGCTCCTTCGCTTTGGGAGCTGTTGCTGCAGTTGGGCATGTTGGCCGGAGAGTGCTTCTCGGGCCGCGAACTGTAACCTTGCAGGTACCTCTCAGGTATCCATGCCCAACGAAAGCCCCCAGACCCAAATTGAGAGGGGCTGCTTGGGGGCCCCCTGGGGGCCCTTCAGGCCAGCTAGGTCTTTGGGTCCTGGCTCCTTCGGTTTGGGAGCTGTTGCTGGATATTGGGCATGTTGGCCGGAGAGTGCTTCTCGGGCCGCGAACTGCAACCTTGCAGGAATCTCCCAGGTTCCCGGCCCAACGAAAGCCCCCAGACCCAAATGGAGAGGGGCTGCTTGGGGGCCCCCTGGGGGCCCTTCAGGCCAGCTAGGTCTTTGGGTCCTGGCTCCTTCGCTTTGGGAACTGTTGCTGCAGTTGGGCATTTTGGGCGGAGAGTACTTCTCAGGCCGCGAACTGCAACCTTGAAGGAATCTCCCAGGTTCCCGGCCCAACGAAAGCCCCCAGACCCAAATGGAGAGGGGCTGCTTGGGGGCCCCCTGGGGGCCCTTCAGGCCAGCTAGGTCTTTGGGTCCTGGCTCATTCGGTTTGGGAGCTGTTGCTGCAGTTGGGCATGTTGGCCGGAGAGTGCTTCTCGGGCCGCGAACTGCAACCTTGCAGGAATCTCCCAGGTTCCCGGCCCAACGAAAGCCCCCAGACCCAAATTGAGAGGGGCTGCTTGGGGGCCCCCTGGGGGCCCTTCAGGCCAGCTAGGTCTTTGGGTCCTGGCTCCTTCGGTTTGGGAGCTGTTGCTGCAGTTGGGCATGTTGGCCGGAGAGTGCTTCTCGGGCCGCGAACTGCAACCTTGCAGGAATCTCCCAGGTTCCCGGACCAACGAAAGCCCCCAGACCCAAATTGAGAGGGGCTGCTTGGGGGCCCCCTGGGGGCCCTTCAGGCCAGCTAGGTCTTTGGGTCCTGGCTCCTTCGGTTTGGGAGCTGTTGCTGCAGTTGGGCATGTTGGCCGGAGAGTGCTTTTCGGGCCGCGAACTGCAACCTTGCAGGAATCTCCCAGGTTCCCGGACCAACGAAAGCCCCCAGACCCAAATGGAGAGGGGCTGCTTGGGGGCCCCCTGGGGGCCCTTCAGGCCAGCTAGGTCTTTGTGTCCTGGCTCATTCGGTTTGGGAGCTGTTGCTGCAGTTGGGCATGTTGGCCGGAGAGTGCTTCTCGGGCGTCGAACTGCAACCTTGCAGGAATCTCCCAGGTTCCCGGCCCAACGAAAGCCCCCAGACCCAAATGGAGAGGGGCTGCTTGGGGGCCCCCTGGGGGCCCTTCAGGCCAGCTAGGTCTTTGGGTCCTGGCTCCTTCGCTTTGGGAGCTGTTGCTGGATATTGGGCATGTTGGCCGGAGAGTGCTTCTCGGGCCGCGAACTGCAACCTTGCAGGAATCTCCCAGGTTCCCCGCCCAACGAAAGCCCCCAGACCCAAATGGAGAGGGGCTGCTTGGGGGCCCCCTGGGGGCCCTTCAGGCCAGCTAGGTCTTTGGGTCCTGGCTCCTTCGGTTTGGGAGCTGTTGCTGCAGTTGGGCATGTTGGGCGGAGAGTGCTTCTCGGGCCGCGAACTGTAATCTTGCAGGTACATCTCAGGTATCCATGCCCAACGAAAGCCCCCAGACCCAAATGGAGAGGGGCTGCTTGGGGGCCCCCTGGGGGCCCTTCAGGCCAGCTAGGTCTTTGGGTCCTGGCTCCTTCGGTTTGGGAGCTGTTGCTGCAGTTGGGCATGTTGGCCGGAGAGTGCTTCTCGGGCCGCGAACTGCAACCTTGCAGGTACCTCCCAGGTTCCCGGCCCAACGAAAGCCCCCAGACCCAAATTGAGAGGGGCTGCTTGGGGCCCCCCTGGGGGCCCTTCAGGCCAGCTAGGTCTTTGGGTCCTGGCTCCTTCGGTTTGGGAGCTGTTGCTGCAGTTGGGCATGTTGGCCGGAGAGTGCTTCTCGGGTCGCGAACTGCAACCTTGCAGGTACCTCCCAGGTTCCCGGCCCAACGAAAACCCCCAGACCCAAATTGAGAGGGGCTGCTTGGGGGCCCCATGGGGGCCCTTCAGGCCAGCTAGGTCTTTGGGTCCTGGCTCCTTCGCTTTGGGAGCTGTTGCTGCAGTTGGGCATGTTGGCCGGAGAGTGCTTCTCGGGCCGCGAAGTGTAACTTGCAGGTACCTCTCAGGTATACATGCCCAACGAAAGCCCCCAGACCCAAATTGAGAGGGGCTGCTTGGTGGCCTTCTGGGGGCCCTTCAGGCCAGCTAGGTCTTTGGGTCCTGGCTCCTTCGGTTTGGGAGCTGTTGCTGGATATTGGGCATGTTGGCCGGAGAGTGCTTCTCGGGCCGCGAACTGCAACCTTGCAGGAATCTCCCAGGTTCCCGGCCCAACGAAAGCCCCCAGACCCAAATTGAGAGGGGCTGCTTGGGGGCCCCCTGGGGGCCCTTCAGGCCAGCTAGGTCTTTGGGTCCTGGCTCCTTCGCTTTGGGAGCTGTTGCTGCAGTTGGGCATGTTGGCCGGAGAGTGCTTCTCGGGCCGCGAACTGCAACCTTGCAGGAATCTCCCAGGTTCCCGGCCCAACGAAAGCCCCCAGACCCAAATGGAGAGGGGCTGCTTGGTGGCCCCCTGGGGGCCCTTCAGGCCAGCTAGGTCTTTGGGTCCTGGCTCCTTCGGTTTGGGAGCTGTTGCTGCAGTTGGGCATGTTGGCCGGAGAGTGCTTCTCGGGCCGCGAACTGCAACCTTGCAGGAATCTCCCAGGTTCCCGGCCCAACGAAAGCCCCCAGACCCAAATTGAGAGGGGCTGCTTGGGGGCCCCCTGGGGGCCCTTCAGGCCAGCTAGGTCTTTGGGTCCTGGCTCCTTCGCTTTGGGAGCTGATGCTGCAGTTGAGCATGTTGGCCGGAGAGTGCTTCTCGGGCCGCGAACTGTAACCTTGCAGGTACCTCTCAGGTATACATGCCCAACGAAAGCCCCCAGACCCAAATGGAGAGCGGCTGCTTGGGGGCCCCCTGGGGGCCCTTCAGGCCAGCTAGGTCTTTGGGTCCTGGCTCCTTCGCTTTGGCAGCTGTTGCTGCAGTTGGGCATGTTGGGCGGAGAGTGCTTCTCGGGCCGCGAACTGCAACCTTGAAGGAATCTCCCAGGTTCCCGGCCCAACGAAAGCCCCCAGACCCAAATGGAGAGGGGCTGCTTGGGGGCCCCCTGTGGGCCCTTCAGGCCAGCTAGGTCTTTGGGTCCTGGCTCCTTCGCTTTGGGAGCTGTTGCTGCAGTTGTGCATGTTGGCCGGAGAGTGCTTCTCGGGCCGCGAACTGCAACCTTGCAGGTACCTCCCATATTCCCGGCCCAACGAAAGCCCCCAGACCCAAATGGAGAGGGGCTGCTTGGGGGCCCCCTGGGGGCCCTTCAGGCCAGCTAGGTCTTTGGGTCCTGGCTCCTTCGGTTTGGCAGCTGTTGCTGCAGTTGGGCATGTTGGCCGGAGAGTGCTTCTCGGGCCGCGAACTGCAACCTTGCAGGAATCTCCCAGGTTCCCGGCCCAACGAAAACCCCCAGACCCAAATGGAGAGGGGCTGCTTGGGGGCCCCCTGGGGGCCCTTCAGGCCAGCTAGGTCTTTGGGTCCTGGCTCCTTCGCTTTGGGAGCTGTTGCTGGATATTGGGCATGTTGGCCGGAGAGTGCTTCTCGGGCCGCGAACTGCAACCTTGCAGGATTCTCCCAGGTTCCCGGCCCAACGAAAGCCCCCAGACCCAAATGGAGAGGAGCTCCTTGGGGGCCCCATGGGGGCCCTTCAGGCCAGCTAGGTCTTTGGGTCCTGGCTCCTTCGGTTTGGGAGCTGTTGCTGCAGTTGAGCATGTTGGCCGGAGAGTGCTTCTCGGGCCGCGAACTGCAACCTTGCAGGATTCTCCCAGGTTCCATGCCCAACGAAAGCCCCCAGACCCAAATTGAGAGGGGCTGCTTGGGGGCCCCCTGGGGGCCCTTCAGGCCACCTAGGTCTTTGGGTCCTGGCTCCTTCGGTTTGGGAGCTGTTTCTGCAGTTGGGCATGTTGGCCGGAGAGTGCTTCTCGGGCCGCGAACTGCAACCTTGCAGGATTCTCCCAGGTTCCCGGCCCAACGAAAGCCCCCAGACCCAAATGGAGAGGGGCTGCTTGGGGGCCCCCTGGGGGCCCTTCAGGCCAGCTAGGTCTTTGGGTCCTGGCTCCTTCGCCTTGGGAGCTGTTGCTGCAGTTGGGCATGTTGGCCGGAGAGTGCTTCTCGGGCCGCGAACTGCAACCTTGCAGGATTCTCCCAGGTTCCCGGCCCAACGAAAGCCCCCAGACCCAAATGGAGAGTGGCTGCTTGGGGGCCCCCTGGGGGCCCTTCAGGCCAGCTAGGTCTTTGGGTCCTGGCTCCTTCGCTTTGGGAGCTGTTGCTGCAGTTGGGCATGTTGGCCGGAGAGTGCTTCTCGGGCCGCGAACTGCAACCTTGCAGGATTCTCCCAGGTTCCATGCCCAACGAAAGCCCCCAGACCCAAATGGAGAGGGGCTGCTTGGGGGCCCCCTGGGGGCCCTTCAGGCCAGCTAGGTCTTTGTGTCCTGGCTCCTTCGCTTTGGGAGCTGTTGCTGCAGTTGGGCATGTTGGGCGGAGAGTGCTTCTCGGGCCGTGAACTGCAACCTTGAAGGAATCTCCCAGGTTCCCGGCCCAACGAAAGCCCCCAGACCAAAATGGAGAGGGGCTGCTTGGGGGCCCCCTGTGGGCCCTTCAGGCCAGCTAGGTCTTTGTGTCCTGGCTCATTCGGTTTGGGAGCTGTTGCTGCAGTTGGGCATGTTGGCCGGAGAGTGCTTCTCGGGCGTCGAACTGCAACCTTGCAGGAATCTCCCAGGTTCCCGGCCCAACGAAAGCCCCCAGACCCAAATGGAGAGGGACTGCTTGGGGGCCCCCTGGGGGCCCTTCAGGCCAGCTAGGTCTTTGGGTCCTGGCTCCTTCGCTTTGGGAGCTGTTGCTGGATATTGGGCATGTTGGCCGGAGAGTGCTTCTCGGGCCGCGAACTGCAACCTTGCAGGAATCTCCCAGGTTCCCGGCCCAACGAAAGCCCCCAGACCCAAATGGAGAGGGGCTGCTTGGGGGCCCCCTGGGGGCCCTTCAGGCCACCTAGCTCTTTGTGTCCTGGCTCCTTCTGTTTGGGAGCTGTTGCTGCAGTTGGGCATGTTGGGCGGAGAGTGCTTCTCGGGCCGCGAACTGTAATATTGCAGGTACATCTCAGGTATCCATGCCCAACGAAAGCCCCCAGACCCAAATGGAGAGGGGCTGCTTGGGGGCCCCCTGGGGGCCCTTCAGGCCAGCTAGGTCTTTGGGTCCTGGCTCCTTCGGTTTGGGAGCTGTTGCTGCAGTTGGGCATGTTGGCCGGAGAGTGCTTCTCGGGCCGCGAACTGCAACCTTGCAGGAATCTCCCAGGTTCCCGGCCCAACGAAAGCCCCCAGACCCAAATGGAGAGGGGCTGCTTGGGGGCCCCCTGGGGGCCCTTCAGGCCAGCTAGGTCTTTGGGTCCTGGCTCCTTCGCTTTGGGAGCTGTTGCTGCAGTTGGGCATGTTGGCCGGAGAGTGCTTCTCGGGCCGCGAACTGCAACCTTGCAGGAATCTCCCAGGTTCCCGGCCCAACGAAAGCCCCCAGACCCAAATGGAGAGGGGCTGCTTGGGGGCCCCCTGGGGGCCCTTCAGGCCAGCTAGGTCTTTGGGTCCTGGCTCCTTCGGTTTGGGAGCTGTTGCTGCAGTTGGGCATGTTGGCCGGAGAGTGCTTCTCCGGCCGCGAACTGCAACCTTGCAGGTACCTCCCAGGTTCCCGGCCCAACTGAAGCCCCCAGACCCAAATGGAGAGGAGCTCCATGGGGGCCCCCTGGGGGCCCTTCAGGCCACCTAGGTCTTTGGGTCCTGGCTCCTTCGCTTTGGGAGCTGTTGCTGCAGTTGAGCATGTTGGCCGGAGAGTGCTTCTCGGGCCGCGAACTGCAACCTTGCAGGATTCTCCCAGGTTCCATGCCCAACGAAAGCCCCCAGACCCAAATGGAGAGGGGCTGCTTGGGGGCCCCCTGGGGGCCCTTCAGGCCAGCTAGGTCTTTGGGTCCTGGCTCCTTCGGTTTGGGAGCTGTTGCTGCAGTTGGGCATGTTGGCCGGAGAGTGCTTCTCGGGCCGCGAACTGCAACCTTGCAGGATTCTCCCAGGTTCCATGCCCAACGAAAGCCCCCAGACCCAAATGGAGAGGGGCTGCTTGGGGGCCCCCTGGGGGCCCTTCAGGCCAGCTAGGTCTTTGGGTCCTGGCTCCTTCGCTTTGGGAGCTGTTGCTGCAGTTGGGCATGTTGGCCGGAGAGTGCTTCTCGGGCCGCGAACTGCAACCTTGCAGGATTCTCCCAGGTTCCCGGCCCAACGAAAGCCCCCAGACCCAAATTGAGAGGGGCTGCTTGGGGGCCCCCTGGGGGCCCTTCAGGCCAGCTAGGTCTTTGGGTCCTGGCTCCTTTGCTTTGGGAGCTGTTGCTGCAGTTGGACATGTTGGCCGGAGAGTGCTTCTCGGGCCGCGAACTGCAACCTTGCAGGTACCTCCCAGGTTCCCGGCCCAACGAAAGCCCCCAGACCCAAATGGAGAGGGGCTGCTTGGGGGCCCCCTGGGGGCCCTTCAGGCCAGCTAGGTCTTTGGGTCCTGGCTCATTCGGTTTGGGAGCTGTTGCTGCAGTTGGGCATGTTGGCCAGAGAGTGCTTCTCGGGCCGCGAACTGCAACCTTGCAGGTACCTACCAGGTTCCCGGACCAACGAAAGCCCCCAGACCCAAATGGAGAGGGGCTGCTTGGGGGCCCCCTGGGGGCCCTTCAGGCCAGCTAGGTCTTTGGGTCCTGGCTCCTTCGCTTTGGGAGCTGTTGCTGCAGTTGGGCATGTTGGCCGGAGAGTGCTTCTCGGGCCGCGAACTGCAACCTTGCAGGATTCTCCCAGGTTCCCGGCCCAACGAAAGCCACCAGACCCAAATTGAGAGGGGCTGCTTGGGGGCTCCCTGGGGGCCCTTCAGGCCAGCTATGTCTTTGGGTCCTGGCTCCTTCGGTTTGGGAGCTGTTGCTGCAGTTGGGCATGTTGGCCGGAGAGTGCTTCTCGGGCCGCGAACTGCAACCTTGCAGGAATCTCCCAGGTTCCCGGCCCAACAAAAGCCCCCAGACCCAAATGGAGAGGGGCTGCTTGGGGGCCCCCTGGGGGCCCTTCAGGCCAGCTAGGTCTTTGGGTCCTGGCTCCTTCGCTTTGGGAGCTGTTGCTGCAGTTGGGCATGTTGGCCGGAGAGTGCTTCTCGGGCCGCGAACTGCAACCTTGCAGGAATCTCCCAGGTTCCCGGCCCAACGAATGCCCCCAGACCCAAATGGAGAGGGGCTGCTTGGGGGCCCCCTGGGGGCCCTTCAGGCCAGCTAGGTCTTTGGGTCCTGGCTCCTTCGGTTTGGGAGCTGTTGCTGCAGTTGGGCATGTTGGCCGGAGAGTGCTTCTCCGGCCGCGAACTGCAACCTTGCAGGATTCTCCCAGGTTCCCGGCCCAACGAAAGCCCCCAGACCCAAATGGAGAGGGGCTGCTTGGGGGCCCCCTGGGGGCCCTTCAGGCCAGCTAGGTCTTTGGGTCCTGGCTCCTTCGGTTTGGGAGCTGTTGCTGCAGTTGAGCATGTTGGCCGGAGAGTGCTTCTCGGGCCGCGAACTGTAACCTTGCAGGTACCTCTCAGGTATCCATGCCCAACGAAAGCCCCCAGACCCAAATGGAGAGGGGCTGCTTGGGGGCCCCCTGGGTGCCCTTCAGGCCAGCTAGGTCTTTGGGTCCTGGCTCATTCGGTTTGGGAGCTGTTGCTGCAGTTGGGCATGTTGGCCGGAGAGTGCTTCTCGGGCCTCGAACTGCAACCTTGCAGGAATCTCCCAGGTTCCCGGCCCAACGAAAGCCCCCAGACCCAAATGGAGAGGGGCTGCTTGGGGGCCGCCTGGGGGCCCTTCAGGCCAGCTAGGTCTTTGGGTCCTGGCTCCTTCGGTTTGGGAGCTGTTGCTGCAGTTGGGCATGTTGGCCGGAGAGTGCTTCTCCGGCCGCGAACTGCAACCTTGCAGGTACCTCCCAGGTTCCCGCCCAACTGAAGCCCCCAGACCCAAATGGAGAGGAGCTCCTTGGGGGCCCCCTGGGGGCCCTTCAGGCCAGCTAGGTCTTTGGGTCCTGGCTCCTTCGCTTTGGGAGCTGTTGCTGCAGTTGGGCATGTTGGCCGGAGAGTGCTTCTCGGGCCGCGAACTGCAACCTTGCAGGATTCTCCCAGGTTCCATGCCCAACGAAAGCCCCCAGACCCAAATGGAGAGGGGCTGCTTGGGGGCCCCCTGGGGGCCCTTCAGGCCAGCTAGGTCTTTGGGTCCTGGCTCCTTCGGTTTGGGAGCTGTTGCTGCAGTTGGGCATGTTGGCCGGAGAGTGCTTCTCGGGCCGCGAACTGCAACCTTGCAGGATTCTCCCAGGTTCCATGCCCAACGAAAGCCCCCAGACCCAAATGGAGAGGGGCTGCTTGGGGGCCCCCTGGGGGCCCTTCAGGCCAGCTAGGTCTTTGGGTCCTGGCTCCTTCGCTTTGGGAGCTGTTGCTGCAGTTGGGCATGTTGGCCGGAGAGTGCTTCTCGGGCCGCGAACTGCAACCTTGCAGGATTCTCCCAGGTTCCCGGCCCAACGAAAGCCCCCAGACCCAAATTGAGAGGGGCTGCTTGGGGGCCCCCTGGGGGCCCTTCAGGCCAGCTAGGTCTTTGGGTCCTGGCTCCTTTGCTTTGGGAGCTGTTGCTGCAGTTGGGCATGTTGGCCGGAGAGTGCTTCTCGGGCCGCGAACTGCAACCTTGCAGGTACCTCCCAGGTTCCCGGCCCAACGAAAGCCCCCAGACCCAAATGGAGAGGGGCTGCTTGGGGGCCCCCTGGGGGCCCTTCAGGCCAGCTAGGTCTTTGGGTCCTGGCTCATTCGGTTTGGGAGCTGTTGCTGCAGTTGGGCATGTTGGCCGGAGAGTGCTTCTCGGGCCGCGAACTGCAACCTTGCAGGTACCTCCCAGGTTCCCGGCCCAACGAAAGCCCCCAGACCCAAATGGAGAGGGGCTGCTTGGGGGCCCCCTGGGGGCCCTTCAGGCCAGCTAGGTCTTTGGGTCCTGGCTCCTTCGGTTTGGGAGCTGTTGCTGCAGTTGGGCATGTTGGGCGGAGAGTGCTTCTCGGGCCGCGAACTGCAACCTTGCAGGTACCTCCCAGGTTCCCGGCCCAACGAAAGCCCCCAGACCCAAATGGAGAGGGGCTGCTTGGGGGCCCCCTGGGGGCCCTTCAGGCCAGCTAGGTCTTTGGGTCCTGGCTCCTTCGCTTTGGGAGCTGTTGCTGCAGTTGGGCATGTTGGGCGGAGAGTGCTTCTCCGGCCTCGAACTGCAACCTTGAAGGAATCTCCCAGGTTTCCGGCCCAACGAAAGCCCCCAGACCCAAATGGAGAGGGGCTGCTTGGGGGCCCCCTGTGGGCCCTTCAGGCCAGCTAGGTCTTTGTGTCCTGGCTCATTCGGTTTGGGAGCTGTTGCTGCAGTTGGGCATGTTGGCCGGAGAGTGCTTCTCGGGCGTCGAACTGCAACCTTGCAGGAATCTCCCAGGTTCCCGGCCCAACGAAAGCCCCCAGACCCAAATGGAGAGGGGCTGCTTGGGGGCCCCCTGGGGGCCCTTCAGGCCAGCTAGGTCTTTGGGTCCTGGCTCCTTCGCTTTGGGAGCTGTTGCTGGATATTGGGCATGTTGGCCGGAGAGTGCTTCTCGGGCCGCGAACTGCAACCTTGCAGGATTCTCCCAGGTTCCCGGCCCAACGAAAGCCCCCAGACCCAAATGGAGAGGGGCTGCTTGGGGGCCCCCTGGGGGCCCTTCAGGCCACCTAGCTCTTTGTGTCCTGGCTCCTTCTGTTTGGGAGCTGTTGCTGCAGTTGGGCATGTTGGGCGGAGAGTGCTTCTTGGGCCGCGAACTGTAACCTTGCAGGTACATCTCAGGTATCCATTCCCAACGAAAGCCCCCAGACCCAAATGGAGAGGGGCTGCTTGGGGGCCCCCTGGGGGCCCTTCAGGCCAGCTAGGTCTTTGGGTCCTGGCTCCTTCGCTTTGGGAGCTGTTGCTGCAGTTGGGCATGTTGGCCGGAGAGTGCTTCTCGGGCCGCGAACTGTAACCTTGCAGGTACCTCTCAGGTATCCATGCCCAACGAAAGCCCCCAGACCCAAATTGAGAGGGGCTGCTTGGTGGCCCCCTGGGGGCCCTTCAGGCCAGCTAGGTCTTTGGGTCCTGGCTCCTTCGCTTTGGGAGCTGTTGCTGCAGTTGGGCATGTTGGCCGGAGAGTGCTTCTCGGGCCGCGATCTGCAACCTTGCAGGTAGCTCCCAGGTTCCCGGCCCAACGAAAGCCCCCACACCCAAATGGAGAGGGTCTGCTTGGGGGCCCCCTGGGGGCATTTCAGGCCAGCTAGGTCTTTGGGTCCTGGCTCCTTCGGTTTGGGAGCTGTTGCTGCAGTTGGGCATGTTGGCCGGAGAGTGCTTCTCGGGCCGCAAACTGCAACCTTGCAGGTACCTCCCAGGTTCCCGGCCCAACGAAAGCCCCCAGACCCAAATGGAGAGGGGCTGCTTGGGGGCCCGCTGTGGGCCCTTCAGGCCAGCTAGGTCTTTGTGTCCTGGCTCATTCGCTTTGGGAGCTGTTGCTGCAGTTGGGCATGTTGGCCGGAGAGTGCTTCTCGGGCCGCGAACTGCAACCTTGCAGGTACCTCCCAGGTTCCATGCCCAACGAAAGCCCCCAGACCCAAATGGAGAGGGGCTGCTTGGGGGCCCCCTGGGGGCCCTTCAGGCCAGCTAGGTCTTTGGGTCCTGGCTCCTTCGGTTTGGGAGCTGTTGCTGCAGTTGGGCATGTTGGCCGGAGAGTGCTTCTCGGGCCGCGAACTGCAACCTTGCAGGATTCTCCCAGGTTCCCGGCCCAACGAAAGCCCCCAGACCCAAATGGAGAGGGGCTGCTTGGGGGCCCCCTGGGGACCCTTCAGGCCAGCTAGGTCTTTGGGTCCTGGCTCCTTCGCTTTGGGAGCTGTTGCTGCAGTTGGGCATGTTGGCCGGAGAGTGCTTCTCGGGCCGCGAACTGCAACCTTGCAGGATTCTCCCAGGTTCCCGGCCCAACGAAAGCCCCTAGACCCAAATGGAGAGGGGCTGCTTGGGGCCCCCCTGGGGGCCCTTCAGGCCAGCTAGGTCTTTGGGTCCTGGCTCCTTCGGTTTGGGAGCTGTTGCTGCAGTTGGGCATGTTGGCCGGAGAGTGCTTCTCGGGCCGCGAACTGCAACCTTGCAGGAATCTCCCAGGTTCCATGCCCAACGAAAGCCCCCAGACCCAAATTGAGAGGGGCTGCTTGGGGGCCCCCTGGGGGCCCTTCAGGCCAGCTAGGTCTTTGGGTCCTGGCTCCTTCGCTTTGGGAGCTGTTGCTGCAGTTGGGCATGTTGGCCGGAGAGTGCTTCTCAGGCCGCGAACTGCAACCTTGCAGGAATCTCCCAGGTTCCCGGCCCAACGAAAGCCCCCAGACCCAAATGGAGAGGGGCTGCTTGGGGGCCCCCTGGGGGCCCTTCAGGCCAGCTAGGTCTTTGGGTCCTGGCTCCTTCGCTTTGGGAGCTGTTGCTGGATATTGGGCATGTTGGCCGGAGAGTGCTTCTCGGGCCGCGAACTGCAACCTTGCAGGATTCTCCCAGGTTCCCGGCCCAACGAAAGCCCCCAGACCCAAATGGAGAGGGGCTGCTTGGGGGCCCCCTGGGGGCCCTTCAGGCCACCTAGCTCTTTGTGTCCTGGCTCCTTCTGTTTGGGAGCTGTTGCTGCAGTTGGGCATGTTGGGCGGAGAGTGCTTCTTGGGCCGCGAACTGTAACCTTGCAGGTACATCTCAGGTATCCATTCCCAACGAAAGCCCCCAGACCCAAATGGAGAGGGGCTGCTTGGGGGCCCCCTGGGGGCCCTTCAGGCCAGCTAGGTCTTTGGGTCCTGGCTCCTTCGCTTTGGGAGCTGTTGCTGCAGTTGGGCATGTTGGCCGGAGAGTGCTTCTCGGGCCGCGAACTGTAACCTTGCAGGTACCTCTCAGGTATCCATGCCCAACGAAAGCCCCCAGACCCAAATTGAGAGGGGCTGCTTGGTGGCCCCCTGGGGGCCCTTCAGGCCAGCTAGGTCTTTGGGTCCTGGCTCCTTCGCTTTGGGAGCTGTTGCTGCAGTTGGGCATGTTGGCCGGAGAGTGCTTCTCGGGCCGCGATCTGCAACCTTGCAGGTAGCTCCCAGGTTCCCGGCCCAACGAAAGCCCCCACACCCAAATGGAGAGGGTCTGCTTGGGGGCCCCCTGGGGGCATTTCAGGCCAGCTAGGTCTTTGGGTCCTGGCTCCTTCGGTTTGGGAGCTGTTGCTGCAGTTGGGCATGTTGGCCGGAGAGTGCTTCTCGGGCCGCAAACTGCAACCTTGCAGGTACCTCCCAGGTTCCCGGCCCAACGAAAGCCCCCAGACCCAAATGGAGAGGGGCTGCTTGGGGGCCCGCTGTGGGCCCTTCAGGCCAGCTAGGTCTTTGTGTCCTGGCTCATTCGCTTTGGGAGCTGTTGCTGCAGTTGGGCATGTTGGCCGGAGAGTGCTTCTCGGGCCGCGAACTGCAACCTTGCAGGTACCTCCCAGGTTCCATGCCCAACGAAAGCCCCCAGACCCAAATGGAGAGGGGCTGCTTGGGGGCCCCCTGGGGGCCCTTCAGGCCAGCTAGGTCTTTGGGTCCTGGCTCCTTCGGTTTGGGAGCTGTTGCTGCAGTTGGGCATGTTGGCCGGAGAGTGCTTCTCGGGCCGCGAACTGCAACCTTGCAGGATTCTCCCAGGTTCCCGGCCCAACGAAAGCCCCCAGACCCAAATGGAGAGGGGCTGCTTGGGGGCCCCCTGGGGACCCTTCAGGCCAGCTAGGTCTTTGGGTCCTGGCTCCTTCGCTTTGGGAGCTGTTGCTGCAGTTGGGCATGTTGGCCGGAGAGTGCTTCTCGGGCCGCGAACTGCAACCTTGCAGGATTCTCCCAGGTTCCCGGCCCAACGAAAGCCCCCAGACCCAAATGGAGAGGGGCTGCTTGGGGCCCCCCTGGGGGCCCTTCAGGCCAGCTAGGTCTTTGGGTCCTGGCTCCTTCGGTTTGGGAGCTGTTGCTGCAGTTGGGCATGTTGGCCGGAGAGTGCTTCTCGGACCGCGAACTGCAACCTTGCAGGAATCTCCCAGGTTCCATGCCCAACGAAAGCCCCCAGACCCAAATTGAGAGGGGCTGCTTGGGGGCCCCCTGGGGGCCCTTCAGGCCAGCTAGGTCTTTGGGTCCTGGCTCCTTCGCTTTGGGAGCTGTTGCTGCAGTTGGGCATGTTGGCCGGAGAGTGCTTCTCGGGCCGCGAACTGCAACCTTGCAGGAATCTCCCAGGTTCCCGGCCCAACGAAAGCCCCCAGACCCAAATGGAGAGGGGCTGCTTGGTGGCCTTCTGGGGGCCCTTCAGGCCAGCTAGGTCTTTGGGTCCTGGCTCCTTCGCTTTGGGAGCTGTTGCTGCAGTTGAGCATGTTGGCCGGAGAGTGCTTCTCGGGCCGCGAACTGCAACCTTGCAGGATTCTCCCAGGTTCCCGGCCCAACGAAAGCCCCCAGACCCAAATGGAGAGGGGCTGCTTGGGGGCCCCCTGGGGGCCCTTCAGGCCACCTAGCTCTTTGTGTCCTGGCTCCTTCTGTTTGGGAGCTGTTGCTGCAGTTGGGCATGTTGGGCGGAGAGTGCTTCTTGGGCCGCGAACTGTAACCTTGCAGGTACATCTCAGGTATCCATTCCCAACGAAAGCCCCCAGACCCAAATGGAGAGGGGCTGCTTGGGGGCCCCCTGGGGGCCCTTCAGGCCAGCTAGGTCTTTGGGTCCTGGCTCCTTCGCTTTGGGAGCTGTTGCTGCAGTTGGGCATGTTGGCCGGAGAGTGCTTCTCGGGCCGCGAACTGTAACCTTGCAGGTACCTCTCAGGTATCCATGCCCAACGAAAGCCCCCAGACCCAAATTGAGAGGGGCTGCTTGGGGGCCCCCTGGGGGCCCTTCAGGCCAGCTAGGTCTTTGGGTCCTGGCTCCTTCGCTTTGGGAGCTGTTGCTGCAGTTGGGCATGTTGGCCGGAGAGTGCTTCTCGGGCCGCGATCTGCAACCTTGCAGGTAGCTCCCAGGTTCCCGGCCCAACGAAAGCCCCCACACCCAAATGGAGAGGGTCTGCTTGGGGGCCCCCTGGGGGCATTTCAGGCCAGCTAGGACCTTGGGTCCTGGCTCCTTCGGTTTGGGAGCTGTTGCTGCAGTTGGGCATGTTGGCCGGAGAGTGCTTCTCGGGCCGCAAACTGCAACCTTGCAGGTACCTCCCAGGTTCCCGGCCCAACGAAAGCCCCCAGACCCAAATGGAGAGGGGCTGCTTGGGGGCCCGCTGTGGGCCCTTCAGGCCAGCTAGGTCTTTGTGTCCTGGCTCATTCGCTTTGGGAGCTGTTGCTGCAGTTGGGCATGTTGGCCGGAGAGTGCTTCTCGGGCCGCGAACTGCAACCTTGCAGGTACCTCCCAGGTTCCATGCCCAACGAAAGCCCCCAGACCCAAATGGAGAGGGGCTGCTTGGGGGCCCCCTGGGGGCCCTTCAGGCCAGCTAGGTCTTTGGGTCCTGGCTCCTTCGGTTTGGGAGCTGTTGCTGCAGTTGGGCATGTTGGCCGGAGAGTGCTTCTCGGGCCGCGAACTGCAACCTTGCAGGATTCTCCCAGGTTCCCGGCCCAACGAAAGCCCCCAGACCCAAATGGAGAGGGGCTGCTTGGGGGCCCCCTGGGGACCCTTCAGGCCAGCTAGGTCTTTGGGTCCTGGCTCCTTCGCTTTGGGAGCTGTTGCTGCAGTTGGGCATGTTGGCCGGAGAGTGCTTCTCGGGCCGCGAACTGCAACCTTGCAGGATTCTCCCAGGTTCCCGGCCCAACGAAAGCCCCCAGACCCAAATGGAGAGGGGCTGCTTGGGGCCCCCCTGGGGGCCCTTCAGGCCAGCTAGGTCTTTGGGTCCTGGCTCCTTCGGTTTGGGAGCTGTTGCTGCAGTTGGGCATGTTGGCCGGAGAGTGCTTCTCGGGCCGCGAACTGCAACCTTGCAGGAATCTCCCAGGTTCCATGCCCAACGAAAGCCCCCAGACCCAAATTGAGAGGGGCTGCTTGGGGGCCCCCTGGGGGCCCTTCAGGCCAGCTAGGTCTTTGGGTCCTGGCTCCTTCGCTTTGGGAGCTGTTGCTGCAGTTGGGCATGTTGGCCGGAGAGTGCTTCTCGGGCCGCGAACTGCAACCTTGCAGGAATCTCCCAGGTTCCCGGCCCAACGAAAGCCCCCAGACCCAAATGGAGAGGGGCTGCTTGGGGGCCCCCTGGGGGCCCTTCAGGCCAGCTAGGTCTTTGGGTCCTGGCTCCTTCGCTTTGGGAGCTGTTGCTGCAGTTGAGCATGTTGGCCGGAGAGTGCTTCTCGGGCCGCGAACTGTAACCTTGCAGGATCCTCTCAGGTATCCATGCCCAACGAAAGCCCCCAGACCCAAATGGAGAGGGGCTGCTTGGGGGCCCCCTGGGGGCCCTTCAGGCCAGCTAGGTCTTTGGGTCCTGGCTCCTTCGGTTTGGGAGCTGTTGCTGCAGTTGGGCATGTTGGCCGGAGAGTGCTTCTCGGGCCGCGAACTGCAACCTTGCAGGAATCTCCCAGGTTCCCGGCCCAACGAAAGCCCCCAGACCCAAATTGAGATGGGCTGCTTGGGGGCCCCCTGGGGGCCCTTCAGGCCAGCTAGGTCTTTGGGTCCTGGCTCCTTCGGTTTGGGAGCTGTTGCTGCAGTTGGGCATGTTGGCCGGAGAGTGCTTCTCGGGCCGCGAACTGTAATCTTGCAGGTACATCTCAGGTATCCATGCCCAACGAAAGCCCCCAGACCGAAATGGAGAGGGGCTGCTTGGGGTCCCCTGGGGGCCCTTCAGGCCAGCTAGGTCTTTGGGTCCTGGCTCCTTCGGTTTGGGAGCTGTTGCTGCAGTTGGGCATGTTGGCCGGAGAGTGCTTCTCGGGCCGCGAACTGCAACCTTGCAGGAATCTCCCAGGTTCCATGCCCAACGAAAGCCCCCAGACCCAAATGGAGATGGGCTGCTTGGGGGCCCCCTGGGGGCCCTTCAGGCCAGCTAGGTCTTTGTGTCCTGGCTCCTTCGCTTTGGGAGCTGTTGCTGGATATTGGGCATGTTGGCCGGAGAGTGCTTCTCGGGCCGCGAACTGCAACCTTGCAGGAATCTCCCAGGTTCCCGGCCCAACGAAGGCCCCCAGACCCAAATTGAGAGGGGCTGCTTGGGGGCCCCCTGGGGGCCCTTCAGGCCAGCTAGGTCTTTGGGTCCTGGCTCATTCGGTTTGGGAGCTGTTGCTGCAGATGGGCATGTTGGCCGGAGAGTGCTTCTCGGGACGCGAACTGCAACCTTGCAGGTACCTCCCAGGTTCCCGGCCCAACGAAAACCCCCAGACCCAAATTGAGAGGGGCTGCTTGGGGGCCCCCTGGGGGCCCTTCAGGCCAGCTAGGTCTTTGGGTCCTGGCTCCTTCGGTTTGGGAGCTGTTGCTGCAGTTGGGCATGTTGGCCGGAGAGTGCTTCTCGGGCCGTGAACTGCAACCTTGCAGGAATCTCCCAGGTTCCATGCCCAACGAAAGCCCCCAGACCCAAATGGAGAGGGGCTGCTTGGGGGCCCCCTGGGGGCCCTTCAGGCCAGCTAGGTCTTTGGGTCCTGGCTCCTTCGGTTTGGGAGCTGTTGCTGCAGTTGAGCATGTTGGCCGGAGAGTGCTTCTCCGGCCGCGAACTGCAACCCTGCAGGTACCTCCCAGGTTCCCGGCCCAACGAAAGCCCCCAGACCCAAATTGAGAGGGGCTCCTTGGGGCCCCCCTGGGGGCCCTTCAGGCCAGCTAGGTCTTTGGGTCCTGGCTCCTTCGGTTTGGGAGCTGTTGCTGCAGTTGGGCATGTTGGCCGGAGAGTGCTTCTCGGGCCGCGAACTGCAACCTTGCAGGAATCTCCCAGGTTCCCGGCCCAACGAAAGCCCCCAGACCCAAATTGAGAGGGGCTGCTTGGGGCCCCCCTGGGGGCCCATCAGGCCAGCTAGGTCTTTGGGTCCTGGCTCCTTCGGTTGGGGAGCTATTGCTGCAGTTGGGCATGTTGGCCGGAGAGTGCTTCTCGGGCCGCGAACTGTAACCTTGCAGGTACATCTCAGGTATCCATGCCCAACGGAAGCCCCAAGACCGAAATGGAGAGGGGCTGCTTGGGGTCCCCTGGGGGCCCATCAGGCCAGCTAGGTCTTTGGGTCCTGGCTCCTTCGGTTTGGGAGCTGTTGCTGCAGATGGGCATGTTGGCCGGAGAGTGCTTCTCGGGCCGCGAACTGCAACCTTGCAGGTACCTCCCAGGTTCCCGGCCCAACGAAAGCCCCCAGACCCAAATGGAGAGGGGCTGCTTGGGGGCCCCCTGGGGGCCCTTCAGGCCAGCTAGGTCTTTGGGTCCTGGCTCCTTCGCTTTGGGAGCTGTTGCTGCAGTTGGGCATGTTGGCCGGAGAGTGCTTCTCGGGCCGCGAACTGCAACCTTGCAGGAATCTCCCAGGTTCCCGGCCCAACGAAAGCCCCCAGACCCAAATGGAGAGGGGCTGCTTGGGGGCCCCCTGGGGGCCCTTCAGGCCAGCTAGGTCTTTGGGTCCTGGCTCCTTCGCTTTGGGAGCTGTTGCTGCAGCTGAGCATGTTGGCCGGAGAGTGCTTCTCGGGCCGCGAACTGTAACCTTGCAGGTACCTCTCAGGTATCCATGCCCAACGAAAGCCCCCAGACCCAAATGGAGAGGGGCTGCTTGGGGGCCCCCTGGGGGCCCTTCAGGCCAGCTAGGTCTTTGTGTCCTTGCTCCTTCTCTTTGGGAGCTGTTGCTGCAGTTGGGCATGTTGGCCGGAGAGTGCTTCTCGGGCCGCGAACTGCAACCTTGCAGGATTCTCCCAGGTTCCCGGCCCAACGAAAGCCCCCAGACCCAAATGGAGAGGGGCTGCTTGGGGGCCCCCTGGGGGCCCTTCAGGCCAGCTAGGTCTTTGGGTCCTGGCTCCTTCGGTTTGGGAGCTGTTGCTGCAGTTGGGCATGTTGGCCGGAGAGTGCTTCTCGGGCCGCGAACTGCAACCTTGCAGGATTCTCCCAGGTTCCCGGCCCAACGAAAGCCCCCAGACCCAAATTGAGAGGGGCTGCTTGGGGGCCCCCTGGGGGCCCTTCAGGCCAGCTAGGTCTTTGGGTCCTGGCTCCTTCGCTTTGGGAGCTGTTGCTGCAGTTGGGCATGTTGGCCGGAGAGTGCTTCTCGGGCCGCTAACTGCAACCTTGCAGGATTCTCCCAGGTTCCCGGCCCAACGAAAGCCCCCAGACCCAAATGGAGAGGGGCTGCTTGGGGGCCCCCTGGGGGCCCTTCAGGCCAGCTAGGTCTTTGGGTCCTGGCTCCTTCGCTTTGGGAGCTGTTGCTGCAGTTGGGCATGTTGGCCGGAGAGTGCTTCTCGGGCCGCGAACTGCAACCTTGCAGGAATCTCCCAGGTTCCCGGCCCAACGAAAGCCCCCAGACCCAAATGGAGAGGGGCTGCTTGGGGGCCCCCTGGGGGCCCTTCAGGCCACCTAGGTCTTTGGGTCCTGGCTCCTTCGGTTTGGGAGCTGTTGCTGCAGTTGGGCATGTTGGCCGGAGAGTGCTTCTCGGGCCGCGAACTGTAATCTTGCAGGTACATCTCAGGTATCCATGCCCAACGAAAGCCCCCAGACCCAAATGGAGAGGGGCTGCTTGGGGTCCCCTGGGGGCCCTTCAGGCCAGCTAGGTCTTTGGGTCCTGGCTCCTTCGGTTTGGGAGCTGTTGCTGCAGTTGGGCATGTTGGCCGGAGAGTGCTTCTCGGGCCGCGAACTGCAACCTTGCAGGAATCTCCCAGGTTCCATGCCCAACGAAAGCCCCCAGATCCAAATGGAGATGGGCTTCTTGGGGGCCCCCTGGGGGCCCTTCAGGCCAGCTAGGTCTTTGGGTCCTGGCTCCTTCGGTTTGGGAGCTGTTGCTGCAGTTGGGCATGTTGGCCGGAGAGTGCTTCTCGGGCCGCGAACTGCAACCTTGCAGGAATCTCCCAGGTTCCCGGCCCAACGAAAGCCCCGAGACCCAAATGGAGAGGGGCTGCTTGGGGGCCCCCTGGGGGCCCTTCAGGCCAGCTAGGTCTTTGGGTCCTGGCTCCTTCGCTTTGGGAGCTGTTGCTGCAGTTGGGCATGTTGGCCGGAGAGTGCTTCTCGGGCCGCGAACTGTAACCTTGCAGGATTCTCCCAGGTTCCCGGCCCAACAAAAGCCCCCAGACCCAAATGGAGAGGGGCTTCTTGGGGGCCCCCTGGGGGCCCTTCAGGCCAGCTAGGTCTTTGGGTCCTGGCTCCTTCGCTTTGGGAGCTGTTGCTGCAGTTGGGCATGTTGGCCGGAGAGTGCTTCTCGGGCCGCGAACTGCAACCTTGCAGGATTCTCCCAGGTTCCCGGCCCAACGAAAGCCCCCAGACCCAAATTGAGAGGGGCTGCTTGGGGGCCCCCTGGGGGCCCTTCAGGCCAGCTAGGTCTTTGGGTCCTGGCTCCTTCGCTTTGGGAGCTGTTGCTGCAGTTGGGCATGTTGGCCGGAGAGTGCTTCTCGGGCCGCTAACTGCAACCTTGCAGGATTCTCCCAGGTTCCCGGCCCAACGAAAGCCCCCAGACCCAAATTGAGAGGGGCTGCTTGGGGGCCCCCTGGGGGCCCTTCAGGCCAGCTAGGTCTTTGGGTCCTGGCTCCTTCGCTTTGGGAGCTGTTGCTGCAGTTGGGCATGTTGGCCGGAGAGTGCTTCTCGGGCCGCGAACTGCAACCTTGCAGGATTCTCCCAGGTTCCCGGCCCAACGAAAGCCCCCAGACCCAAATGGAGAGGGGCTGCTTGGGGGCCCCCTGGGGGCCCTTCAGGCCACCTAGGTCTTTGGGTCCTGGCTCCTTCGGTTTGGGAGCTGTTGCTGCAGTTGGGCATGTTGGCCGGAGAGTGCTTCTCGGGCCGCGAACTGCAACCTTGCAGGAATCTCCCAGGTTCCATGCCCAACGAAAGCCCCCAGATCCAAATGGAGATGGGCTGCTTGGGGGCCCCCTGGGGGCCCTTCAGGCCAGCTAGGTCTTTGGGTCCTGGCTCCTTCGCTTTGGGAGCTGTTGCTGCAGTTGGGCATGTTGGCCGGAGAGTGCTTCTCGGGCCGCGAACTGCAACCTTGCAGGAATCTCCCAGGTTCCCGGCCCCACGAAAGCCCCCAGACCCAAATTGAGAGGGGCTGCTTGGGGGCCCCCTGGGGGCCCTTCAGGCCAGCTAGGTCTTTGGGTCCTGGCTCCTTCGCTTTGGGAGCTGTTGCTGCAGATGGGCATGTTGGCCGGAGAGTGCTTCTCGGGCCGCGAACTGCAACCTTGCAGGTACCTCCCAGGTTCCCGGCCCAACGAAAACCCCCAGACCCAAATGGAGAGGGGCTGCTTGGGGGCCCCCTGGGGGCCCTTCAGGCCAGCTAGGTCTTTGGGTCCTGGCTCCTTCGGTTTGGGAGCTGTTGCTGCAGTTGGGCATGTTGGCCGGAGAGTGATTGTCGGGCCGCGAACTGCAACCTTGCAGGAATCTCCCAGGTTCCCGGCCCAACGAAAGCCCCCAGACCCAAATGGAGAGGGGCTGCTTGGGGGCCCCCTGGGGGCCCTTCAGGCCAGCTAGGTCTTTGGGTCCTGGCTCCTTCGGTTTGGGAGCTGTTGCTGCAGTTGGGAATGTTGGCCGGAGAGTGCTTCTCGGGCCGCGAACTGCAACCTTGCAGGAATCTCCCAGGTTTCCGGCCCAACGAAAGCCCCCAGACCCAAATTGAGAGGGGCTGCTTGGGGGACCCCTGGGGGCCCTTCAGGCCAGCTAGGTCTTTGGGTCCTGGCTCCTTCGCTTTGGGAGCTGTTGCTGCAGTTGGGCATGTTGGCCGGAGAGTGCTTCTCGGGCCGCGAACTGCAACCTTGCAGGTACCTCCCAGGTTCCCGGCCCAACGAAAACCCCCAGACCAAATGGAGAGGAGCTCCTTGGGGGCCCCATGGGGGCCCTTCAGGCCAGCTAGGTCTTTGGGTCCTGGCTCCTTCGCTTTGGGAGCTGTTGCTGCAGTTGGGCATGTTGGGCGGAGAGTGCTTCTCGGGCCGCGAACTGTAATCTTGCAGGTACATCTCAGGTATCCATGCCCAACGAAAGCCCCCAGACCCAAATTGAGAGGGGCTGCTTGGGGGCCTTCTGTGGGCCCTTCAGGCCAGCTAGGTCTTTGGGTCCTGGCTCCTTCGCTTTGGGAGCTGTTGCTGGATATTGGGCATGTTGGCCGGAGAGTGCTTCTCGGGCCGCGAACTGCAACCTTGCAGGAATCTCCCAGGTTCCTGGCCCAACGAAAGCCCCCAGACCCAAATGGAGAGGGGCTGCTTGGGGGCCCCCTGGGGGCCCTTCAGGCCAGCTAGGTCTTTGGGTCCTGGCTCCTTCGGTTTGGGAGCTGTTGCTGCAGTTGGGCATGTTGGCCGGAGCGTGCTTCTCGGTCCGCGTACTGCAACCTTGCAGGTACCTCCCAGGTTCCCGGCCCAACTAAAGCCCCCAGACCCAAATGGAGAGGAGCTCCTTGGGGGCCCCATGGGGGCCCTTCAGGCCAGCTAGGTCTTTGGGTCCTGGCTCCTTCGCTTTGGGAGCTGTTGCTGCAGTTGGGCATGTTGGCCGGAGAGTGCTTCTCCGGCCGCGAACTGCAACCTTGCAGGTACCTCCCAGGTTCCCGGCCCAACTAAAGCCCCCAGACCCAAATGGAGAGGACCTCCTTGGGGGCCCCCTGGGGGCCCTTCAGGCCAGCTAGGTCTTTGTGTCCTGGCTCATTCGGTTTGGGAGCTGTTGCTGCAGTTGGGCATGTTGGCCGGAGAGTGCTTCTCGGGCCGCGAACTGCAACCTTGCAGGAATCTCCCAGGTTCCCGGCCCAACGAAAGCCCCCAGACCCAAATTGAGAGGGCCTGCTTGGGGGCCCCCTGGGGGCCCTTCAGGCCAGCTAGGTCTTTGGGTCCTGGCTCCTTCGCTTTGGGAGCTGTTGCTGCAGTTGGGCATGTTGGCCGGAGAGTGCTTCTCGGGCCGCGAACTGCAACCTTGCAGGAATCTCCCAGGTTCCCGGCCCAACGAAAGCCCCCAGACCCAAATTGAGAGGGGCTGCTTGGGGGCCCCCTGGGGGCCCTTCAGGCCAGCTAGGTCTTTGGGTCCTGGCTCCTTCGGTTTGGGAGCTGTTGCTGCAGTTGGGCATGTTGGCCGGAGAGTGCTTCTCGGGCCGCGAACTGTAACCTTGCAGGTACCTCTCAGGTATCCATGCCCAACGAAAGCCCCCAGACCCAAATTGAGAGGGGCTGCTTGGTGGCCCCCTGGGGGCCCTTCAGGCCAGCTAGGTCTTTGGGTCCTGGCTCCTTCGCTTTGGGAGCTGTTGCTGCAGTTGGGCATGTTGGCCGGAGAGTGCTTCTCGGGCCGCGAACTGCAACCTTGCAGGTACCTCCCAGGTTCCTGGCCCAACGAAAGCCCCCAGACCCAAATTGAGAGGGGCTGCTTGGGGGCCCCCTGGGGGCCCTTCAGGCCAGCTAGGTCTTTGGGTCCTGGCTCCTTCGCTTTGGGAGCTGTTGCTGCAGTTGGGCATGTTGGCCGGAGAGTGCTTCTCGGGCCGCGTACTGCAACCTTGCAGGTACCTCCCAGGTTCCCGGCCCAACTAAAGCCCCCAGACCCAAATGGAGAGGAGCTCCTTGGGGGCCACCTGGGGGCCCTTCAGGCCAGCTAGGTCTTTGGGTCCTGGCTCCTTCGGTTTGGGAGCTGTTGCTGCAGTTGGGCATGTTGGCCGGAGAGTGCTTCTCGGGCCGCGAACTGCAACCTTGCAGGTACCTCCCAGGTTCCCGGCCCAACTAAAGCCCCCAGACCCAAATGGAGAGGACCTCCTTGGGGGCCCCATGGGGGCCCTTCAGGCCAGCTAGGTCTTTGGGTCCTGGCTCCTTCGCTTTGGGAGCTGTTGCTGCAGTTGGGCATGTTGGCCGGAGAGTGCTTCTCGGGCCGCGAACTGCAACCTTGCAGGATTCTCCCAGGTTCCCGGCCCAACGAAAGCCCCCAGACCCAAATGGAGAGGGGCTGCTTGGGGGCCCCCTGGGGGCCCTTCAGGCCAGCTAGGTCTTTGGGTCCTGGCTCCTTCGGTTTGGGAGCTGTTGCTGCAGTTGGGCATGTTGGCCGGAGAGTGCTTCTCGGGCCGCGAACTGCAACCTTGCAGGAATCTCCCAGGTTCCCGGCCCAACGAAAACCCCCAGACCAAATGGAGAGGGGCTGCTTGGGGGCCCCCTGGGGGCCCTTCAGGCCAGCTAGGTCTTTGGGTCCTGGCTCCTTCGCTTTGGGAGCTGTTGCTGCAGTTGGGCATGTTGGGCGGAGAGTGCTTCTTGGGCCGCGAACTGTAACTTGCAGGTACCTCTCAGGTATACATGCCCAACGAAAGCCCCCAGACCCAAATGGAGAGGGGCTGCTTGGTGGCCTTCTGGGGGCCCTTCAGGCCAGCTAGGTCTTTGGGTCCTGGCTCCTTCGGTTTGGGAGCTGTTGCTGGATATTGGGCATGTTGGCTGGAGAGTGCTTCTCGGGCCGCGAACTGCAACCTTGCTCGTATCTCCCAGGTTCTCAGCCTAAAGAAAGCCCCCAGACCCAAATGGAGAGGGGCTGCTTGGGGGCCCCCTGGGGGCCCTTCAGGCCAGCTAGGTCTTTGTGTCCTGGCTCATTCGGTTTGGGAGCTGTTGCTGCAGTTGGGCATGTTGGCCGGAGAGTGCTTCTCGGGCGTCGAACTGCAACCTTGCAGGAATCTCCCAGGTTCCCGGCCCAACGAAAGCCCCCAGACCCAAATGGAGAGGGGCTGCTTGGGGGCCCCCTGGGGGCCCTTCAGGCCAGCTAGGTCTTTGGGTCCTGGCTCCTTCGGTTTCAGAGCTGTTGCTGACGTTGTGTATGTTGGCCGGAGAGTACTTCTCGGGCCTCGAACTGCAACCTTGCAGGTACCTCCCAGGTTCCCGGCCCAACGAAAGCCCCCAGACCCAAATGGAGAGGGGCTGCTTGGGGGCCCCCTGGGGGCCCTTCAGGCCAGCTAGGTCTTTGGGTCCTGGCTCCTTCGGTTTGGGAGCTGTTGCTGCAGTTGGGCATGTTGGCCGGAGAGTGCTTCTCCGGCCGCGAACTGCAACCTTGCAGGTACCTCCCAGGTTCCCGGCCCAACGAAAGCCCCCAGACCCAAATGGAGATGAGCTCCTTGGGGGCCCCCTGGGGGCCCTTCAGGCCAGCTAGGTCTTTGGGTCCTGGCTCCTTCGCTTTGGGAGCTGTTGCTGCAGTTGGGCATGTTGGCCGGAGAGTGCTTCTCGGGCCGCGAACTGCAACCTTGCAGGAATCTCCCAGGTTCCCGGCCCAACGAAAGCCCCCAGACCCAAATGGAGAGGGGCTGCTTGGGGGCCCCCTGGGGGCCCTTCAGGCCAGCTAGGTCTTTGGGTCCTGGCTCCTTCGCTTTGGGAGCTGTTGCTGACGTTGGGCATGTTGGCCGGAGAGTGCTTCTCGGGCCGCGAACTGCAACCTTGCAGGAATCTCCCAGGTTCCCGGCCCAACGAAAGCCCCCAGACCCAAATGGAGAGGGGCTGCTTGGGGGCCCCCTGGGGGCCCTTCAGGCCACCTAGGTCTTTGGGTCCTGGCTCCTTCGGTTTGGGAGCTGTTGCTGCAGTTGAGCATGTTGGCCGGAGAGTGCTTCTCGGGCCGCGAACTGTAATCTTGCAGGAACATCTCAGGTATCCATGCCCAACGAAAGCCCCCAGACCCAAATTGAGAGGGGCTGCTTGGTGGCCCCCGGGGGCCCTTCAGGCCAGCTAGGTCTTTGGGTCCTGGCTCCTTCGGTTTGGGAGCTGTTGCTGCAGTTGAGCATGTTGGCCGGAGAGTGCTTCTCGGGCCGCGAACTGTAACCTTGCAGGTACCTCTCAGGTATAAATGCCCAACGAAAGCCCCCAGACCCAAATTGAGAGGGGCTGCTTGGTGGCCCCCTGGGGGCCCTTCAGGCCAGCTAGGTCTTTGGGTCCTGGCTCCTTCGCTTTGGGAGCTGTTGCTGCAGTTGGGCATGTTGGCCGGAGAGTGCTTCTCGGGCCGCGAACTGCAACCTTGCAGGAATCTCCCAGGTTCCCGGCCCAACGAAAACCCCCAGACCAAATGGAGAGGGGCTGCTTGGGGGCCCCCTGGGGGCCCTTCAGGCCAGCTAGGTCTTTGGGTCCTGGCTCCTTCGCTTTGGGAGCTGTTGCTGCAGTTGGGCATGTTGGGCGGAGAGTGCTTCTTGGGCCGCGAACTGTAACTTGCAGGTACCTCTCAGGTATACATGCCCAACGAAAGCCCCCAGACCCAAATGGAGAGGGGCTGCTTGGTGGCCTTCTGGGGGCCCTTCAGGCCAGCTAGGTCTTTGGGTCCTGGCTCCTTCGGTTTGGGAGCTGTTGCTGGATATTGGGCATGTTGGCTGGAGAGTGCTTCTCGGGCCGCGAACTGCAACCTTGCTCGTATCTCCCAGGTTCTCAGCCTAAAGAAAGCCCCCAGACCCAAATGGAGAGGGGCTGCTTGGGGGCCCCCTGGGGGCCCTTCAGGCCAGCTAGGTCTTTGGGTCCTGGCTCATTCGGTTTGGGAGCTGTTGCTGCAGTTGGGCATGTTGGCCGGAGAGTGCTTCTCGGGCGTCGAACTGCAACCTTGCAGGAATCTCCCAGGTTCCCGGCCCAACGAAAGCCCCCAGACCCAAATGGAGAGGGGCTGCTTGGGGGCCCCCTGGGGGCCCTTCAGGCCAGCTAGGTCTTTGGGTCCTGGCTCCTTCGGTTTGGGAGCTGTTGCTGACGTTGTGCATGTTGGCCGGAGAGTACTTCTCGGGCCTCGAACTGCAACCTTGCAGGTACCTCCCAGGTTCCCGGCCCAACGAAAGCCCCCAGACCCAAATGGAGAGGGGCTGCTTGGGGGCCCCCTGGGGGCCCTTCAGGCCAGCTAGGTCTTTGGGTCCTGGCTCCTTCGGTTTGGGAGCTGTTGCTGCAGTTGGGCATGTTGGCCGGAGAGTGCTTCTCCGGCCGCGAACTGCAACCTTGCAGGTACCTCCCAGGTTCCCGGCCCAACGAAAGCCCCCAGACCCAAATGGAGATGAGCTCCTTGGGGGCCCCCTGGGGGCCCTTCAGGCCAGCTAGGTCTTTGGGTCCTGGCTCCTTCGCTTTGGGAGCTGTTGCTGCAGTTGGGCATGTTGGCCGGAGAGTGCTTCTCGGGCCGCGAACTGCAACCTTGCAGGAATCTCCCAGGTTCCCGGCCCAACGAAAGCCCCCAGACCCAAATGGAGAGGGGCTGCTTGGGGGCCCCCTGGGGGCCCTTCAGGCCAGCTAGGTCTTTGGGTCCTGGCTCCTTCGCTTTGGGAGCTGTTGCTGACGTTGGGCATGTTGGCCGGAGAGTGCTTCTCGGGCCGCGAACTGCAACCTTGCAGGAATCTCCCAGGTTCCCGGCCCAACGAAAGCCCCCAGACCCAAATGGAGAGGGGCTGCTTGGGGGCCCCCTGGGGGCCCTTCAGGCCACCTAGGTCTTTGGGTCCTGGCTCCTTCGGTTTGGGAGCTGTTGCTGCAGTTGAGCATGTTGGCCGGAGAGTGCTTCTCGGGCCGCGAACTGTAATCTTGCAGGAACATCTCAGGTATCCATGCCCAACGAAAGCCCCCAGACCCAAATTGAGAGGGGCTGCTTGGTGGCCCCCGGGGGCCCTTCAGGCCAGCTAGGTCTTTGGGTCCTGGCTCCTTCGGTTTGGGAGCTGTTGCTGCAGTTGAGCATGTTGGCCGGAGAGTGCTTCTCGGGCCGCGAACTGTAACCTTGCAGGTACCTCTCAGGTATACATGCCCAACGAAAGCCCCCAGACCCAAATTGAGAGGGGCTGCTTGGTGGCCCCCTGGGGGCCCTTCAGGCCAGCTAGGTCTTTGGGTCCTGGCTCCTTCGCTTTGGGAGCTGTTGCTGCAGTTGGGCATGTTGGCCGGAGAGTGCTTCTCGGGCCGCGAACTGCAACCTTGCAGGTACCTCCCAGGTTCCTGGCCCAACGAAAGCCCCCAGACCCAAATGGAGAGGGGCTGCTTGGGGGCCCCCTGGGGGCCCTTCAGGCCAGCTAGGTCTTTGGGTCCTGGCTCCTTCGCTTTGGGAGCTGTTGCTGCAGTTGGGCATGTTGGCCGGAGAGTGCTTCTCGGGCCGCGTACTGCAACCTTGAGGTACCTCCCAGGTTCCCGGCCCAACTAAAGCCCCCAGACCCAAATGGAGAGGAGCTCCTTGGGGGCCCCATGGGGGCCCTTCAGGCCAGCTAGGTCTTTGGGTCCTGGCTCCTTCGGTTTGGGAGCTGTTGCTGCAGTTGGGCATGTTGGCCGGAGAGTGCTTCTCCGGCCGCGAACTGCAACCTTGCAGGTACCTCCCAGGTTCCCGGCCCAACGAAAGCCCCCAGACCCAAATTGAGATGACCTCCTTGGGGGCCCCCTGGGGGCCATTCAGGCCAGCTAGGTCTTTGGGTCCTGGCTCCTTCGCTTTGGGAGCTGTTGCTGCAGTTGGGCATGTTGGCCGGAGAGTGCTTCTCCGGCCGCGAACTGCAACCTTGCAGGTACCTCCCAGGTTCCCGGCCCAACGAAAGCCCCCAGACCCAAATTGAGATGACCTCCTTGGGGGCCCCCTGGGGGCCCTTCAGGCCAGCTAGGTCTTTGGGTCCTGGCTCCTTCGCTTTGGGAGCTGTTGCTGCAGTTGGGCATGTTGGCCGGAGAGTGCTTCTCGGGCCGCGAACTGCAACCTTGCAGGAATCTCCCAGGTTCCCGGCCCAACGAAAGCCCCCAGACCCAAATTGAGAGGGGCTGCTTGAGGGCCCCCTGGGGGCCCTTCAGGCCAGCTAGGTCTTTGGGTCCTGGCTCCTTCGCTTTGGGACCTGTTGCTGACGTTGGGCATGTTGGCCGGAGAGTGCTTCTCGGGCCGCGAACTGCAACCTTGCAGGAATCTCCCAGGTTCCCGGCCCAACGAAAGCCCCCAGACCCAAATGGAGAGGGGCTGCTTGGGGGCCCCCTGGGGGCCCTTCAGGCCACCTAGGTCTTTGGGTCCTGGCTCCTTCGGTTTGGGAGCTGTTGCTGCAGTTGAGCATGTTGGCCGGAGAGTGCTTCTCGGGCCGCGAACTGTAATCTTGCAGGTACATCTCAGGTATCCATGCCCAACGAAAGCCCCCAGACCCAAATGGAGAGGGGCTGCTTGGGGGCCCCCTGGGGGCACTTCAGGCCAGCTAGGTCTTTGGGTCCTGGCTACTTCGGTTTGGGAGCTGTTGCTGCAGTTGGGCATGTTGGCTGGAGAGTGCTTCTCGGGCCGCGAACTGCAACCTTGCAGGAATCTCCCAGGTTCCATGCCCAACGAAAGCCCCCAGACCCATATTGAGAGGGGCTGCTTGGGGGCCCCCTGGGGGCCCTTCAGGCCAGCTAGGTCTTTGGGTCCTGGCTCCTTCGCTTTGGGAGCTGTTGCTGCAGTTGGGCATGTTGGCCGGAGAGTGCTTCTCGGGCCGCGAACTGCAACCTTGCAGGAATCTCCCAGGTTCCCGGCCCAACGAAAGCCCCCAGACCCAAATTGAGAGGGGCTGCTTGGGGGCCCCCTGGGGGCCCTTCAGGCCAGCTAGGTCTTTGGGTCCTGGCTCCTTCGCTTTGGGAGCTGTTGCTGCAGTTGGGCATGTTGGCCGGAGAGTGCTTCTCGGGCCGCGAACTGCAACCTTGCAGGTACCTCCCAGGTTCCCGGCCCAACTAAAGCCCCCAGACCCAAATGGAGAGGAGCTCCTTGGGGGCCCCATGGGGGCCCTTCAGGCCAGCTAGGTCTTTGGGTCCTGGCTCCTTCGGTTTGGGAGCTGTTGCTGCAGTTGGGCATGTTGGCCGGAGAGTGCTTCTCCGGACGCGAACTGCAACCTTGCAGGTACCTCCCAGGTTCCCGGCCCAACTAAAGCCCCCAGACCCAAATGGAGAGGACCTCCTTGGGGGCCCCCTGGGGGCCCTTCAGGCCAGCTAGGTCTTTGGGTCCTGGCTCCTTCGCTTTGGGAGCTGTTGCTGCAGTTGGGCATGTTGGCCGGAGAGTGCTTCTCGGGCCGCAAACTGCAACCTTGCAGGAATCTCCCAGGTTCCCGGCCCAACGAAAGCCCCCAGACCCAAATTGAGAGGGGCTGCTTGGTGGCCCCCTGGGGGCCCTTCAGGCCAGCTAGGTCTTTGGGTCCTGGCTCCTTCGCTTTGGGAGCTGTTGCTGCAGTTGGGCATGTTGGCCGGAGAGTGCTTCTCGGGCCGCGAACTGCAACCTTGCAGGAATCTCCCAGGTTCCCGGCCCAACGAAAGCCCCCAGACCCAAATTGAGAGGGGCTGCTTGGGGGCCCCCTGGGGGCCCTTCAGGCCAGCTAGGTCTTTGTGTCCTGGCTCCTTCGCTTTGGGAGCTGTTGCTGCAGTTGGGCATGTTGGCCAGAGAGTGCTTCTCGGGCCGCGAACTGCAACCTTGCAGGTACCTCCCAGGTTCCCGGCCCAACTAAAGCCCCCAGACCCAAATGGAGAGGAGCTCCTTGGGGGCCCCCTGGGGGCCCTTCAGGCCAGCTAGGTCTTTGGGTCCTGGCTCCTTCGGTTTGGGAGCTGTTGCTGCAGTTGGGCATGTTGGCCGGAGAGTGCTTCTCCGGCCGCGAACTGCAACCTTGCAGGTACCTCCCAGGTTCCCGGCCCAACTAAAGCCCCCAGACCCAAATGGAGAGGACCTCCTTGGGGGCCCCCTGGGGGCCCTTCAGGCCAGCTAGGTCTTTGGGTCCTGGCTCCTTCGCTTTGGGAGCTGTTGCTACAGTTGGGCATGTTGGCCGGAGAGTGCTTCTCGGGCCGCGAACTGCAACCTTGCAGGAATCTCCCAGGTTCCCGGCCCAACGAAAGCCCCCAAACCCAAATTGAGAGGGGCTGCTTGGTGGCCCCCTGGGGGCCCTTCAGGCCAGCTAGGTCTTTGGGTCCTGGCTCCTTCGCTTTGGGAGCTGTTGCTGCAGTTGGGCATGTTAGCCGGAGAGTGCTTCTCGGGCCGCGAACTGCAACCTTGCAGGAATCTCCCAGGTTCCCGGCCCAACGAAAGCCCCCAGACCCAAATGGAGAGGGGCTGCTTGGGGGCCCCCTGGGGGCCCTTCAGGCCAGCTAGGTCTTTGGGTCCTGGCTCCTTCGCTTTGGGAGCTGTTGCTGCAGTTGAGCATGTTGGCCGGAGAGTGCTTCTCGGGCCGCGAACTGTAACCTTGCAGGTACCTCTCAGGTATCCATGCCCAACGAAAGCCCCCAGACCCAAATTGAGAGGGGCTGCTTGGGGGCCCCCTGGGGGCCCTTCAGGCCAGCTAGGTCTTTGTGTCCTTGCTCCTTCGCTTTGGGAGCTGTTGCTGCAGTTGGGCATGTTGGCCGGAGAGTGCTTCTCGGGCCGCGAACTGCAACCTTGCAGGATTCTCCCAGGTTCCCGGCCCAACGAAAGCCCCCAGACCCAAATGGAGAGGGGCTGCTTGGGGGCCCCCTGGGGGCCCTTCAGGCCAGCTAGGTCTTTGGGTCCTGGCTCCTTCGGTTTGGGAGCTGTTGCTGCAGTTGGGCATGTTGGCCGGAGAGTGCTTCTCGGGCCGCAAACTGCAACCTTGCAGGTACCTCCCAGGTTCCCGGCCCAACGAAAGCCCCCAGACCCAAATGGAGAGGGGCTGCTTGGTGGCCCCCTGGGGGCCCTTCAGGCCAGCTAGGTCTTTGGGTCCTGGCTCCTTCGCTTTGGGAGCTGTTGCTGCAGTTGGGCATGTTGGCCGGAGAGTGCTTCTCGGGCCGCGAACTGCAACCTTGCAGGAATCTCCCAGGTTCCCGGCCCAACGAAAGCCCCCAGACCCAAATGGAGAGGGGCTGCTTGGGGGCCCCCTGGGGGCCCTTCAGGCCAGCTAGGTCTTTGTGTCCTGGCTCATTCGGTTTGGGAGCTGTTGCTGACGTTGTGCATGTTGGCCGGAGAGTGCTTCTCGGGCCTCGAACTGCAACCTTGCAGGAATCTCCCAGGTTCCCGGCCCAACGAAAGCCCCCAGACCCAAATGGAGAGGGGCTGCTTGGGGGCCCCCTGGGGGCCCTTCAGGCCAGCTAGGTCTTTGGGTCCTGGCTCCTTCGCTTTGGGAGCTGTTGCTGCAGTTGGGCATGTTGGCCGGAGAGTGCTTCTCGGGCCGCGAACTGCAACCTTGCAGGAATCTCCCAGGTTCCCGGCCCAACGAAAGCCCCCAGACCCAAATTGAGAGGGGCTGCTTGAGGGCCCCCTGGGGGCCCTTCAGGCCAGCTAGGTCTTTGGGTCCTGGCTCCTTCGGTTTGGGAGCTGTTGCTGCAGTTGGGCATGTTGGCCGGAGAGTGCTTCTCGGGCCGCGAACTGCAACCTTGCAGGATTCTCCCAGGTTCCCGGCCCAACGAAAGCCCCCAGACCCAAATGGAGAGGGGCTGCTTGGTGGCCCCCTGGGGGCCCTTCAGGCCACCTAGGTCTTTGGGTCCTGGCTCCTTCGGTTTGGGAGCTGTTGCTGCAGTTGAGCATGTTGGCCGGAGAGTGCTTCTCGGGCCGCGAACTGTAATCTTGCAGGTACATCTCAGGTATCCATGCCCAACGAAAGCCCCCAGACCCAAATTGAGAGGGGCTGCTTGGTGGCCCCCGGGGGCCCTTCAGGCCAGCTAGGTCTTTGGGTCCTGGCTCCTTCGGTTTGGGAGCTGTTGCTGCAGTTGAGCATGTTGGCCGGAGAGTGCTTCTCGGGCCGCGAACTGCAACCTTGCAGGTACCTCTCAGGTATCCATGCCCAACGAAAGCCCCCAGACCCAAATTGAGAGGGGCTGCTTGGTGGCCCCCTGGGGGCCCTTCAGGCCAGCTAGGTCTTTGTGTCCTGGCTCCTTCGGTTTGGGAGCTGTTGCTGCAGTTGGGCATGTTGGCCGGAGAGTGCTTCTCGGGCCGCGAACTGCAACCTTGCAGGTACCTCCCAGGTTCCTGGCCCAACGAAAGCCCCCAGACCCAAATGGAGAGGGGCTGCTTGGGGGCCCGCTGGGGGCCCTTCAGGCCAGCTAGGTCTTTGGGTCCTGGCTCCTTCGCTTTGGGAGCTGTTGCTGCAGTTGGGCATGTTGGCCGGAGAGTGCTTCTCGGGCCGCGTACTGCAACCTTGCAGGTACCTCCCAGGTTCCCGGCCCAACTAAAGCCCCCAGACCCAAATGGAGAGGAGCTCCTTGGGGGCCCCATGGGGGCCCTTCAGGCCAGCTAGGTCTTTGGGTCCTGGCTCCTTCGGTTTGGGAGCTGTTGCTGCAGTTGGGCATGTTGGCCGGAGAGTGCTTCTCAGGCCGCGAACTGCAACCTTGCAGGTACCTCCCAGGTTCCCGGCCCAACTAAAGCCCCCAGACCCAAATGGAGAGGACCTCCTTGGGGGCGCCATGGGGGCCCTTCAGGCCAGCTAGGTCTTTGGGTCCTGGCTCCTTCGCTTTGGGAGCTGTTGCTGCAGTTGGGCATGTTGGCCGGAGAGTGCTTCTCGGGCCGCGAACTGCAACCTTGCAGGTACCTCCCAGGTTCCCGGCCCAACTAAAGGCCCCAGACCCAAATGGAGAGGAGCTCCTTGGGGGCCCCATGGGGGCCCTTCAGGCCAGCTAGGTCTTTGTGTCCTGGCTCATTCGGTTTGGGAGCTGTTGCTGACGTTGTGCATGTTGGCCGGAGAGTGCTTCTCGGGCCGCGTACTGCAACCTTGCAGGTACCTCCCAGGTTCCCGGCCCAACTAAAGCCCCCAGACCCAAATTGAGAGGGGCTGCTTGAGGGCCCCCTGGGGGCCCTTCAGGCCAGCTAGGTCTTTGGGTCCTGGCTCCTTCGCTTTGGGAGCTGTTGCTGACGTTGGGCATGTTGGCCGGAGAATGCTTCTCGGGCCGCGAAATGCAACCTTGCAGGAATCTCCCAGGTTCCCGGCCCAACGAAAGCCCCCAGACCCAAATGGAGAGGGGCTGCTTGGGGGCCCCCTGGGGGCCCTTCAGGCCAGCTAGGTCTTTGGGTCCTGGCTCCTTCGGTTTGGGAGCTGTTGCTGCAGTTGAGCATGTTGGCCGGAGAGTGCTTCTCGGGCCGCGAACTGTAATCTTGCAGGTACATCTCAGGTATCCATGCCCAACCAAAGCCCCCAGACCCAAATTGAGAGGGGCTGCTTGGTGGCCCCCGGGGGCCCTTCAGGCCAGCTAGGTCTTTGGGTCCTGGCTCCTTCGGTTTGGGAGCTGTTGCTGCAGTTGAGCATGTTGGCCGGAGAGTGCTTCTCGGGCCGCGAACTGCAACCTTGCAGGTACCTCTCAGGTATCCATGCCCAACGAAAGCCCCCAGACCCAAATTGAGAGGGGCTGCTTGGTGGCCCCCTGGGGGCCCTTCAGGCCAGCTAGGTCTTTGGGTCCTGGCTCCTTCGCTTTGGGAGCTGTTGCTGCAGTTGGGCATGTTGGCCGGAGAGTGCTTCTCGGGCCGCGAACTGCAACCTTGCAGGTACCTCCCAGGTTCCCGGCCCAACGAAAGCCCCCAGACCCAAATGGAGAGGGGCTGCTTGGGGGCCCCCTGGGGGCCCTTCAGGCCAGCTAGGTCTTTGGGTCCTGGCTCCTTCGGTTTGGGAGCTGTTGCTGCAGTTGGGCATGTTGGCCGGAGAGTGCTTCTCGGGCCGCGTACTGCAACCTTGCAGGTACCTCCCAGGTTCCCGGCCCAACTAAAGCCCCCAGACCCAAATGGAGAGGAGCTCCTTGGGGGCCCCATGGGGGCCCTTCAGGCCAGCTAGGTCTTTGGGTCCTGGCTCCTTTGGTTTGGGAGCTGTTGCTGCAGTTGGGCATGTTGGCCGGAGAGTGCTTCTCCGGCCGCGAACTTCAACCTTGCAGGAATCTCCCAGGTTCCCGGCCCAACTAAAGCCCCCAGACCCAAATGGAGAGGACCTCCTTGGGGGCGCCATGGGGGCCCTTCAGGCCAGCTAGGTCTTTGGGTCCTGGCTCCTTCGCTTTGGGAGCTGTTGCTGCAGTTGGGCATGTTGGCCGGAGAGTGCTTCTTGGGCCGCGAACTGCAACCTTGCAGGAATCTCCCAGGTTCCCGGCCCAACGAAAGCCCCCAGACCCAAATTGAGAGGGGCTGCTTGAGGGCCCCCTGGGGGCCCTTCAGGCCAGCTAGGTCTTTGGGTCCTGGCTCCTTCGGTTTGGGAGCTGTTGCTGCAGTTGGGCATGTTGGCCGGAGAGTGCTTCTCGGGCCGCGAACTGCAACCTTGCAGGATTCTCCCAGGTTCCCGGCCCAACGAAAGCCCCCAGACCCAAATGGAGAGGGGCTGCTTGGTGGCCCCCTGGGGGCCCTTCAGGCCACCTAGGTCTTTGGGTCCTGGCTCCTTCGGTTTGGGAGCTGTTGCTGCAGTTGAGCATGTTGGCCGGAGAGTGCTTCTCGGGCCGCGAACAGTAATCTTGCAGGTACATCTCAGGTATCCATGCCCAACGAAAGCCCCCAGACCCAAATTGAGAGGGGCTGCTTGGTGGCCCCCGGGGGCCCTTCAGGCCAGCTAGGTCTTTGGGTCCTGGCTCCTTCGCTTTGGGAGCTGTTGCTGACGTTGGGCATGTTGGCCGGAGAGTGCTTCTCGGGCCGCGAACTGCAACCTTG
Organism: Gallinula chloropus; assembly: GCF_964237585.1. Taxonomy (NCBI): domain Eukaryota; kingdom Metazoa; phylum Chordata; class Aves; order Gruiformes; family Rallidae; genus Gallinula; species Gallinula chloropus. The sequence continues at coordinate 213,638 of NW_028168311.1, forward strand.
CAGGAATCTCCCAGGTTCCCGGCCCAACGAAAGCCCCCAGACCCAAATGGAGAGGGGCTGCTTGGGGGCCCCCTGGGGGCCCTTCAGGCCAGCTAGGTCTTTGGGTCCTGGCTCCTTCGGTTTGGGAGCTGTTGCTGCAGTTGGGCATGTTGGCCGGAGAGTGCTTCTCGGGCCGCGAACTGTAATCTTGCAGGAACATCTCAGGTATCCATGCCCAACGAAAGCCCCCAGACCCAAATTGAGAGGGGCTGCTTGGTGGCCCCCGGGGGCCCTTCAGGCCAGCTAGGTCTTTGGGTCCTGGCTCCTTCGGTTTGGGAGCTGTTGCTGCAGTTGGGCATGTTGGCCGGAGAGTGCTTCTCGGGCCGCGAACTGTAACCTTGCAGGTACCTCTCAGGTATACATGCCCAACGAAAGCCCCCAGACCCAAATTGAGAGGGGCTGCTTGGTGGCCCCCTGGGGGCCCTTCAGGCCAGCTAGGTCTTTGGGTCCTGGCTCCTTCGCTTTGGGAGCTGTTGCTGCAGTTGGGCATGTTGGCCGGAGAGTGCTTCTCGGGCCGCGAACTGCAACCTTGCAGGTACCTCCCAGGTTCCTGGCCCAACGAAAGCCCCCAGACCCAAATGGAGAGGGGCTGCTTGGGGGCCCCCTGGGGGCCCTTCAGGCCAGCTAGGTCTTTGGGTCCTGGCTCCTTCGCTTTGGGAGCTGTTGCTGCAGTTGGGCATGTTGGCCGGAGAGTGCTTCTCGGGCCGCGTACTGCAACCTTGCAGGTACCTCCCAGGTTCCCGGCCCAACTAAAGCCCCCAGACCCAAATGGAGAGGAGCTCCTTGGGGGCCCCATGGGGGCCCTTCAGGCCAGCTAGGTCTTTGGGTCCTGGCTCCTTCGGTTTGGGAGCTGTTGCTGCAGTTGGGCATGTTGGCCGGAGAGTGCTTCTCCGGCCGCGAACTGCAACCTTGCAGGTACCTCCCAGGTTCCCGGCCCAACGAAAGCCCCCAGACCCAAATGGAGAGGGGCTGCTTGGGGGCCCCCTGGGGGCCCTTCAGGCCAGCTAGGTCTTTGGGTCCTGGCTCCTTCGCTTTGGGAGCTGTTGCTGCAGTTGGGCATGTTGGCCGGAGAGTGCTTCTCCGGCCGCGAACTGCAACCTTGCAGGTACCTCCCAGGTTCCCGGCCCAACGAAAGCCCCCAGACCCAAATTGAGATGACCTCCTTGGGGGCCCCCTGGGGGCCCTTCAGGCCAGCTAGGTCTTTGGGTCCTGGCTCCTTCGCTTTGGGAGCTGTTGCTGCAGTTGGGCATGTTGGCCGGAGAGTGCTTCTCGGGCCGCGAACTGCAACCTTGCAGGAATCTCCCAGGTTCCCGGCCCAACGAAAGCCCCCAGACCCAAATTGAGAGGGGCTGCTTGAGGGCCCCCTGGGGGCCCTTCAGGCCAGCTAGGTCTTTGGGTCCTGGCTCCTTCGCTTTGGGAGCTGTTGCTGCAGTTGGGCATGTTGGCCGGAGAGTGCTTCTCGGGCCGCGAACTGCAACCTTGCAGGAATCTCCCAGGTTCCCGGCCCAACGAAAGCCCCCAGACCCAAATGGAGAGGGGCTGCTTGGGGGCCCCCTGGGGGCCCTTCAGGCCACCTAGGTCTTTGGGTCCTGGCTCCTTCGGTTTGGGAGCTGTTGCTGCAGTTGAGCATGTTGGCCGGAGAGTGCTTCTCGGGCCGCGAACTGTAATCTTGCAGGTACATCTCAGGTATCCATGCCCAACGAAAGCCCCCAGACCCAAATTGAGAGGGGCTGCTTGGTGGCCCCCGGGGGCCCTTCAGGCCAGCTAGGTCTTTGGGTCCTGGCTCCTTCGGTTTGGGAGCTGTTGCTGCAGTTGAGCATGTTGGCCAGAGAGTGCTTCTCGGGCCGCGAACTGCAACCTTGCAGGTACCTCTCAGGTATCCATGCCCAACGAAAGCCCCCAGACCCAAATTGAGAGGGGCTGCTTGGGGGCCCCCTGGGGGCCCTTCAGGCCAGCTAGGTCTTTGGGTCCTGGCTCCTTCGCTTTGGGAGCTGTTGCTGCAGTTGGGCATGTTGGCCGGAGAGTGCTTCTCGGGCCGCGAACTGCAACCTTGCAGGTACCTCCCAGGTTCCCGGCCCAACGAAAGCCCCCAGACCCAAATGGAGAGGGGCTGCTTGGGGGCCCCCTGGGGGCCCTTCAGGCCAGCTAGGTCTTTGGGTCCTGGCTCCTTCGGTTTGGGAGCTGTTGCTGCAGTTGAGCATGTTGGCCGGAGAGTGCTTCTCGGGCCGCGTACTGCAACCTTGCAGGTACCTCCCAGGTTCCCGGCCCAACTAAAGCCCCCAGACCCAAATGGAGAGGAGCTCCTTTGGGGCCCCATGGGGGCCCTTCAGGCCAGCTAGGTCTTTGGGTCCTGGCTCCTTCGCTTTGGGAGCTGTTGCTGGATATTGGGCATGTTGGCCGGAGAGTGCTTCTCGGGCCGCGAACTGCAACCTTGCTGGTATCTCCCAGGTTCTCAGCCTAAAGAAAGCCCCCAGACCCAAATGGAGAGGGGCTGCTTGGGGGCCCCCTGGGGGCACTTCAGGCCAGCTAGGTCTTTGGGTCCTGGCTCCTTCGGTTTGGGAGCTGTTGCTGCAGTTGGGCATGTTGGCTGGAGAGTGCTTCTCGGGCCGCGAACTGCAACCTTGCAGGAATCTCCCAGGTTCCATGCCCAACGAAAGCCCCCAGACCCAAATTGAGAGGGGCTGCTTGGGGGCCCCCTGGGGGCCCTTCAGGCCAGCTAGGTCTTTGGGTCCTGGCTCCTTCGCTTTGGGAGCTGTTGCTGCAGTTGGGCATGTTGGCCGGAGAGTGCTTCTCGGGCCGCGAACTGCAACCTTGCAGGAATCTCCCAGGTTCCCGGCCCAACGAAAGCCCCCAGACCCAAATTGAGAGGGGCTGCTTGGGGGCCCCCTGGGGGCCCTTCAGGCCAGCTAGGTCTTTGTGTCCTGGCTCCTTCGCTTTGGGAGCTGTTGCTGCAGTTGGGCATGTTGGCCGGAGAGTGCTTCTCCGGACGCGAACTGCAACCTTGCAGGTACCTCCCAGGTTCCCGGCCCAACTAAAGCCCCCAGACCCAAATGGAGAGGACCTCCTTGGGGGCCCCCTGGGGGCCCTTCAGGCCAGCTAGGTCTTTGGGTCCTGGCTCCTTCGGTTTGGGAGCTGTTGCTGCAGTTGGGCATGTTGGCCGGAGAGTGCTTCTCGGGCCGCGAACTGCAACCTTGCAGGAATCTCCCAGGTTCCCGGCCCAACGAAAGCCCCCAGACCCAAATTGAGAGGGGCTGCTTGGTGGCCCCCTGGGGGCCCTTCAGGCCAGCTAGGTCTTTGGGTCCTGGCTCCTTCGCTTTGGGAGCTGTTGCTGCAGTTGGGCATGTTGGCCGGAGAGTGCTTCTCGGGCCGCGAACTGCAACCTTGCAGGAATCTCCCAGGTTCCATGCCCAACGAAAGCCCCCAGACCCAAATTGAGAGGGGCTGCTTGGGGGCCCCCTGGGGGCCCTTCAGGCCAGCTAGGTCTTTGTGTCCTGGCTCCTTCGCTTTGGGAGCTGTTGCTGCAGTTGGGCATGTTGGCCAGAGAGTGCTTCTCGGGCCGCGAACTGCAACCTTGCAGGTACCTCCCAGGTTCCCGGCCCAACTAAAGCCCCCAGACCCAAATGGAGAGGAGCTCCTTGGGGGCCCCATGGGGGCCCTTCAGGCCAGCTAGGTCTTTGGGTCCTGGCTCCTTCGGTTTGGGAGCTGTTGCTGCAGTTGGGCATGTTGGCCGGAGAGTGCTTCTCCGGCCGCGAACTGCAACCTTGCAGGTACCTCCCAGGTTCCCGGCCCAACTAAAGCCCCCAGACCCAAATGGAGAGGACCTCCTTGGGGGCCCCCTGGGGGCCCTTCAGGCCAGCTAGGTCTTTGGGTCCTGGCTCCTTCGCTTTGGGAGCTGTTGCTACAGTTGGGCATGTTGGCCGGAGAGTGCTTCTCGGGCCGCGAACTGCAACCTTGCAGGAATCTCCCAGGTTCCCGGCCCAACGAAAGCCCCCAGACCCAAATTGAGAGGGGCTGCTTGGTGGCCCCCTGGGGGCCCTTCAGGCCAGCTAGGTCTTTGGGTCCTGGCTCCTTCGCTTTGGGAGCTGTTGCTGCAGTTGGGCATGTTGGCCGGAGAGTGCTTCTCGGGCCGCGAACTGCAACCTTGCAGGAATCTCCCAGGTTCCCGGCCCAACGAAAGCCCCCAGACCCAAATGGAGAGGGGCTGCTTGGGGGCCCCCTGGGGGCCCTTCAGGCCAGCTAGGTCTTTGGGTCCTGGCTCCTTCGCTTTGGGAGCTGTTGCTGCAGTTGAGCATGTTGGCCGGAGAGTGCTTCTCGGGCCGCGAACTGTAACCTTGCAGGTACCTCTCAGGTATCCATGCCCAACGAAAGCCCCCAGACCCAAATTGAGAGGGGCTGCTTGGGGGCCCCCCTGGGGGCCCTTCAGGCCAGCTAGGTCTTTGTGTCCTTGCTCCTTCGCTTTGGGAGCTGTTGCTGCAGTTGGGCATGTTGGCCGGAGAGTGCTTCTCGGGCCGCGAACTGCAACCTTGCAGGATTCTCCCAGGTTCCCGGCCCAACGAAAGCCCCCAGACCCAAATGGAGAGGGGCTGCTTGGGGGCCCCCTGGGGGCCCTTCAGGCCAGCTAGGTCTTTGGGTCCTGGCTCCTTCGCTTTGGGAGCTGTTGCTGCAGTTGGGCATGTTGGCCGGAGAGTGCTTCTCGGGCCGCAAACTGCAACCTTGCAGGTACCTCCCAGGTTCACGGCCCAACGAAAGCCCCCAGACCCAAATGGAGAGGGGCTGCTTGGTGGCCCCCTGGGGGCCCTTCAGGCCAGCTAGGTCTTTGGGTCCTGGCTCCTTCGCTTTGGGAGCTGTTGCTGCAGTTGGGCATGTTGGCCGGAGAGTGCTTCTCGGGCCGCGAACTGCAACCTTGCAGGATTCTCCCAGGTTCCCGGCCCAACGAAAGCCCCCAGACCCAAATGGAGAGGGGCTGCTTGGGGGCCCCCTGGGGGCCCTTCAGGCCAGCTAGGTCTTTGTGTCCTGGCTCATTCGGTTTGGGAGCTGTTGCTGACGTTGTGCATGTTGGCCGGAGAGTGCTTCTCGGGCCTCGAACTGCAACCTTGCAGGAATCTCCCAGGTTCCCGGCCCAACGAAAGCCCCCAGACCCAAATGGAGAGGGGCTGCTTGGGGGCCCCCTGGGGGCCCTTCAGGCCAGCTAGGTCTTTGGGTCCTGGCTCCTTCGCTTTGGGAGCTGTTGCTGCAGTTGGGCATGTTGGCCGGAGAGTGCTTCTCGGGCCGCGAACTGCAACCTTGCAGGAATCTCCCAGGTTCCCGGCCCAACGAAAGCCCCCAGACCCAAATTGAGAGGGGCTGCTTGAGGGCCCCCTGGGGGCCCTTCAGGCCAGCTAGGTCTTTGGGTCCTGGCTCCTTCGGTTTGGGAGCTGTTGCTGCAGTTGGGCATGTTGGCCGGAGAGTGCTTCTCGGGCCGCGAACTGCAACCTTGCAGGATTCTCCCAGGTTCCCGGCCCAACGAAAGCCCCCAGACCCAAATGGAGAGGGGCTGCTTGGTGGCCCCCTGGGGGCCCTTCAGGCCACCTAGGTCTTTGGGTCCTGGCTCCTTCGGTTTGGGAGCTGTTGCTGCAGTTGAGCATGTTGGCCGGAGAGTGCTTCTCGGGCCGCGAACTGTAATCTTGCAGGTACATCTCAGGTATCCATGCCCAACGAAAGCCCCCAGACCCAAATTGAGAGGGGCTGCTTGGTGGCCCCCGGGGGCCCTTCAGGCCAGCTAGGTCTTTGGGTCCTGGCTCCTTCGGTTTGGGAGCTGTTGCTGCAGTTGAGCATGTTGGCCGGAGAGTGCTTCTCGGGCCGCGAACTGCAACCTTGCAGGTACCTCTCAGGTATCCATGCCCAACGAAAGCCCCCAGACCCAAATTGAGAGGGGCTGCTTGGTGGCCCCCTGGGGGCCCTTCAGGCCAGCTAGGTCTTTGTGTCCTGGCTCCTTCGGTTTGGGAGCTGTTGCTGCAGTTGGGCATGTTGGCCGGAGAGTGCTTCTCGGGCCGCGAACTGCAACCTTGCAGGTACCTCCCAGGTTCCTGGCCCAACGAAAGCCCCCAGACCCAAATGGAGAGGGGCTGCTTGGGGGCCCGCTGCGGGCCCTTCAGGCCAGCTAGGTCTTTGGGTCCTGGCTCCTTCGCTTTGGGAGCTGTTGCTGCAGTTGGGCATGTTGGCCGGAGAGTGCTTCTCGGGCCGCGTACTGCAACCTTGCAGGTACCTCCCAGGTTCCCGGCCCAACTAAAGCCCCCAGACCCAAATTGAGAGGGGCTGCTTGGGGGCCCCCCTGGGGGCCCTTCAGGCCAGCTAGGTCTTTGTGTCCTTGCTCCTTCGCTTTGGGAGCTGTTGCTGCAGTTGGGCATGTTGGCCGGAGAGTGCTTCTCGGGCCGCGAACTGCAACCTTGCAGGATTCTCCCAGGTTCCCGGCCCAACGAAAGCCCCCAGACCCAAATTGAGAGGGGCTGCTTGGGGGCCCCCTGGGGGCCCTTCAGGCCAGCTAGGTCTTTGGGTCCTGGCTCCTTCGCTTTGGGAGCTGTTGCTGCAGTTGGGCATGTTGGCCGGAGAGTGCTTCTCGGGCCGCAAACTGCAACCTTGCAGGTACCTCCCAGGTTCCCGGCCCAACGAAAGCCCCCAGACCCAAATGGAGAGGGGCTGCTTGGTGGCCCCCTGGGGGCCCTTCAGGCCAGCTAGGTCTTTGGGTCCTGGCTCCTTCGCTTTGGGAGCTGTTGCTGCAGTTGGGCATGTTGGCCGGAGAGTGCTTCTCGGGCCGCGAACTGCAACCTTGCAGGATTCTCCCAGGTTCCCGGCCCAACGAAAGCCCCCAGACCCAAATGGAGAGGGGCTGCTTGGGGGCCCCCTGGGGGCCCTTCAGGCCAGCTAGGTCTTTGTGTCCTGGCTCATTCGGTTTGGGAGCTGTTGCTGACGTTGTGCATGTTGGCCGGAGAGTGCTTCTCGGGCCTCGAACTGCAACCTTGCAGGAATCTCCCAGGTTCCCGGCCCAACGAAAGCCCCCAGACCCAAATGGAGAGGGGCTGCTTGGGGGCCCCCTGGGGGCCCTTCAGGCCAGCTAGGTCTTTGGGTCCTGGCTCCTTCGCTTTGGGAGCTGTTGCTGCAGTTGGGCATGTTGGCCGGAGAGTGCTTCTCGGGCCGCGAACTGCAACCTTGCAGGAATCTCCCAGGTTCCCGGCCCAACGAAAGCCCCCAGACCCAAATTGAGAGGGGCTGCTTGAGGGCCCCCTGGGGGCCCTTCAGGCCAGCTAGGTCTTTGGGTCCTGGCTCCTTCGGTTTGGGAGCTGTTGCTGCAGTTGGGCATGTTGGCCGGAGAGTGCTTCTCGGGCCGCGAACTGCAACCTTGCAGGATTCTCCCAGGTTCCCGGCCCAACGAAAGCCCCCAGACCCAAATGGAGAGGGGCTGCTTGGTGGCCCCCTGGGGGCCCTTCAGGCCACCTAGGTCTTTGGGTCCTGGCTCCTTCGGTTTGGGAGCTGTTGCTGCAGTTGAGCATGTTGGCCGGAGAGTGCTTCTCGGGCCGCGAACTGTAATCTTGCAGGTACATCTCAGGTATCCATGCCCAACGAAAGCCCCCAGACCCAAATTGAGAGGGGCTGCTTGGTGGCCCCCGGGGGCCCTTCAGGCCAGCTAGGTCTTTGGGTCCTGGCTCCTTCGGTTTGGGAGCTGTTGCTGCAGTTGAGCATGTTGGCCGGAGAGTGCTTCTCGGGCCGCGAACTGCAACCTTGCAGGTACCTCTCAGGTATCCATGCCCAACGAAAGCCCCCAGACCCAAATTGAGAGGGGCTGCTTGGTGGCCCCCTGGGGGCCCTTCAGGCCAGCTAGGTCTTTGTGTCCTGGCTCCTTCGGTTTGGGAGCTGTTGCTGCAGTTGGGCATGTTGGCCGGAGAGTGCTTCTCGGGCCGCGAACTGCAACCTTGCAGGTACCTCCCAGGTTCCTGGCCCAACGAAAGCCCCCAGACCCAAATGGAGAGGGGCTGCTTGGGGGCCCGCTGCGGGCCCTTCAGGCCAGCTAGGTCTTTGGGTCCTGGCTCCTTCGCTTTGGGAGCTGTTGCTGCAGTTGGGCATGTTGGCCGGAGAGTGCTTCTCGGGCCGCGTACTGCAACCTTGCAGGTACCTCCCAGGTTCCCGGCCCAACTAAAGCCCCCAGACCCAAATGGAGAGGAGCTCCTTGGGGGCCCCATGGGGGCCCTTCAGGCCAGCTAGGTCTTTGGGTCCTGGCTCCTTCGGTTTGGGAGCTGTTGCTGCAGTTGGGCATGTTGGCCGGAGAGTGCTTCTCGGGCCGCGAACTGCAACCTTGCAGGTACCTCCCAGGTTCCCGGCCCAACTAAAGGCCCCAGACCCAAATGGAGAGGAGCACCTTGGGGGCCCCATGGGGGCCCTTCAGGCCAGCTAGGTCTTTGTGTCCTGGCTCATTCGGTTTGGGAGCTGTTGCTGACGTTGTGCATGTTGGCCGGAGAGTGCTTCTCGGGCCGCGTACTGCAACCTTGCAGGATTCTCCCAGGTTCCCGGCCCAACCAAAGCCCCCAGACCCAAATTGAGAGGGGCTGCTTGGTGGCCCCCGGGGGCCCTTCAGGCCAGCTAGGTCTTTGGGTCCTGGCTCCTTCGGTTTGGGAGCTGTTGCTGCAGTTGAGCATGTTGGCCGGAGAGTGCTTCTCGGGCCGCGAACTGCAACCTTGCAGGTACCTCTCAGGTATCCATGCCCAACGAAAGCCCCCAGACCCAAATTGAGAGGGGCTGCTTGGTGGCCCCCTGGGGGCCCTTCAGGCCAGCTAGGTCTTTGGGTCCTGGCTCCTTCGCTTTGGGAGCTGTTGCTGCAGTTGGGCATGTTGGCCGGAGAGTGCTTCTCGGGCCGCGAACTGCAACCTTGCAGGTACCTCCCAGGTTCCCGGCCCAACGAAAGCCCCCAGACCCAAATGGAGAGGGGCTGCTTGGGGGCCCCCTGGGGGCCCTTCAGGCCAGCTAGGTCTTTGGGTCCTGGCTCCTTCGGTTTGGGAGCTGTTGCTGCAGTTGGGCATGTTGGCCGGAGAGTGCTTCTCGGGCCGCGTACTGCAACCTTGCAGGTACCTCCCAGGTTCCCGGCCCAACTAAAGCCCCCAGACCCAAATGGAGAGGAGCTCCTTGGGGGCCCCATGGGGGCCCTTCAGGCCAGCTAGGTCTTTGGGTCCTGGCTCCTTTGGTTTGGGAGCTGTTGCTGCAGTTGGGCATGTTGGCCGGAGAGTGCTTCTCCGGCCGCGAACTTCAACCTTGCAGGTACCTCCCAGGTTCCCGGCCCAACTAAAGCCCCCAGACCCAAATGGAGAGGACCTCCTTGGGGGCGCCATGGGGGCCCTTCAGGCCAGCTAGGTCTTTGGGTCCTGGCTCCTTCGCTTTGGGAGCTGTTGCTGCAGTTGGGCATGTTGGCCGGAGAGTGCTTCTCGGGCCGCGAACTGCAACCTTGCAGGAATCTCCCAGGTTCCCGGCCCAACGAAAGCCCCCAGACCCAAATTGAGAGGGGCTGCTTGAGGGCCCCCTGGGGGCCCTTCAGGCCAGCTAGGTCTTTGGGTCCTGGCTCCTTCGGTTTGGGAGCTGTTGCTGCAGTTGGGCATGTTGGCCGGAGAGTGCTTCTCGGGCCGCGAACTGCAACCTTGCAGGATTCTCCCAGGTTCCCGGCCCAACGAAAGCCCCCAGACCCAAATGGAGAGGGGCTGCTTGGTGGCCCCCTGGGGGCCCTTCAGGCCACCTAGGTCTTTGGGTCCTGGCTCCTTCGGTTTGGGAGCTGTTGCTGCAGTTGAGCATGTTGGCCGGAGAGTGCTTCTCGGGCCGCGAACAGTAATCTTGCAGGTACATCTCAGGTATCCATGCCCAACGAAAGCCCCCAGACCCAAATTGAGAGGGGCTGCTTGGTGGCCCCCGGGGGCCCTTCAGGCCAGCTAGGTCTTTGGGTCCTGGCTCCTTCGGTTTGGGAGCTGTTGCTGCAGTTGAGCATGTTGGCCGGAGAGTGCTTCTCGGGCGTAGAACTGCAACCTTGCAGGTACCTCTCAGGTATCCATGCCCAACGAAAGCCCCCAGACCCAAATTGAGAGGGGCTGCTTGGTGGCCCCCTGGGGGCCCTTCAGGCCACCTAGCTCTTTGGGTCCTGGCTCCTTCGCTTTGGGAGCTGTTGCTGCAGTTGGGCATGTTGGCCGGAGAGTGCTTCTCGGGCCGCGAACTGCAACCTTGCAGGTACCTCCCAGGTTCCCGGCCCAACGAAAGCCCCCAGACCCAAATGGAGAGGAGCTCCTTGGGGGCCCCATGGGGGCCCTTCAGGCCAGCTAGGTCTTTGGGTCCTGGCTCCTTCGGTTTGGGAGCTGTTGCTGCAGTTGGGCATGTTGGCCGGAGAGTGCTTCTCCGGCCGCGAACTGCAACCTTGCAGGTACCTCCCAGGTTCCCGGCCCAACTAAAGGCCCCAGACCCAAATGGAGAGGAGCTCCTTGGGGGCCCCCTGGGGGCCCTTCAGGCCAGCTAGGTCTTTGTGTCCTGGCTCATTCGGTTTGGGAGCTGTTGCTGACGTTGTGCATGTTGGCCGGAGAGTGCTTCTCGGGCCTCGTACTGCAACCTTGCAGGATTCTCCCAGGTTCCCGGCCCAACGAAAGCCCCCAGACCCAAATGGAGAGGAGCTGCTTGGGGGCCCCCTGGGGGCCCTTCAGGCCAGCTAGGTCTTTGGGTCCTGGCTCCTTCGCTTTGGGAGCTGTTGCTCCAGTTGAGCATGTTGTCCGGAGAGTGCTTCTCCGGCCGCGAACTGCAACCTTGCAGGTACCTCCCAGGTTCCCGGCCCAACGAAAGCCCCCAGACCCAAATGGAGAGGGGCTGCTTGGGGGCCCCCTGGGGGCCCTTCAGGCCAGCTAGGTCTTTGGGTCCTGGCTCCTTCGCTTTGGGAGCTGTTGCTGCAGTTGGGCATGTTGGCCGGAGAGTGCTTCTCGGGCCGCGAACTGCAACCTTGCAGGAATCTCCCAGGTTCCCGGCCCAACGAAAGCCCCCAGACCCAAATTGAGAGGGGCTGCTTGAGGGCACCCTGGGGGCCCTTCAGGCCAGCTAGGTCTTTGGGTCCTGGCTCCTTCGGTTTGGGAGCTGTTGCTGCAGTTGGGCATGTTGGCCGGAGAGTGCTTCTCGGGCCGCGAACTGCAACCTTGCAGGATTCTCCCAGGTTCCCGGCCCAACGAAAGCCCCCAGACCCAAATGGAGAGGGGCTGCTTGGTGGCCCCCTGGGGGCCCTTCAGGCCACCTAGGTCTTTGGGTCCTGGCTCCTTCGCTTTGGGAGCTGTTGCTGCAGTTGAGCATGTTGGCCGGAGAGTGCTTCTCGGGCCGCGAACTGTAATCTTGCAGGTACATCTCAGGTATCCATGCCCAACGAAAGCCCCCAGACCCAAATTGAGAGGGGCTGCTTGGTGGCCCCCGGGGGCCCTTCAGGCCAGCTAGGTCTTTGGGTCCTGGCTCCTTCGGTTTGGGAGCTGTTGCTGCAGTTGAGCATGTTGGCCGGAGAGTGCTTCTCGGGCCGCGAACTGCAACCTTGCAGGTACCTCTCAGGTATCCATGCCCAACGAAAGCCCCCAGACCCAAATTGAGAGGGGCTGCTTGGTGGCCCCCTGGGGGCCCTTCAGGCCAGCTAGGTCTTTGTGTCCTGGCTCCTTCGGTTTGGGAGCTGTTGCTGCAGTTGGGCATGTTGGCCGGAGAGTGCTTCTCGGGCCGCGAACTGCAACCTTGCAGGTACCTCCCAGGTTCCTGGCCCAACGAAAGCCCCCAGACCCAAATGGAGAGGGGCTGCTTGGGGGCCCGCTGGGGGCCCTTCAGGCCAGCTAGGTCTTTGGGTCCTGGCTCCTTCGCTTTGGGAGCTGTTGCTGCAGTTGGGCATGTTGGCCGGAGAGTGCTTCTCGGGCCGCGTACTGCAACCTTGCAGGTACCTCCCAGGTTCCCGGCCCAACTAAAGCCCCCAGACCCAAATGGAGAGGAGCTCCTTGGGGGCCCCATGGGGGCCCTTCAGGCCAGCTAGGTCTTTGGGTCCTGGCTCCTTCGGTTTGGGAGCTGTTGCTGCAGTTGGGCATGTTGGCCGGAGAGTGCTTCTCAGGCCGCGAACTGCAACCTTGCAGGTACCTCCCAGGTTCCCGGCCCAACTAAAGCCCCCAGACCCAAATGGAGAGGACCTCCTTGGGGGCGCCATGGGGGCCCTTCAGGCCAGCTAGGTCTTTGGGTCCTGGCTCCTTCGCTTTGGGAGCTGTTGCTGCAGTTGGGCATGTTGGCCGGAGAGTGCTTCTCGGGCCGCGAACTGCAACCTTGCAGGTACCTCCCAGGTTCCCGGCCCAACTAAAGGCCCCAGACCCAAATGGAGAGGAGCTCGTTGGGGGCCCCATGGGGGCCCTTCAGGCCAGCTAGGTCTTTGTGTCCTGGCTCATTCGGTTTGGGAGCTGTTGCTGACGTTGGGCATGTTGGCCGGAGAGTGCTTCTCGGGCCGCGTACTGCAACCTTGCAGGTACCTCCCAGGTTCCCGGCCCAACTAAAGCCCCCAGACCCAAATTGAGAGGGGCTGCTTGAGGGCCCCCTGGGGGCCCTTCAGGCCAGCTAGGTCTTTGGGTCCTGGCTCCTTCGCTTTGGGAGCTGTTGCTGACGTTGGGCATGTTGGCCGGAGAATGCTTCTCGGGCCGCGAAATGCAACCTTGCAGGAATCTCCCAGGTTCCCGGCCCAACGAAAGCCCCCAGACCCAAATGGAGAGGGGCTGCTTGGGGGCCCCCTGGGGGCCCTTCAGGCCAGCTAGGTCTTTGGGTCCTGGCTCCTTCGGTTTGGGAGCTGTTGCTGCAGTTGAGCATGTTGGCCGGAGAGTGCTTCTCGGGCCGCGAACTGTAATCTTGCAGGTACATCTCAGGTATCCATGCCCAACCAAAGCCCCCAGACCCAAATTGAGAGGGGCTGCTTGGTGGCCCCCGGGGGCCCTTCAGGCCAGCTAGGTCTTTGGGTCCTGGCTCCTTCGGTTTGGGAGCTGTTGCTGCAGTTGGGCATGTTGGCCGGAGAGTGCTTCTCGGGCCGCGAACTGCAACCTTGCAGGTACCTCTCAGGTATCCATGCCCAACGAAAGCCCCCAGACCCAAATTGAGAAGGGCTGCTTGGTGGCCCCCTGGGGGCCCTTCAGGCCAGCTAGGTCTTTGGGTCCTGGCTCCTTCGCTTTGGGAGCTGTTGCTGCAGTTGAGCATGTTGGCCGGAGAGTGCTTCTCGGGCCGCGAACTGCAACCTTGCAGGTACCTCCCAGGTTCCCGGCCCAACGAAAGCCCCCAGACCCAAATGGAGAGGGGCTGCTTGGGGGCCCCCTGGGGGCCCTTCAGGCCAGCTAGGTCTTTGGGTCCTGGCTCCTTCGGTTTGGGAGCTGTTGCTGCAGTTGGGCATGTTGGCCGGAGAGTGCTTCTCGGGCCGCGTACTGCAACCTTGCAGGTACCTCCCAGGTTCCCGGCCCAACTAAAGCCCCCAGACCCAAATGGAGAGGAGCTCCTTGGGGGCCACATGGGGGCCCTTCAGGCCAGCTAGGTCTTTGGGTCCTGGCTCCTTTGGTTTGGGAGCTGTTGCTGCAGTTGGGCATGTTGGCCGGAGAGTGCTTCTCCGGCCGCGAACTTCAACCTTGCAGGTACCTCCCAGGTTCCCGGCCCAACTAAAGCCCCCAGACCCAAATGGAGAGGACCTCCTTGGGGGCGCCATGGGGGCCCTTCAGGCCAGCTAGGTCTTTGGGTCCTGGCTCCTTCGCTTTGGGAGCTGTTGCTGCAGTTGGGCATGTTGGCCGGAGAGTGCTTCTCGGGCCGCGAACTGCAACCTTGCAGGAATCTCCCAGGTTCCCGGCCCAACGAAAGCCCCCAGACCCAAATTGAGAGGGGCTGCTTGAGGGCCCCCTGGGGGCCCTTCAGGCCAGCTAGGTCTTTGGGTCCTGGCTCCTTCGGTTTGGGAGCTGTTGCTGCAGTTGGGCATGTTGGCCGGAGAGTGCTTCTCGGGCCGCGAACTGCAACCTTGCAGGATTCTCCCAGGTTCCCGGCCCAACGAAAGCCCCCAGACCCAAATGGAGAGGGGCTGCTTGGTGGCCCCCTGGGGGCCCTTCAGGCCACCTAGGTCTTTGGGTCCTGGCTCCTTCGGTTTGGGAGCTGTTGCTGCAGTTGAGCATGTTGGCCGGAGAGTGCTTCTCGGGCCGCGAACAGTAATCTTGCAGGTACATCTCAGGTATCCATGCCCAACGAAAGCCCCCAGACCCAAATTGAGAGGGGCTGCTTGGTGGCCCCCGGGGGCCCTTCAGGCCAGCTAGGTCTTTGGGTCCTGGCTCCTTCGCTTTGGGAGCTGTTGCTGCAGTTGAGCATGTTGGCCGGAGAGTGCTTCTCGGGCCGCGAACTGCAACCTTGCAGGTACCTCTCAGGTATCCATGCCCAACGAAAGCCCCCAGACCCAAATTGAGAGGGGCTGCTTGGTGGCCCCCTGGGGGCCCTTCAGGCCACCTAGCTCTTTGGGTCCTGGCTCCTTCGCTTTGGGAGCTGTTGCTGCAGTTGGGCATGTTGGCCGGAGAGTGCTTCTCGGGCCGCGAACTGCAACCTTGCAGGTACCTCCCAGGTTCCCGGCCCAACGAAAGCCCCCAGACCCAAATGGAGAGGAGCTCCTTGGGGGCCCCATGGGGGCCCTTCAGGCCAGCTAGGTCTTTGGGTCCTGGCTCCTTCGGTTTGGGAGCTGTTGCTGCAGTTGGGCATGTTGGCCGGAGAGTGCTTCTCCGGCCGCGAACTGCAACCTTGCAGGTACCTCCCAGGTTCCCGGCCCAACTAAAGGCCCCAGACCCAAATGGAGAGGAGCTCCTTGGGGGCCCCCTGGGGGCCCTTCAGGCCAGCTAGGTCTTTGTGTCCTGGCTCATTCGGTTTGGGAGCTGTTGCTGACGTTGTGCATGTTGGCCGGAGAGTGCTTCTCGGGCCTCGTACTGCAACCTTGCAGGATTCTCCCAGGTTCCCGGCCCAACGAAAGCCCCCAGACCCAAATTGAGAGGAGCTCCTTGGGGGCCCCATGGGGGCCCTTCAGGCCAGCTAGGTCTTTGGGTCCTGGCTCCTTCGGTTTGGGAGCTGTTGCTGCAGTTGAGCATGTTGGCCGGAGAGTGCTTCTCCGGCCGCGAACTGCAACCTTGCAGGTACCTCCCAGGTTCCCGGCCCAACTAAAGGCCCCAGACCCAAATGGAGAGGAGCTCCTTGGGGGACCCATGGGGGCCCTTCAGGCCAGCTAGGTCTTTGTGTCCTGGCTCATTCGGTTTGGGAGCTGTTGCTGCAGTTGGGCATGTTGGCCGGAGAGTGCTTCTCGGGCCTCGAACTGCAACCTTGCAGGAATCTCCCAGGTTCCCGGCCCAACGAAAGCCCCCAGACCCAAATTGAGAGGGGCTGCTTGAGGGCCCCCTGGGGGCCCTTCAGGCCAGCTAGGTCTTTGGGTCCTGGCTCCTTCGGTTTGGGAGCTGTTGCTGCAGTTGGGCATGTTGGCCGGAGAGTGCTTCTCGGGCCGCGAACTGCAACCTTGCAGGATTCTCCCAGGTTCCCGGCCCAACGAAAGCCCCCAGACCCAAATGGAGAGGGGCTGCTTGGGGGCCCCCTGGGGGCCCTTCAGGCCACCTAGGTCTTTGGGTCCTGGCTCCTTCGGTTTGGGAGCTGTTGCTGCAGTTGGACATGTTGGCCGGAGAGTGCTTCTCGGGCCGCGAACTGTAATCTTGCAGGTACATCTCAGGTATCCATGCCCAACGAAAGCCCCCAGACCCAAATTGAGAGGGGCTGCTTGGTGGCCCCCGGGGGCCCTTCAGGCCAGCTAGGTCTTTGGGTCCTGGCTCCTTCGGTTTGGGAGCTGTTGCTGCAGTTGAGCATGTTGGCCGGAGAGTGCTTCTCGGGCCGCGAACTGCAACCTTGCAGGTACCTCTCAGGTATCCATGCCCAACGAAAGCCCCCAGACCCAAATTGAGAGGGGCTGCTTGGGGGCCCCCTGGGGGCCCTTCAGGCCAGCTAGGTCTTTGTGTCCTGGCTCCTTCGGTTTGGGAGCTGTTGCTGCAGTTGGGCATGTTGGCCGGAGAGTGCTTCTCGGGCCGCGAACTGCAACCTTGCAGGTACCTCCCAGGTTCCTGGCCCAACGAAAGCCCCCAGACCCAAATGGAGAGGGGCTGCTTGGGGGCCCCCTGGGGGCCCTTCAGGCCAGCTAGGTCTTTGGGTCCTGGCTCCTTCGCTTTGGGAGCTGTTGCTGCAGTTGGGCATGTTGGCCGGAGAGTGCTTCTCGGGCCGCGAACTGCAACCTTGCAGGATTCTCCCAGGTTCCCGGCCCAACGAAAGCCCCCAGACCCAAATTGAGAGGGGCTGCTTGGGGGCCCCCTGGGGGCCCTTCAGGCCAGCTAGGTCTTTGGGTCCTGGCTCATTCGGTTTGGGAGCTGTTGCTGACGTTGTGCATGTTGGCCGGAGAGTGCTTCTCGGGCCTCGTACTGCAACCTTGCAGGATTCTCCCAGGTTCCCGGCCCAACGAAAGCCCCCAGACCCAAATGGAGAGGAGCTCCTTGGGGGCCCCATGGGGGCCCTTCAGGCCAGCTAGGTCTTTGTGTCCTGGCTCCTTCGGTTTGGGAGCTGTTGCTGCAGTTGAGCATGTTGGCCGGAGAGTGCTTCTCGGGCCGTGAACTGCAACCTTGCAGGTACCTCCCAGGTTCCCGGCCCAACTAAAGGCCCCAGACCCAAATGGAGAGGAGATCCTTGGGGGACCCATGGGGGCCCTTCAGGCCAGCTAGGTCTTTGTGTCCTGGCTCATTCGGTTTGGTAGCTGTTGCTGCAGTTGGGCATGTTGGCCGGAGAGTGCTTCTCGGGCCGCGAACTGCAACCTTGCAGGAATCTCCCAGGTTCCATGCCCAACGAAAGCCCCCAGACCCAAATGGAGAGGGGCTGCTTGGGGGACCCATGGGGGCCCTTCAGGCCAGCTAGGTCTTTGGGTCCTGGCTCCTTCGCTTTGGGAGCTGTTGCTGCAGTTGGGCATGTTGGCCGGAGAGTGCTTCTCGGGCCGCGAACTGCAACCTTGCAGGAATCTCCCAGGTTCCCGGCCCCACGAAAGCCCCCAGACCCAAATTGAGAGGGGCTGCTTGGGGGCCCCCTGGGGGCCCTTCAGGCCAGCTAGGTCTTTGGGTCCTGGCTCCTTCGGTTTGGGAGCTGTTGCTGCAGTTGGGCATGTTGGCCGGAGAGTGCTTCTCGGGCCGCGAACTGTAACCTTGCAGGTACCTCTCAGGTATCCATGCCCAACGAAAGCCCCCAGACCCAAATTGAGAGGGGCTGCTTGGTGGCCCCCTGGGGGCCCTTCAGGCCAGCTAGGTCTTTGGGTCCTGGCTCCTTCGCTTTGGGAGCTGTTGCTGCAGTTGGGCATGTTGGCCGGAGAGTGCTTCTCGGGCCGCGAACTGCAACCTTGCAGGTACCTCCCAGGTTCCCGGCCCAACTAAAGCCCCCAGACCCAAATGGAGAGGAGCTCCTTGGGGGCCCCATGGGGGCCCTTCAGGCCAGCTAGGTCTTTGGGTCCTGGCTCCTTCGGTTTGGGAGCTGTTGCTGCAGTTGGGCATGTTGGCCGGAGAGTGCTTCTCCGGCCGCGAACTGCAACCTTGCAGGTACCTCCCAGGTTCCCGGCCCCACTAAAGCCCCCAGACCCAAATGGAGAGGACCTCCTTGGGGGCCCCATGGGGGCCCTTCAGGCCAGCTAGGTCTTTGGGTCCTGGCTCCTTCGCTTTGGGAGCTGTTGCTGCAGTTGGGCATGTTGGCCGGAGAGTGCTTCTCGGGCCGCGAACTGCAACCTTGCAGGAATCTCCCAGGTTCCCGGCCCAACGAAAGCCCCCAGACCCAAATGGAGAGGGGCTGCTTGGGGGCCCCCTGGGGGCCCTTCAGGCCAGCTAGGTCTTTGGGTCCTGGCTCCTTCGCTTTGGGAGCTGTTGCTGCAGTTGGGCATGTTGGCCGGAGAGTGCTTCTCGGACCGCGAACTGCAACCTTGCAGGAATCTCCCAGGTTCCCGGCCCAACGAAAGCCCCCAGACCCAAATTGAGAGGGGCTGCTTGGGGGCCCCCTGGGGGCCCTTCAGGCCAGCTAGGTCTTTGGGTCCTGGCTCCTTCGGTTTGGGAGCTGTTGCTGCAGTTGGGCATGTTGGCCGGAGAGTGCTTCTCGGGCCGCGAACTGCAAACTTGCAGGTACCTCCCAGGTTCCCGGCCCAACGAAAGCCCCCAGACCCAAATGGAGAGGGGCTGCTTGGGGGCCCCCTGGGGGCCCTTCAGGCCAGCTAGGTCTTTGGGTCCTGGCTCCTTCGCTTTGGGAGCTGTTGCTGCAGTTGAGCATGTTGGCCGGAGAGTGCTTCTCGGGCCGCGAACTGCAACCTTGCAGGAATCTCCCAGGTTCCCGGCCCAACGAAAGCCCCCAGACCCAAATTGAGAGGGGCTGCTTGGGGGCCCCCTGGGGGCCCTTCAGGCCAGCTAGGTCTTTGGGTCCTGGCTCCTTCGCTTTGGGAGCTGTTGCTGCAGTTGAGCATGTTGGCCGGAGAGTGCTTCTCGGGCCGCGAACTGTAACCTTGCAGGTACCTCTCAGGTATCCATGCCCAACGAAAGCCCCCAGACCCAAATTGAGAGGGGCTGCTTGGGGGCCCCATGGGGGCCCTTCAGGCCAGCTAGGTCTTTGTGTCCTTGCTCCTTCGCTTTGGGAGCTGTTGCTGCAGTTGGGCATGTTGGCCGGAGAGTGCTTCTCGGGCCGCGAACTGCAACCTTGCAGGATTCTCCCAGGTTCCCGGCCCAACGAAAGCCCCCAGACCCAAATGGAGAGGGGCTGCTTGGGGGCCCCCTGGGGGCCCTTCAGGCCAGCTAGGTCTTTGGGTCCTGGCTCCTTCGCTTTGGGAGCTGTTGCTGCAGTTGAGCATGTTGGCCGGAGAGTGCTTCTCGGGCCGCAAACTGCAACCTTGCAGGTACCTCCCAGGTTCCCGGCCCAACGAAAGCCCCCAGACCCAAATTGAGAGGGGCTGCTTGGGGGCCCCCTGGGGGCCCTTCAGGCCAGCTAGGTCTTTGGGTCCTGGCTCCTTCGCTTTGGGAGCTGTTGCTGCAGTTGGGCATGTTGGCCGGAGAGTGCTTCTCGGGCCGCGAACTGCAACCTTGCAGGATTCTCCCAGGTTCCCGGCCCAACGAAAGCCCCCAGACCCAAATTGAGAGGGGCTGCTTGGGGGCCCCCTGGGGGCCCTTCAGGCCAGCTAGGTCTTTGGGTCCTGGCTCCTTCGCTTTGGGAGCTGTTGCTGCAGTTGGGCATGTTGGCCGGAGAGTGCTTCTCGGGCCGCGAACTGTAACCTTGCAGGTACCTCTCAGGTATCCATGCCCAACGAAAGCCCCCAGACCCAAATTGAGAGGGGCTGCTTGGGGGCCCCCTGGGGGCCCTTCAGGCCAGCTAGGTCTTTGTGTCCTTGCTCCTTCGGTTTGGGAGCTGTTGCTGCAGTTGGGCATGTTGGCCGGAGAGTGCTTCTCGGGCCGCGAACTGCAACCTTGCAGGTACCTCCCAGGTTCCCGGCCCAACGAAAGCCCCCAGACCCAAATGGAGAGGGGCTGCTTGGGGCCCCCCTGGGGGCCCTTCAGGCCAGCTAGGTCTTTGGGTCCTGGCTCCTTCGCTTTGGGAGCTGTTGCTGCAGTTGGGCATGTTGGCCGGAGAGTGCTTCTCGGGCCGCGAACTGCAACCTTGCAGGAATCTCCCAGGTTCCCGGCCCAACGAAAGCCCCCAGACCCAAATGGAGAGGGGCTGCTTGGGGCCCCCCTAGGGGCCCTTCAGGCCAGCTAGGTCTTTGGGTCCTGGCTCCTTCGCTTTGGGAGCTGTTGCTGCAGTTGGGCATGTTGGCCGGAGAGTGCTTCTCGGGCCGCGAACTGCAACCTTGCAGGAATCTCCCAGGTTCCCGGCCCAACAAAAGCCCCCAGACCCAAATGGAGAGGGGCTGCTTGGGGGCCCCCTGGGGGCCCTTCAGGCCAGCTAGGTCTTTGGGTCCTGGCTCCTTCGCTTTGGGAGCTGTTGCTGCAGTTGGGCATGTTGGCCGGAGAGTGCTTCTCGGGCCGCGAACTGCAACCTTGCAGGTACCTCCCAGGTTCCCGGCCCAACGAAAACCCCCAGACCCAAATGGAGAGGGGCTGCTTGGGGGCCCCCTGGGGGCCCTTCAGGCCAGCTAGGTCTTTGGGTCCTGGCTCCTTCGGTTTGGGAGCTGTTGCTGCAGTTGGGCATGTTGGCCGGAGAGTGCTTCTCGGACCGCGAACTGCAACCTTGCAGGATTCTCCCAGGTTCCCGGCCCAACGAAAGCCCCCAGACCCAAATTGAGAGGGGCTGCTTGGGGGCCCCCTGGGGGCCCTTCAGGCCAGCTAGGTCTTTGGGTCCTGGCTCCTTCGGTTTGGGAGCTGTTGCTGCAGTTGGGCATGTTGGCCGGAGAGTGCTTCTCGGGCCGCGAACTGCAACCTTGCAGGAATCTCCCAGATTCCATGCCCAACGAAAGCCCCCAGACCCAAATTGAGAGGGGCTGCTTGGGGGCCCCCTGGGGGCCCTTCAGGCCAGCTAGGTCTTTGGGTCCTGGCTCCTTCGCTTTGGGAGCTGTTGCTGCAGTTGGGCATGTTGGCCGGAGAGTGCTTCTCGGGCCGCGAACTGCAACCTTGCAGGATTATCCCAGGTTCCCGGCCAAACGAAAGCCCCCAGACCCAAATGGAGAGGGGCTGCTTGGGGCCCCCCTGGGGGCCCTTCAGGCCAGCTAGGTCTTTGGGTCCTGGCTCCTTCGGTTTGGGAGCTGTTGCTGCAGTTGGGCATGTTGGCCGGAGAGTGCTTCTCGGGCCGCGAACTGCAACCTTGCAGGTACCTCCCAGGTTCCCGGCCCAACGAAAACCCCCAGACCCAAATGGAGAGGGGCTGCTTGGGGGCCCCCTGGGGGCCCTTCAGGCCAGCTAGGTCTTTGGGTCCTGGCTCCTTCGCTTTGGGAGCTGTTGCTGCAGTTGGGCATGTTGGCCGGAGAGTGCTTCTCGGGCCGCGAAATGTAACCTTGCAGGTTCCTCTCAGGTATGCATGCCCAACGAAAGCCCCCAGACCCAAATTGAGAGGGGCTGCTTGGGGGCCTCCTGGGGGCCCTTCAGGCCAGCTAAGTCTTTGGGTCCTGGCTCCTTCGCTTTGGGAGCTGTTGCTGCAGTTGGGCATGTTGGCCGGAGAGTGCTTCTCGGGCCGCGAACTGCAACCTTGCAGGAATCTCCCAGGTTCCCGGCCCAACAAAAGCCCCCAGACCCAAATGGAGAGGGGCTGCTTGGGGGCCCCCTGGGGGCCCTTCAGGCCAGCTAGGTCTTTGGGTCCTGGCTCCTTCGCTTTGGGAGCTGTTGCTGCAGTTGGGCATGTTGGCCGGAGAGTGCTTCTCGGGCCGCGAACTGCAACCTTGCAGGTATCTCCCAGGTTCCCGGCCCAACGAAAACCCCCAGACCCAAATGGAGAGGGGCTGCTTGGGGGCCCCCTGGGGGCCCTTCAGGCCAGCTAGGTCTTTGGGTCCTGGCTCCTTCGCTTTGGGAGCTGTTGCTGCAGTTGGGCATGTTGGCCGGAGAGTGCTTCTCGGACCGCGAACTGCAACCTTGCAGGATTCTCCCAGGTTCCCGGCCCAACGAAAGCCCCCAGACCCAAATTGAGAGGGGCTGCTTGGGGGCCCCCTGGGGGCCCTTCAGGCCAGCTAGGTCTTTGGGTCCTGGCTCCTTCGCTTTGGGAGCTGTTGCTGCAGTTGAGCATGTTGGCCGGAGAGTGCTTCTCGGGCCGCGAACTGCAACCTTGCAGGTACCTCTCAGGTATCCATGCCCAACGAAAGCCCCCAGACCCAAATTGAGAGGGGCTGCTTGGGGGCCCCCTGGGGGCCCTTCAGGCCAGCTAGGTCTTTGGGTCCTGGCTCCTTCGCTTTGGGAGCTGTTGCTGCAGTTGGGCTTGTTGGCCGGAGAGTGCTTCTCGGGCCGCGAACTGCAACCTTGCAGGTACCTCCCAGGTTCCCGGCCCAACGAAAATCCCCAGACCCAAATTGAGAGGGGCTGCTTGGGGCCCCCCTGGGGGCCCTTCAGGCCAGCTAGGTCTTTGGGTCCTGGCTCCTTCGGTTTGGGAGCTGTTGCTGCAGTTGGGCATGTTGGCCGGAGAGTGCTTCTCGGGCCGCGAACTGCAACCTTGCAGGAATCTCCCAGATTCCATGCCCAACGAAAGCCCCCAGACCCAAATTGAGAGGGGCTGCTTGGGGGCCCCCTGGGGGCACTTCAGGCCAGCTAGGTCTTTGGGTCCTGGCTCCTTCGGTTTGGGAGCTGTTGCTGCAGTTGGGCATGTTGGCCGGAGAGTGCTTCTCGGGCCGCGAACTGTAACCTTGCAGGTTCCTCTCAGGTATGCATGCCCAACGAAAGCCCCCAGACCCAAATGGAGAGGGGCTGCTTGGGGCCCCCCTGGGGGCCCTTCAGGCCAGCTAGGTCTTTGGGTCCTGGCTCCTTCGGTTTGGGAGCTGTTGCTGCAGTTGGGCATGTTGGCCGGAGAGTGCTTCTCGGGCCGCGAAGTGCAACCTTGCAGGATTCTCCCAGGTTCCCGGCCCAACGAAAACCCCCAGACCCAAATGGAGAGGGGCTGCTTGGGGGCCCCCTGGGGGCCCTTCAGGCCAGCTAGGTCTTTGGGTCCTGGCTCCTTCGGTTTGGGAGCTGTTGCTGCAGTTGGGCATGTTGGCCGGAGAGTGCTTCTCAGGCCGCGAACTGCAACCTTGCAGGAATCTCCCAGGTTCCCGGCCCAACGAAAGCCCCCAGACCCAAATGGAGAGGGGCTGCTTGGGGGCCCCCTGGGGGCCCTTCAGGCCAGCTAGGTCTTTGGGTCCTGGCTCCTTCGGTTTGGGAGCTGTTGCTGCAGTTGGGCATGTTGGCCGGAGAGTGCTTCTCGGGCCGCGAACTGTAACCTTGCAGGTTCCTCTCAGGTATGCATGCCCAACGAAAGCCCCCAGACCCAAATGGAGAGGGGCTGCTTGGGGGCCCCCTGGGGGCCCTTCAGGCCAGCTAGGTCTTTGGGTCCTGGCTCCTTCGCTTTGGGATCTGTTGCTGGATATTGGGCATGTTGGCCGGAGAGTGCTTCTCGGGCCGCGAACTGCAACCTTGCTGGTATCTCCCAGGTTCTCAGCCTAAAGAAAGCCCCCAGACCCAAATGGAGAGGGGCTGCTTGGGGGCCCCCTGGGGGCACTTCAGGCCAGCTAGGTCTTTGGGTCCTGGCTCCTTCGCTTTGGGAGCTGTTGCTGCAGTTGGGCATGTTGGCCGGAGAGTGCTTCTCGGACCGCGAACTGCAACCTTGCAGGATTCTCCCAGGTTCCCGGCCAAACGAAAGCCCCCAGACCCAAATGGAGAGGGGCTGCTTGGGGCCCCCCTGGGGGCCCTTCAGGCCAGCTAGGTCTTTGGGTCCTGGCTCCTTCGGTTTGGGAGCTGTTGCTGCAGTTGGGCATGTTGGCCGGAGAGTGCTTCTCGGGCCGCGAACTGCAACCTTGCAGGAATCTCCCAGATTCCATGCCCAACGAAAGCCCCCAGACCCAAATGGAGAGGGGCTGCTTGGGGGCCCCCTGGGGGCCCTTCAGGCCAGCTAGGTCTTTGGGTCCTGGCTCCTTCGCTTTGGGATCTGTTGCTGGATATTGGGCATGTTGGCCGGAGAGTGCTTCTCGGGCCGCGAACTGCAACCTTGCTGCTATCTCCCAGGTTCTCAGCCTAAAGAAAGCCCCCAGACCCAAATGGAGAGGGGCTGCTTGGGGGCCCCCTGGGGGCACTTCAGGCCAGCTAGGTCTTTGGGTCCTGGCTCCTTCGCTTTGGGAGCTGTTGCTGCAGTTGGGCATGTTGGCCGGAGAGTGCTTCTCGGACCGCGAACTGCAACCTTGCAGGATTCTCCCAGGTTCCCGGCCAAACGAAAGCCCCCAGACCCAAATGGAGAGGGGCTGCTTGGGGCCCCCCTGGGGGCCCTTCAGGCCAGCTAGGTCTTTGGGTCCTGGCTCCTTCGGTTTGGGAGCTGTTGCTGCAGTTGGGCATGTTGGCCGGAGAGTGCTTCTCGGGCCGCGAACTGCAACCTTGCAGGAATCTCCCAGATTCTATGCCCAACGAAAGCCCCCAGACCCAAATGGAGAGGGGCTGCTTGGGGGCCCCCTGGGGGCCCTTCAGGCCAGCTAGGTCTTTGGGTCCTGGCTCCTTCGCTTTGGGAGCTGTTGCTGCAGTTGGGCATGTTGGCCGGAGAGTGCTTCTCGGTCCGCGAACTGCAACCTTGCAGGAATCTCCCAGGTTCCCGGCCCAACGAAAGCCCCCAGACCCAAATGGAGAGGGGCTGCTTGGGGGCCCCCTGGGGGCCCTTCAGGCCAGCTAGGTCTTTGGGTCCTGGCTCCTTCGCTTTGGGAGCTGTTGCTGCAGTTGGGCATGTTGGCCGGAGAGTGCTTCTCGGACCGCGAACTGCAACCTTGCAGGATTCTCCCAGGTTCCCGGCCAAACGAAAGCCCCCAGACCCAAATGGAGAGGGGCTGCTTGGGGCCCCCCTGGGGGCCCTTCAGGCCAGCTAGGTCTTTGGGTCCTGGCTCCTTCGGTTTGGGAGCTGTTGCTGCAGTTGGGCATGTTGGCCGGAGAGTGCTTCTCGGGCCGCGAACTGCAACCTTGCAGGAATCTCCCAGATTCCATGCCCAACGAAAGCCCCCAGACCCAAATGGAGAGGGGCTGCTTGGGGGCCCCCTGGGGGCCCTTCAGGCCAGCTAGGTCTTTGGGTCCTGGCTCCTTCGCTTTGGGAGCTGTTGCTGCAGTTGGGCATGTTGGCCGGAGAGTGCTTCTCGGGCCGCGAACTGCAACCTTGCAGGAATCTCCCAGGTTCCCGGCCCAACGAAAGCCCCCAGACCCAAATGGAGAGGGGCTGCTTGGGGGCCCCCTGGGGGCCCTTCAGGCCAGCTAGGTCTTTGGGTCCTGGCTCCTTCGCTTTGGGAGCTGTTGCTGCAGTTGGGCATGTTGGCCGGAGAGTGCTTCTCGGGCCGCGAACTGCAACCTTGCGGGAATCTCCCAGATTCCATGCCCAACGAAAGCCCCCAGACCCAAATTGAGAGGGGCTGCTTGGGGGCCCCATGGGGGCCCTTCAGGCCAGCTAGGTCTTTGGGTCCTGGCTCCTTCGCTGTGGGAGCTGTTGCTGCAGTTGGGCATGTTGGCTGGAGAGTGCTTCTCGGGCCGCGAACTGCAACCTTGCAGGATTCTCCCAGGTTCCCGGCCCAACGAAAGCCCCCAGACCCAAATGGAGAGGGGCTGCTTGGTGGCCCCCTGGGGGCCCTTCAGGCCAGCTAGGTCTTTGTGTCCTGGCTCATTCGGTTTGGGAGCTGTTGCTGACGTTGGGCATGTTGGCCGGAGAGTGCTTCTCGGGCCTCGAACTGCAACCTTGCAGGAATCTCCCAGGTTCCCGGCCCAACAAAAGCCCCCAGACCCAAATGGAGAGGGGCTGCTTGGGGGCCCCCTGGGGGCCCTTCAGGCCAGCTAGGTCTTTGGGTCCTGGCTCCTTCGCTTTGGGAGCTGTTGCTGCAGTTGGGCATGTTGGCCGGAGAGTGCTTCTCCGGCCGCGAACTGCAACCTTGCAGGATTCTCCCAGGTTCCCGGCCCAACGAAAGCCCCCAGACCCAAATGGAGATGAGCTCCTTGGGGGCCCCCTGGGGGCCCTTCAGGCCAGCTAGGTCTTTGGGTCCTGGCTCCTTCGCTTTGGGAGCTGTTGCTGCAGTTGGGCATGTTGGCCGGAGAGTGCTTCTCGGGCCGCGAACTGCAACCTTGCAGGAATCTCCCAGGTTCCCGGCCCAACGAAAGCCCCCAGACCCAAATGGAGAGGGGCTGCTTGGGGGCCCCCTGGGGGCCCTTCAGGCCAGCTAGGTCTTTGGGTCCTGGCTCCTTCGCTTTGGGAGCTGTTGCTGCAGTTGGGCATGTTGGCCGGAGAGTGCTTCTCGGGCCGCGAACTGCAACCTTGCAGGAATCTCCCAGGTTCCATGCCCAACGAAAGCCCCCAGACCCAAATTGAGAGGGGCTGCTTGGGGGCCCCCTGGGGGCCCTTCAGGCCAGCTAGGTCTTTGGGTCCTGGCTCCTTCGCTTTGGGAGCTGTTGCTGCAGTTGGGCATGTTGGCCGGAGAGTGCTTTTCGGGCCGCGAACTGCAACCTTGCAGGAATCTCCCAGGTTCCCGGCCCAACGAAAGCCCCCAGACCCAAATTGAGAGGGGCTGCTTGGGGGCCCCCTGGGGGCCCTTCAGGCCAGCTAGGTCTTTGGGTCCTGGCTCCTTCGCTTTGGGAGCTGTTGCTGCAGTTGAGCATGTTGGGCGGAGAGTGCTTCTCGGGCCGCGAACTGTAACCTTGCAGGTACCTCTCAGGTATCCATGCCCAACGAAAGCCCCCAGACCCAAATGGAGAGGGGCTGCTTGGGGGCCCCCTGGGGGCCCTTCAGGCCAGCTAGGTCTTTGGGTCCTGGCTCCTTCGGTTTGGGAGCTGTTGCTGCAGTTGAGCATGTTGGCCGGAGAGTGCTTCTCGGGCCGCGAACTGTAACCTTGCAGGTACCTCTCAGGTATCCATGCCCAACGAAAGCCCCCAGACCCAAATTGAGAGGGGCTGCTTGGGGGCCCCCTGGGGGCCCTTCAGGCCAGCTAGGTCTTTGTGTCCTTGCTCCTTCGCTTTGGGAGCTGTTGCTGCAGTTGGGCTTGTTGGCCGGAGAGTGCTTCTCGGGCCGCGAACTGCAACCTTGCAGGATTCTCCCAGGTTCCCGGCCCAACGAAAGCCCCCAGACCCAAATGGAGAGGGGCTGCTTGGGGCCCCCCTGGGGGCCCTTCAGGCCAGCTAGGTCTTTGGGTCCTGGCTCCTTCGGTTTGGGAGCTGTTGCTGCAGTTGGGCATGTTGGCCGGAGAGTGCTTCTCGGGCCGCGAATTGCAACCTTGCAGGAATCTCCGAGATTCCATGCCCAACGAAAGCCCCCAGACCCAAATTGAGAGGGGCTGCTTGGGGGCCCCCTGGGGGCCCTTCAGGCCAGCTAGGTCTTTGGGTCCTGGCTCCTTCGCTTTGGGAGCTGTTGCTGCAGTTGAGCATGTTGGCCGGAGAGTGCTTCTCGGGCCGCAAACTGCAACCTTGCAGGTACCTCCCAGGTTCCCGGCCCAACGAAAGCCCCCAGACCCAAATGGAGAGGGGCTGCTTGGGGGCCCCCTGGGGGCCCTTCAGGCCAGCTAGGTCTTTGGGTCCTGGCTCCTTCGCTTTGGGAGCTGTTGCTGCAGTTGGGCATGTTGGCCGGAGAGTGCTTCTCCGGCCGCAAACTGCAACCTTGCAGATACCTCCCAGGTTCCCGGCCCAACGAAAGCCCCCAGACCCAAATTGAGAGGGTCTGCTTGGGGGCCCCCTGGGGGCCCTTCAGGCCAGCTAGGTCTTTGTGTCCTGGCTCCTTCGGTTTGGGAGCTGTTGCTGCAGTTGGGCATGTTGGCCGGAGAGTGCTTCTCGGGCCGCGAACTGCAACCTTGCAGGATTCTCCCAGGTTCCCGGCCCAACGAAAGCCCCCAGACCCAAATTGAGAGGGGCTGCTTGGGGGCCCCCTGGGGGCCCTTCAGGCCAGCTAGGTCTTTGGGTCCTGGCTCCTTCGCTTTGGGAGCTGTTGCTGCAGTTGAGCATGTTGGGCGGAGAGTGCTTCTCGGGCCGCGAACTGTAACCTTGCAGGTACCTCTCAGGTATCCATGCCCAACGAAAGCCCCCAGACCCAAATGGAGAGGGGCTGCTTGGGGGCCCCCTGGGGGCCCTTCAGGCCAGCTAGGTCTTTGGGTCCTGGCTCCTTCGCTTTGGGAGCTGTTGCTGCAGTTGAGCATGTTGGCCGGAGAGTGCTTCTCGGGCCGCGAACTGTAACCTTGCAGGTACCTCACAGGTATCCATGCCCAACGAAAGCCCCCAGACCCAAATTGAGAGGGGCTGCTTGGGGGCCCCCTGGGGGCCCTTCAGGCCAGCTAGGTCTTTGTGTCCTTGCTCCTTCGCTTTGGGAGCTGTTGCTGCAGTTGGGCTTGTTGGCCGGAGAGTGCTTCTCGGGCCGCGAACTGCAACCTTGCAGGATTCTCCCAGGTTCCCGGCCCAACTAAAGCCCCCAGACCCAAATGGAGAGGGGCTGCTTGGGGCCCCCCTGGGGGCCCTTCAGGCCAGCTAGGTCTTTGGGTCCTGGCTCCTTCGGTTTGGGAGCTGTTGCTGCAGTTGGGCATGTTGGCCGGAGAGTGCTTCTCGGGCCGCGAATTGCAACCTTGCAGGAATCTCCGAGATTCCATGCCCAACGAAAGCCCCCAGACCCAAATTGAGAGGGGCTGCTTGGGGGCCCCCTGGGGGCCCTTCAGGCCAGCTAGGTCTTTGGGTCCTGGCTCCTTCGCTTTGGGAGCTGTTGCTGCAGTTGAGCATGTTGGCCGGAGAGTGCTTCTCGGGCCGCAAACTGCAACCTTGCAGGTACCTCCCAGGTTCCCGGCCCAACGAAAGCCCCCAGACCCAAATGGAGAGGGGCTGCTTGGGGGCCCCCTGGGGGCCCTTCAGGCCAGCTAGGTCTTTGGGTCCTGGCTCCTTCGCTTTGGGAGCTGTTGCTGCAGTTGGGCATGTTGGCCGGAGAGTGCTTCTCCGGCCGCAAACTGCAACCTTGCAGATACCTCCCAGGTTCCCGGCCCAACGAAAGCCCCCAGACCCAAATTGAGAGGGTCTGCTTGGGGGCCCCCTGGGGGCCCTTCAGGCCAGCTAGGTCTTTGTGTCCTGGCTCCTTCGGTTTGGGAGCTGTTGCTGCAGTTGGGCATGTTGGCCGGAGAGTGCTTCTCGGGCCGCGAACTGCAACCTTGCAGGATTCTCCCAGGTTCCCGACCCAACGAAAGCCCCCAGACCCAAATGGAGAGGGGCTGCTTGGGGGCCCCCTGGGGGCCCTTCAGGCCAGCTAGGTCTTTGGGTCCTGGCTCCTTCGCTTTGGGAGCTGTTGCTGCAGTTGGGCATGTTGGCCGGAGAGTGCTTCTCGGGCCGCGAACTGCAACCTTGCAGGTACCTCCCAGGTTCCTGGCCCAACGAAAGCCCCCAGACCCAAATGGAGAGGGGCTGCTTGGGGGCCCCCTGGGGGCCCTTCAGGCCAGCTAGGTCTTTGGGTCCTGGCTCCTTCGGTTTGGGAGCTGTTGCTGCAGTTGGGCATGTTGGCCGGAGGGTGCTTCTCGGGCCTCGTACTGCAAACTTGCAGGATTCTCCCAGGTTCCCGGCCCAACGAAAGCCCCCAGACCCAAATGGAGAGGAGCTCCTTGGGGGCCCCATGGGGGCCCTTCAGGCCAGCTAGGTCTTTGGGTCCTGGCTCCTTCGGTTTGGGAGCTGTTGCTGCAGTTGGGCATGTTGGCCGGAGAGTGCTTCTCCGGCCGCGAACTGCAACCTTGCAGGTACCTCCCAGGTTCCCGGCCCAACTAAAGGCCCCAGACCCAAATGGAGAGGAGCTCCTTGGGGGCCCCCTGGGGGCCCTTCAGGCCAGCTAGGTCTTTGTGTCCTGGCTCATTCGGTTTGGGAGCTGTTGCTGACGTTGTGCATGTTGGCCGGAGAGTGCTTCTCGGGCCTCGTACTGCAACCTTGCAGGATTCTCCCAGGTTCCCGGCCCAACGAAAGCCCCCAGACCCAAATGGAGAGGAGCTCCTTGGGGGCCCCATGGGGGCCCTTCAGGCCAGCTAGGTCTTTGGGTCCTGGCTCCTTCGGTTTGGGAGCTGTTGCTGCAGTTGAGCATGTTGGCCGGAGAGTGCTTCTCCGGCCGCGAACTGCAACCTTGCAGGTACCTCCCAGGTTCCCGGCCCAACTAAAGGCCCCAGACCCAAATGGAGAGGAGCTCCTTGGGGGACCCATGGGGGCCCTTCAGGCCAGCTAGGTCTTTGGGTCCTGGCTCATTCGGTTTGGGAGCTGTTGCTGCAGTTGGGCATGTTGGCCGGAGAGTGCTTCTCGGGCCTCGAACTGCAACCTTGCAGGAATCTCCCAGGTTCCCGGCCCAACGAAAGCCCCCAGACCCAAATTGAGAGGGGCTGCTTGAGGGCCCCCTGGGGGCCCTTCAGGCCACCTAGGTCTTTGGGTCCTGGCTCCTTCGGTTTGGGAGCTGTTGCTGCAGTTGGGCATGTTGGCCGGAGAGTGCTTCTCGGGCCGCGAACTGCAACCTTGCAGGATTCTCCCAGGTTCCCGGCCCAACGAAAGCCCCCAGACCCAAATGGAGAGGGGCTGCTTGGTGGCCCCCTGGGGGCCCTTCAGGCCACCTAGGTCTTTGGGTCCTGGCTCCTTCGGTTTGGGAGCTGTTGCTGCAGTTGGACATGTTGGCCGGAGAGTGCTTCTCGGGCCGCGAACTGTAATCTTGCAGGTACATCTCAGGTATCCATGCCCAACGAAAGCCCCCAGACCCAAATTGAGAGGGGCTGCTTGGTGGCCCCCTGGGGGCCCTTCAGGCCAGCTAGGTCTTTGTGTCCTGGCTCCTTCGGTTTGGGAGCTGTTGCTGCAGTTGGGCATGTTGGCCGGAGAGTGCTTCTCGGGCCGCGAACTGCAACCTTGCAGGTACCTCCCAGGTTCCTGGCCCAACGAAAGCCCCCAGACCCAAATGGAGAGGGGCTGCTTGGGGGCCCGCTGTGGGCCCTTCAGGCCAGCTAGGTCTTTGGGTCCTGGCTCCTTCGGTTTGGGAGCTGTTGCTGCAGTTGGGCATGTTGGCCGGAGAGTGCTTCTCCGGCCGCGAACTGCAACCTTGCAGGAATCTCCCAGGTTCCCGGCCCAACTAAAGCCCCCAGACCCAAATGGAGAGGACCTCCTTGGGGGCGCCATGGGGGCCCTTCAGGCCAGCTAGGTCTTTGGGTCCTGGCTCCTTCGCTTTGGGAGCTGTTGCTGCAGTTGGGCATGTTGGCCGGAGAGTGCTTCTCGGGCCGCGAACTGCAACCTTGCAGGATTCTCCCAGGTTCCCGGCCCAACGAAAGCCCCCAGACCCAAATTGAGAGGGGCTGCTTGGGGGCCCCCTGTGGGCCCTTCAGGCCAGCTAGGTCTTTGGGTCCTGGCTCCTTCGCTTTGGGAGCTGTTGCTGGATATTGGGCATGTTGGCCGGAGAGTGCTTCTTGGGCCGCGAACTGCAACCTTGCTGGTATCTCCCAGGTTCTCAGCCTAAAGAAAGCCCCCAGACCCAAATGGAGAGGGGCTGCTTGGGGGCCCCCTGGGGGCACTTCAGGCCAGCTAGGTCTTTGGGTCCTGGCTCCTTCGGTTTGGGAGCTGTTGCTGCAGTTGGGCATGTTGGCCGGAGAGTGCTTCTCGGGCCGCGAACTGCAACCTTGCAGGATTCTCCCAGGTTCCCGGCCCAACGAAAGCCCCCAGACCCAAATTGAGAGGGGCTGCTTGGGGGCCCCCTGGGGGCCCTTCAGGCCAGCTAGGTCTTTGGGTCCTGGCTCCTTCGCTTTGGGAGCTGTTGCTGCAGTTGGGCATGTTGGCCGGAGAGTGCTTCTCCGGCCGCGAACTGCAACCTTGCAGGAATCTCCCAGGTTCCCGGCCCAACTAAAGCCCCCAGACCCAAATGGAGAGGACCTCCTTGGGGGCGCCATGGGGGCCCTTCAGGCCAGCTAGGTCTTTGGGTCCTGGCTCCTTCGCTTTGGGAGCTGTTGCTGCAGTTGGGCATGTTGGCCGGAGAGTGCTTCTCGGGCCGCGAACTGCAACCTTGCAGGATTCTCCCAGGTTCCCGGCCCAACGAAAGCCCCCAGACCCAAATTGAGAGGGGCTGCTTGGGGGCCCCCTGTGGGCCCTTCAGGCCAGCTAGGTCTTTGGGTCCTGGCTCCTTCGCTTTGGGAGCTGTTGCTGGATATTGGGCATGTTGGCCGGAGAGTGCTTCTTGGGCCGCGAACTGCAACCTTGCTGGTATCTCCCAGGTTCTCAGCCTAAAGAAAGCCCCCAGACCCAAATGGAGAGGGGCTGCTTGGGGGCCCCCTGGGGGCACTTCAGGCCAGCTAGGTCTTTGGGTCCTGGCTCCTTCGGTTTGGGAGCTGTTGCTGCAGTTGGGCATGTTGGCCGGAGAGTGCTTCTCGGGCCGCGAACTGCAACCTTGCAGGATTCTCCCAGGTTCCCGGCCCAACGAAAGCCCCCAGACCCAAATTGAGAGGGGCTGCTTGGGGGCCCCCTGGGGGCCCTTCAGGCCAGCTAGGTCTTTGGGTCCTGGCTCCTTCGCTTTGGGAGCTGTTGCTGCAGTTGGGCATGTTGGCCGGAGAGTGCTTCTCCGGCCGCAAACTGCAACCTTGCAGATACCTCCCAGGTTCCCGGCCCAACGAAAGCCCCCAGACCCAAATGGAGAGGGGCTGCTTGGGGGCCCCCTGGGGGCCCTTCAGGCCAGCTAGGTCTTTGGGTCCTGGCTCCTTCGCTTTGGGAGCTGTTGCTGCAGTTGGGCATGTTGGCCGGAGAGTGCTTCTCGGGCCGCGAACTGCAACCTTGCAGGATTCTCCCAGGTTCCCGGCCCAACGAAAGCCCCCAGACCCAAATTGAGAGGGGCTGCTTGGGGGCCCCCTGGGGGCCCTTCAGGCCAGCTAGGTCTTTGGGTCCTGGCTCCTTCGCTTTGGGAGCTGTTGCTGCAGTTGGGCATGTTGGCCGGAGAGTGCTTCTCGGGCCGCGAACTGCAACCTTGCAGGTACCTCCCAGGTTCCTGGCCCAACGAAAGCCCCCAGACCCAAATGGAGAGGGGCTGCTTGGGGGCCCCCTGGGGGCCCTTCAGGCCACCTAGGTCTTTGGGTCCTGGCTCCTTCGGTTTGGGAGCTGTTGCTGCAGTTGGACATGTTGGCCGGAGAGTGCTTCTCCGGCCGCGAACTGCAACCTTGCAGGTACCTCCCAGGTTCCCGGCCCAACTAAAGGCCCCAGACCCAAATGGAGAGGAGCTCCTTGGGGGACCCATGGGGGCCCTTCAGGCCAGCTAGGTCTTTGTGTCCTGGCTCATTCGGTTTGGTAGCTGTTGCTGACGTTGTGCATGTTGGCCGGAGAGTGCTTCTCGGGCCTCGAACTGCAACCTTGCAGGAATCTCCCAGGTTCCCGGCCCAACGAAAGCCCCCAGACCCAAATGGAGAGGGGCTGCTTGGGGGCCCCCTGGGGGCCCTTCAGGCCAGCTAGGTCTTTGGGTCCTGGCTCCTTCGCTTTGGGAGCTGTTGCTGCAGTTGGGCATGTTGGCCGGAGAGTTCTTCTCCGGCCGCGAACTGCAACCTTGCAGGTACCTCCCAGGTTCCCGGCCCAACGAAAGCCCCCAGACCCAAATTGAGAGGGGCTGCTTGGGGGCCCCCTGGGGGCCCTTCAGGCCAGCTAGGTCTTTGGGTCCTGGCTCCTTCGCTTTGGGAGCTGTTGCTGCAGTTGGGCATGTTGGCCGGAGAGTGCTTCTCGGGCCGCGAACTGCAACCTTGCAGGAATCTCCCAGGTTCCCGGCCCAACGAAAGCCCCCAGACCCAAATTGAGAGGGGCTGCTTGAGGGCCCCCTGGGGGCCCTTCAGGCCAGCTAGGTCTTTGGGTCCTGGCTCCTTCGCTTTGGGAGCTGTTGCTGACGTTGGGCATGTTGGCCGGAGAGTGCTTCTCGGGCCGCGAACTGCAACCTTGCAGGAATCTCCCAGGTTCCCGGCCCAACGAAAGCCCCCAGACCCAAATTGAGAGGGGCTGCTTGGGGGCCCCCTGGGGGCCCTTCAGGCCAGCTAGGTCTTTGGGTCCTGGCTCCTTCGCTTTGGGAGCTGTTGCTGCAGTTGAGCATGTTGGCCGGAGAGTGCTTCTCGGGCCGCGAACTGTAATCTTGCAGGTACATCTCAGGTATCCATGCCCAACCAAAGCCCCCAGACCCAAATTGAGAGGGGCTGCTTGGTGGCCCCCGGGGGCCCTTCAGGCCAGCTAGGTCTTTGGGTCCTGGCTCCTTCGGTTTGGGAGCTGTTGCTGCAGTTGAGCATGTTGGCCGGAGAGTGCTACTCGGGCCGCGAACTGCAACCTTGCAGGTACCTCTCAGGTATCCATGCCCAACGAAAGCCCCCAGACCCAAATTGAGAGGGGCTGCTTGGTGGCCCCCTGGGGGCCCTTCAGGCCACCTAGCTCTTTGGGTCCTGGCTCCTTCGCTTTGGGAGCTGTTGCTGCAGTTGGGCATGTTGGCCGGAGAGTGCTTCTCGGGCCGCGAACTGCAACCTTGCAGGTACCTCCCAGGTTCCTGGCCCAACGAAAGCCCCCAGACCCAAATGGAGAGGGGCTGCTTGGGGGCCCCCTGGGGGCCCTTCAGGCCAGCTAGGTCTTTGGGTCCTGGCTCCTTCGGTTTGGGAGCTGTTGCTGCAGTTGGGCATGTTGGCCGGAGAGTGCTTCTCGGGCCGCGTACTGCAACCTTGCAGGTACCTCCCAGGTTCCCGGCCCAACTAAAGCCCCCAGACCCAAATGGAGAGGAGCTCCTTGGGGGCCCCCTGGGGGCCCTTCAGGCCAGCTAGGTCTTTGGGTCCTGGCTCCTTTGGTTTGGGAGCTGTTGCTGCAGTTGGGCATGTTGGCCGGAGAGTGCTTCTCCGGCCGCGAACTTCAACCTTGCAGGTACCTCCCAGGTTCCCGGCCCAACTAAAGCCCCCAGACCCAAATGGAGAGGACCTCCTTGGGGGCGCCATGGGGGCCCTTCAGGCCAGCTAGGTCTTTGGGTCCTGGCTCCTTCGCTTTGGGAGCTGTTGCTGCAGTTGGGCATGTTGGCCGGAGAGTGCTTCTCGGGCCGCGAACTGCAACCTTGCAGGAATCTCCCAGGTTCCCTGCCCAACGAAAGCCCCCAGACCCAAATTGAGAGGGGCTGCTTGGGGGCCCCCTGGGGGCCCTTCAGGCCAGCTAGGTCTTTGGGTCCTGGCTCCTTCGCTTTGGGAGCTGTTGCTGGATATTGGGCATGTTGGCCGGAGAGTGCTTCTCGGGCCGCGAACTGCAACCTTGCTGGTATCTCCCAGGTTCTCAGCCTAAAGAAAGCCCCCAGACCCAAATGGAGAGGGGCTGCTTGGGGGCCCCCTGGGGGCACTTCAGGCCAGCTAGGTCTTTGGGTCCTGGCTCCTTCGGTTTGGGAGCTGTTGCTGCAGTTGGGCATGTTGGCCGGAGAGTGCTTCTCGGGCCGCGAACTGCAACCTTGCAGGAATCTCCCAGGTTCCATGCCCAACGAAAGCCCCCAGACCCAAATTGAGAGGGGCTGCTTGGGGGCCCCCTGGGGGCCCTTCAGGCCAGCTAGGTCTTTGGGTCCTGGCTCCTTCGCTTTGGGAGCTGTTGCTGCAGTTGGGCATGTTGGCCGGAGAGTGCTTCTCGGGCCGCGAACTGCAACCTTGCAGGAATCTCCCAGGTTCCCGGCCCCACGAAAGCCCCCAGACCCAAATTGAGAGGGGCTGCTTGGGGGCCCCCTGGGGGCCCTTCAGGCCAGCTAGGTCTTTGTGTCCTGGCTCCTTCGGTTTGGGAGCTGTTGCTGCAGTTGGGCATGTTGGCCGGAGAGTGCTTCTCGGGCCGCGAACTGTAACCTTGCAGGTACCTCTCAGGTATCCATGCCCAACGAAAGCCCCCAGACCCAAATGGAGAGGGGCTGCTTGGGGGCCCCCTGGGGGCCCTTCAGGCCAGCTAGGTCTTTGGGTCCTGGCTCCTTCGGTTTGGGAGCTGTTGCTGCAGTTGGGCATGTTGGCCGGAGGGTTCTTCTCGGGCCTCGTACTGCAACCTTGCAGGATTCTCCCAGGTTCCCGGCCCAACGAAAGCCCCCAGACCCAAATGGAGAGGAGCTCCTTGGGGGCCCCATGGGGGCACTTCAGGCCAGCTAGGTCTTTGGGTCCTGGCTCCTTCGGTTTGGGAGCTGTTGCTGCAGTTGGGCATGTTGGCCGGAGAGTGCTTCTCCGGCCGCGAACTGCAACCTTGCAGGTACCTCCCAGGTTCCCGGCCCAACTAAAGGCCCCAGACCCAAATGGAGAGGAGCTCCTTGGGGGCCCCCTGGGGGCCCTTCAGGCCAGCTAGGTCTTTGTGTCCTGGCTCATTCGGTTTGGGAGCTGTTGCTGACGTTGTGCATGTTGGCCGGAGAGTGCTTCTCGGGCCTCGTACTGCAACCTTGCAGGATTCTCCCAGGTTCCCGGCCCAACGAAAGCCCCCAGACCCAAATGGAGAGGAGCTCCTTGGGGGCCCCATGGGGGCCCTTCAGGCCAGCTAGGTCTTTGGGTCCTGGCTCCTTCGGTTTGGGAGCTGTTGCTGCAGTTGAGCATGTTGGCCGGAGAGTGCTTCTCCGGCCGCGAACTGCAACCTTGCAGGTACCTCCCAGGTTCCCGGCCCAACTAAAGGCCCCAGACCCAAATGGAGAGGAGCTCCTTGGGGGACCCATGGGGGCCCTTCAGGCCAGCTAGGTCTTTGTGTCCTGGCTCATTCGGTTTGGTAGCTGTTGCTGACGTTGTGCATGTTGGCCGGAGAGTGCTTCTCGGGCCTCGAACTGCAACCTTGCAGGAATCTCCCAGGTTCCCGGCCCAACGAAAGCCCCCAGACCCAAATGGAGAGGGGCTGCTTGGGGGCCCCCTGGGGGCCCTTCAGGCCAGCTAGGTCTTTGGGTCCTGGCTCCTTCGCTTTGGGAGCTGTTGCTGCAGTTGGGCATGTTGGCCGGAGAGTTCTTCTCCGGCCGCGAACTGCAACCTTGCAGGTACCTCCCAGGTTCCCGGCCCAACGAAAGCCCCCAGACCCAAATTGAGAGGGGCTGCTTGGGGGCCCCCTGGGGGCCCTTCAGGCCAGCTAGGTCTTTGGGTCCTGGCTCCTTCGCTTTGGGAGCTGTTGCTGCAGTTGGGCATGTTGGCCGGAGAGTGCTTCTCGGGCCGCGAACTGCAACCTTGCAGGAATCTCCCAGGTTCCCGGCCCAACGAAAGCCCCCAGACCCAAATTGAGAGGGGCTGCTTGAGGGCCCCCTGGGGGCCCTTCAGGCCAGCTAGGTCTTTGGGTCCTGGCTCCTTCGCTTTGGGAGCTGTTGCTGACGTTGGGCATGTTGGCCGGAGAGTGCTTCTCGGGCCGCGAACTGCAACCTTGCAGGAATCTCCCAGGTTCCCGGCCCAACGAAAGCCCCCAGACCCAAATGGAGAGGGGCTGCTTGGGGGCCCCCTGGGGGCCCTTCAGGCCAGCTAGGTCTTTGGGTCCTGGCTCCTTCGGTTTGGGAGCTGTTGCTGCAGTTGAGCATGTTGGCCGGAGAGTGCTTCTCGGGCCGCGAACTGTAATCTTGCAGGTACATCTCAGGTATCCATGCCCAACCAAAGCCCCCAGACCCAAATTGAGAGGGGCTGCTTGGTGGCCCCCGGGGGCCCTTCAGGCCAGCTAGGTCTTTGGGTCCTGGCTCCTTCGCTTTGGGAGCTGTTGCTGCAGTTGAGCATGTTGGCCGGAGAGTGCTTCTCGGGCCGCGAACTGCAACCTTGCAGGTACATCTCAGGTATCCATGCCCAACGAAAGCCCCCAGACCCAAATTGAGAGGGGCTGCTTGGTGGCCCCCTGGGGGCCCTTCAGGCCAGCTAGGTCTTTGGGTCCTGGCTCCTTCGCTTTGGGAGCTGTTGCTGCAGTTGGGCATGTTGGCCGGAGAGTGCTTCTCGGGCCGCGCACTGCAACCTTGCAGGTACCTCCCAGGTTCCTGGCCCAACGAAAGCCCCCAGACCCAAATGGAGAGGGGCTGCTTGGGGGCCCCCTGGGGGCCCTTCAGGCCAGCTAGGTCTTTGGGTCCTGGCTCCTTCGGTTTGGGAGCTGTTGCTGCAGTTGGGCATGTTGGCCGGAGAGTGCTTCTCGGGCCGCGTACTGCAACCTTGCAGGTACCTCCCAGGTTCCCGGCCCAACTAAAGCCCCCAGACCCAAATGGAGAGGAGCTCCTTGGGGGCCCCATGGGGGCCCTTCAGGCCAGCTAGGTCTTTGGGTCCTGGCTCCTTTGGTTTGGGAGCTGTTGCTGCAGTTGAGCATGTTGGCCGGAGAGTGCTTCTCCGGCCGCGAACTTCAACCTTGCAGGTACCTCCCAGGTTCCCGGCCCAACTAAAGCCCCCAGACCCAAATGGAGAGGACCTCCTTGGGGGCGCCATGGGGGCCCTTCAGGCCAGCTAGGTCTTTGGGTCCTGGCTCCTTCGGTTTGGGAGCTGTTGCTGCAGTTGGGCATGTTGGCCGGAGAGTGCTTCTCGGGCCGCGAACTGCAACCTTGCAGGAATCTCCCAGGTTCCCGGCCCAACGAAAGCCCCCAGACCCAAATGGAGAGGGGCTGCTTGGGGGCCCCCTGGGGGCCCTTCAGGCCAGCTAGGTCTTTGGGTCCTGGCTCCTTCGCTTTGGGAGCTGTTGCTGGATATTGGGCATGTTGGCCGGAGAGTGCTTCTCGGGCCGCGAACTGCAACCTTGCTGGTATCTCCCAGGTTCTCAGCCTAAAGAAAGCCCCCAGACCCAAATGGAGAGGGGCTGCTTGGGGGCCCCCTGGGGGCACTTCAGGCCAGCTAGGTCTTTGGGTCCTGGCTCCTTCGGTTTGGGAGCTGTTGCTGCAGTTGGGCATGTTGGCCGGAGAGTGCTTCTCGGGCCGCGAACTGCAACCTTGCAGGAATCTCCCAGGTTCCATGCCCAACGAAAGCCCCCAGACCCAAATTGAGAGGGGCTGCTTGGGGGCCCCCTGGGGGCCCTTCAGGCCAGCTAGGTCTTTGTGTCCTGGCTCCTTCGCTTTGGGAGCTGT
Source organism: Gallinula chloropus (assembly GCF_964237585.1). Classification (NCBI taxonomy): domain Eukaryota; kingdom Metazoa; phylum Chordata; class Aves; order Gruiformes; family Rallidae; genus Gallinula; species Gallinula chloropus. Next base: position 252,374 of record NW_028168311.1, read on the forward strand.
TGCTGCAGTTAGGCATGTTGGCCGGAGAGTGCTTCTCGGGCCGCGAACTGCAACCTTGCAGGAATCTCCCAGGTTCCCGGCCCCACGAAAGCCCCCAGACCCAAATTGAGAGGGGCTGCTTGGGGGCCCCCTGGGGGCCCTTCAGGCCAGCTAGGTCTTTGGGTCCTGGCTCCTTCGGTTTGGGAGCTGTTGCTGCAGTTGGGCATGTTGGCCGGAGAGTGCTTCTCGGGCCGCGAACTGTAACCTTGCAGGTACCTCTCAGGTATCCATGCCCAACGAAAGCCCCCAGACCCAAATTGAGAGGGGCTGCTTGGTGGCCCCCTGGGGGCCCTTCAGGCCAGCTAGGTCATTGGGTCCTGGCTCCTTCGCTTTGGGAGCTGTTGCTGCAGTTGGGCATGTTGGCCGGAGAGTGCTTCTCGGGCCGCGAACTGCAACCTTGCATGTACCTCCCAGGTTCCCGGCCCAACTAAAGCCCCCAGACCCAAATGGAGAGGAGCTCCTTGGGGGCCCCCTGGGGGCCCTTCAGGCCAGCTAGGTCTTTGGGTCCTGGCTCCTTCGCTTTGGGAGCTGTTGCTGCAGTTGGGCATGTTGGCCGGAGAGTGCTTCTCGGGCCGCGAACTGCAACCTTGCAGGAATCTCCCAGGTTCCCGGCCCAACGAAAGCCCCCAGACCCAAATGGAGAGGGGCTGCTTGGGGGCCCCCTGGGGGCCCTTCAGGCCAGCTAGGTCTTTGGGTCCTGGCTCCTTCGCTTTGGGAGCTGTTGCTGCAGTTGGGCATGTTGGCCGGAGAGTGCTTCTCGGGCCGCGAACTGCAACCTTGCAGGAATCTCCCAGGTTCCATGCCCAACGAAAGCCCCCAGACCCAAATTGAGAGGGGCTGCTTGGGGGCCCCCTGGGGGCCCTTCAGGCCAGCTAGGTCTTTGGGTCCTGGCTCCTTCGCTTTGGGAGCTGTTGCTGCAGTTGGGCATGTTGGCCGGAGAGTGCTTTTCGGGCCGCGAACTGCAACCTTGCAGGAATCTCCCAGGTTCCCGGCCCAACGAAAGCCCCCAGACCCAAATTGAGAGGGGCTGCTTGGGGGCCCCCTGGGGGCCCTTCAGGCCAGCTAGGTCTTTGGGTCCTGGCTCCTTCGCTTTGGGAGCTGTTGCTGCAGTTGAGCATGTTGGGCGGAGAGTGCTTCTCGGGCCGCGAACTGTAACCTTGCAGGTACCTCTCAGGTATCCATGCCCAACGAAAGCCCCCAGACCCAAATGGAGAGGGGCTGCTTGGGGGCCCCCTGGGGGCCCTTCAGGCCAGCTAGGTCTTTGGGTCCTGGCTCCTTCGGTTTGGGAGCTGTTGCTGCAGTTGAGCATGTTGGCCGGAGAGTGCTTCTCGGGCCGCGAACTGTAACCTTGCAGGTACCTCTCAGGTATCCATGCCCAACGAAAGCCCCCAGACCCAAATTGAGAGGGGCTGCTTGGGGGCCCCCTGGGGGCCCTTCAGGCCAGCTAGGTCTTTGTGTCCTTGCTCCTTCGCTTTGGGAGCTGTTGCTGCAGTTGGGCTTGTTGGCCGGAGAGTGCTTCTCGGGCCGCGAACTGCAACCTTGCAGGATTCTCCCAGGTTCCCGGCCCAACGAAAGCCCCCAGACCCAAATGGAGAGGGGCTGCTTGGGGCCCCCCTGGGGGCCCTTCAGGCCAGCTAGGTCTTTGGGTCCTGGCTCCTTCGGTTTGGGAGCTGTTGCTGCAGTTGGGCATGTTGGCCGGAGAGTGCTTCTCGGGCCGCGAATTGCAACCTTGCAGGAATCTCCGAGATTCCATGCCCAACGAAAGCCCCCAGACCCAAATTGAGAGGGGCTGCTTGGGGGCCCCCTGGGGGCCCTTCAGGCCAGCTAGGTCTTTGGGTCCTGGCTCCTTCGCTTTGGGAGCTGTTGCTGCAGTTGAGCATGTTGGCCGGAGAGTGCTTCTCGGGCCGCAAACTGCAACCTTGCAGGTACCTCCCAGGTTCCCGGCCCAACGAAAGCCCCCAGACCCAAATGGAGAGGGGCTGCTTGGGGGCCCCCTGGGGGCCCTTCAGGCCAGCTAGGTCTTTGGGTCCTGGCTCCTTCGCTTTGGGAGCTGTTGCTGCAGTTGGGCATGTTGGCCGGAGAGTGCTTCTCCGGCCGCAAACTGCAACCTTGCAGATACCTCCCAGGTTCCCGGCCCAACGAAAGCCCCCAGACCCAAATTGAGAGGGTCTGCTTGGGGGCCCCCTGGGGGCCCTTCAGGCCAGCTAGGTCTTTGTGTCCTGGCTCCTTCGGTTTGGGAGCTGTTGCTGCAGTTGGGCATGTTGGCCGGAGAGTGCTTCTCGGGCCGCGAACTGCAACCTTGCAGGATTCTCCCAGGTTCCCGGCCCAACGAAAGCCCCCAGACCCAAATTGAGAGGGGCTGCTTGGGGGCCCCCTGGGGGCCCTTCAGGCCAGCTAGGTCTTTGGGTCCTGGCTCCTTCGCTTTGGGAGCTGTTGCTGCAGTTGAGCATGTTGGGCGGAGAGTGCTTCTCGGGCCGCGAACTGTAACCTTGCAGGTACCTCTCAGGTATCCATGCCCAACGAAAGCCCCCAGACCCAAATGGAGAGGGGCTGCTTGGGGGCCCCCTGGGGGCCCTTCAGGCCAGCTAGGTCTTTGGGTCCTGGCTCCTTCGCTTTGGGAGCTGTTGCTGCAGTTGAGCATGTTGGCCGGAGAGTGCTTCTCGGGCCGCGAACTGTAACCTTGCAGGTACCTCACAGGTATCCATGCCCAACGAAAGCCCCCAGACCCAAATTGAGAGGGGCTGCTTGGGGGCCCCCTGGGGGCCCTTCAGGCCAGCTAGGTCTTTGTGTCCTTGCTCCTTCGCTTTGGGAGCTGTTGCTGCAGTTGGGCTTGTTGGCCGGAGAGTGCTTCTCGGGCCGCGAACTGCAACCTTGCAGGATTCTCCCAGGTTCCCGGCCCAACTAAAGCCCCCAGACCCAAATGGAGAGGGGCTGCTTGGGGCCCCCCTGGGGGCCCTTCAGGCCAGCTAGGTCTTTGGGTCCTGGCTCCTTCGGTTTGGGAGCTGTTGCTGCAGTTGGGCATGTTGGCCGGAGAGTGCTTCTCGGGCCGCGAATTGCAACCTTGCAGGAATCTCCGAGATTCCATGCCCAACGAAAGCCCCCAGACCCAAATTGAGAGGGGCTGCTTGGGGGCCCCCTGGGGGCCCTTCAGGCCAGCTAGGTCTTTGGGTCCTGGCTCCTTCGCTTTGGGAGCTGTTGCTGCAGTTGAGCATGTTGGCCGGAGAGTGCTTCTCGGGCCGCAAACTGCAACCTTGCAGGTACCTCCCAGGTTCCCGGCCCAACGAAAGCCCCCAGACCCAAATGGAGAGGGGCTGCTTGGGGGCCCCCTGGGGGCCCTTCAGGCCAGCTAGGTCTTTGGGTCCTGGCTCCTTCGCTTTGGGAGCTGTTGCTGCAGTTGGGCATGTTGGCCGGAGAGTGCTTCTCCGGCCGCAAACTGCAACCTTGCAGATACCTCCCAGGTTCCCGGCCCAACGAAAGCCCCCAGACCCAAATTGAGAGGGTCTGCTTGGGGGCCCCCTGGGGGCCCTTCAGGCCAGCTAGGTCTTTGTGTCCTGGCTCCTTCGGTTTGGGAGCTGTTGCTGCAGTTGGGCATGTTGGCCGGAGAGTGCTTCTCGGGCCGCGAACTGCAACCTTGCAGGATTCTCCCAGGTTCCCGACCCAACGAAAGCCCCCAGACCCAAATGGAGAGGGGCTGCTTGGGGGCCCCCTGGGGGCCCTTCAGGCCAGCTAGGTCTTTGGGTCCTGGCTCCTTCGCTTTGGGAGCTGTTGCTGCAGTTGGGCATGTTGGCCGGAGAGTGCTTCTCGGGCCGCGAACTGCAACCTTGCAGGTACCTCCCAGGTTCCTGGCCCAACGAAAGCCCCCAGACCCAAATGGAGAGGGGCTGCTTGGGGGCCCCCTGGGGGCCCTTCAGGCCAGCTAGGTCTTTGGGTCCTGGCTCCTTCGGTTTGGGAGCTGTTGCTGCAGTTGGGCATGTTGGCCGGAGGGTGCTTCTCGGGCCTCGTACTGCAAACTTGCAGGATTCTCCCAGGTTCCCGGCCCAACGAAAGCCCCCAGACCCAAATGGAGAGGAGCTCCTTGGGGGCCCCATGGGGGCCCTTCAGGCCAGCTAGGTCTTTGGGTCCTGGCTCCTTCGGTTTGGGAGCTGTTGCTGCAGTTGGGCATGTTGGCCGGAGAGTGCTTCTCCGGCCGCGAACTGCAACCTTGCAGGTACCTCCCAGGTTCCCGGCCCAACTAAAGGCCCCAGACCCAAATGGAGAGGAGCTCCTTGGGGGCCCCCTGGGGGCCCTTCAGGCCAGCTAGGTCTTTGTGTCCTGGCTCATTCGGTTTGGGAGCTGTTGCTGACGTTGTGCATGTTGGCCGGAGAGTGCTTCTCGGGCCTCGTACTGCAACCTTGCAGGATTCTCCCAGGTTCCCGGCCCAACGAAAGCCCCCAGACCCAAATGGAGAGGAGCTCCTTGGGGGCCCCATGGGGGCCCTTCAGGCCAGCTAGGTCTTTGGGTCCTGGCTCCTTCGGTTTGGGAGCTGTTGCTGCAGTTGAGCATGTTGGCCGGAGAGTGCTTCTCCGGCCGCGAACTGCAACCTTGCAGGTACCTCCCAGGTTCCCGGCCCAACTAAAGGCCCCAGACCCAAATGGAGAGGAGCTCCTTGGGGGACCCATGGGGGCCCTTCAGGCCAGCTAGGTCTTTGGGTCCTGGCTCATTCGGTTTGGGAGCTGTTGCTGCAGTTGGGCATGTTGGCCGGAGAGTGCTTCTCGGGCCTCGAACTGCAACCTTGCAGGAATCTCCCAGGTTCCCGGCCCAACGAAAGCCCCCAGACCCAAATTGAGAGGGGCTGCTTGAGGGCCCCCTGGGGGCCCTTCAGGCCACCTAGGTCTTTGGGTCCTGGCTCCTTCGGTTTGGGAGCTGTTGCTGCAGTTGGGCATGTTGGCCGGAGAGTGCTTCTCGGGCCGCGAACTGCAACCTTGCAGGATTCTCCCAGGTTCCCGGCCCAACGAAAGCCCCCAGACCCAAATGGAGAGGGGCTGCTTGGTGGCCCCCTGGGGGCCCTTCAGGCCACCTAGGTCTTTGGGTCCTGGCTCCTTCGGTTTGGGAGCTGTTGCTGCAGTTGGACATGTTGGCCGGAGAGTGCTTCTCGGGCCGCGAACTGTAATCTTGCAGGTACATCTCAGGTATCCATGCCCAACGAAAGCCCCCAGACCCAAATTGAGAGGGGCTGCTTGGTGGCCCCCTGGGGGCCCTTCAGGCCAGCTAGGTCTTTGTGTCCTGGCTCCTTCGGTTTGGGAGCTGTTGCTGCAGTTGGGCATGTTGGCCGGAGAGTGCTTCTCGGGCCGCGAACTGCAACCTTGCAGGTACCTCCCAGGTTCCTGGCCCAACGAAAGCCCCCAGACCCAAATGGAGAGGGGCTGCTTGGGGGCCCGCTGTGGGCCCTTCAGGCCAGCTAGGTCTTTGGGTCCTGGCTCCTTCGCTTTGGGAGCTGTTGCTGCAGTTGGGCATGTTGGCCGGAGAGTGCTTCTCCGGCCGCGAACTGCAACCTTGCAGGTACCTCCCAGGTTCCCGGCCCAACTAAAGCCCCCAGACCCAAATGGAGAGGACCTCCTTGGGGGCGCCATGGGGGCCCTTCAGGCCAGCTAGGTCTTTGGGTCCTGGCTCCTTCGCTTTGGGAGCTGTTGCTGCAGTTGGGCATGTTGGCCGGAGAGTGCTTCTCGGGCCGCGAACTGCAACCTTGCAGGATTCTCCCAGGTTCCCGGCCCAACGAAAGCCCCCAGACCCAAATTGAGAGGGGCTGCTTGGGGGCCCCCTGTGGGCCCTTCAGGCCAGCTAGGTCTTTGGGTCCTGGCTCCTTCGCTTTGGGAGCTGTTGCTGGATATTGGGCATGTTGGCCGGAGAGTGCTTCTTGGGCCGCGAACTGCAACCTTGCTGGTATCTCCCAGGTTCTCAGCCTAAAGAAAGCCCCCAGACCCAAATGGAGAGGGGCTGCTTGGGGGCCCCCTGGGGGCACTTCAGGCCAGCTAGGTCTTTGGGTCCTGGCTCCTTCGGTTTGGGAGCTGTTGCTGCAGTTGGGCATGTTGGCCGGAGAGTGCTTCTCGGGCCGCGAACTGCAACCTTGCAGGATTCTCCCAGGTTCCCGGCCCAACGAAAGCCCCCAGACCCAAATTGAGAGGGGCTGCTTGGGGGCCCCCTGGGGGCCCTTCAGGCCAGCTAGGTCTTTGGGTCCTGGCTCCTTCGCTTTGGGAGCTGTTGCTGCAGTTGGGCATGTTGGCCGGAGAGTGCTTCTCCGGCCGCAAACTGCAACCTTGCAGATACCTCCCAGGTTCCCGGCCCAACGAAAGCCCCCAGACCCAAATGGAGAGGGGCTGCTTGGGGGCCCCCTGGGGGCCCTTCAGGCCAGCTAGGTCTTTGGGTCCTGGCTCCTTCGCTTTGGGAGCTGTTGCTGCAGTTGGGCATGTTGGCCGGAGAGTGCTTCTCGGGCCGCGAACTGCAACCTTGCAGGATTCTCCCAGGTTCCCGGCCCAACGAAAGCCCCCAGACCCAAATTGAGAGGGGCTGCTTGGGGGCCCCCTGGGGGCCCTTCAGGCCAGCTAGGTCTTTGGGTCCTGGCTCCTTCGCTTTGGGAGCTGTTGCTGCAGTTGGGCATGTTGGCCGGAGAGTGCTTCTCGGGCCGCGAACTGCAACCTTGCAGGTACCTCCCAGGTTCCTGGCCCAACGAAAGCCCCCAGACCCAAATGGAGAGGGGCTGCTTGGGGGCCCCCTGGGGGCCCTTCAGGCCACCTAGGTCTTTGGGTCCTGGCTCCTTCGGTTTGGGAGCTGTTGCTGCAGTTGGACATGTTGGCCGGAGAGTGCTTCTCCGGCCGCGAACTGCAACCTTGCAGGTACCTCCCAGGTTCCCGGCCCAACTAAAGGCCCCAGACCCAAATGGAGAGGAGCTCCTTGGGGGACCCATGGGGGCCCTTCAGGCCAGCTAGGTCTTTGTGTCCTGGCTCATTCGGTTTGGTAGCTGTTGCTGACGTTGTGCATGTTGGCCGGAGAGTGCTTCTCGGGCCTCGAACTGCAACCTTGCAGGAATCTCCCAGGTTCCCGGCCCAACGAAAGCCCCCAGACCCAAATGGAGAGGGGCTGCTTGGGGGCCCCCTGGGGGCCCTTCAGGCCAGCTAGGTCTTTGGGTCCTGGCTCCTTCGCTTTGGGAGCTGTTGCTGCAGTTGGGCATGTTGGCCGGAGAGTTCTTCTCCGGCCGCGAACTGCAACCTTGCAGGTACCTCCCAGGTTCCCGGCCCAACGAAAGCCCCCAGACCCAAATTGAGAGGGGCTGCTTGGGGGCCCCCTGGGGGCCCTTCAGGCCAGCTAGGTCTTTGGGTCCTGGCTCCTTCGCTTTGGGAGCTGTTGCTGCAGTTGGGCATGTTGGCCGGAGAGTGCTTCTCGGGCCGCGAACTGCAACCTTGCAGGAATCTCCCAGGTTCCCGGCCCAACGAAAGCCCCCAGACCCAAATTGAGAGGGGCTGCTTGAGGGCCCCCTGGGGGCCCTTCAGGCCAGCTAGGTCTTTGGGTCCTGGCTCCTTCGCTTTGGGAGCTGTTGCTGACGTTGGGCATGTTGGCCGGAGAGTGCTTCTCGGGCCGCGAACTGCAACCTTGCAGGAATCTCCCAGGTTCCCGGCCCAACGAAAGCCCCCAGACCCAAATTGAGAGGGGCTGCTTGGGGGCCCCCTGGGGGCCCTTCAGGCCAGCTAGGTCTTTGGGTCCTGGCTCCTTCGCTTTGGGAGCTGTTGCTGCAGTTGAGCATGTTGGCCGGAGAGTGCTTCTCGGGCCGCGAACTGTAATCTTGCAGGTACATCTCAGGTATCCATGCCCAACCAAAGCCCCCAGACCCAAATTGAGAGGGGCTGCTTGGTGGCCCCCGGGGGCCCTTCAGGCCAGCTAGGTCTTTGGGTCCTGGCTCCTTCGGTTTGGGAGCTGTTGCTGCAGTTGAGCATGTTGGCCGGAGAGTGCTACTCGGGCCGCGAACTGCAACCTTGCAGGTACCTCTCAGGTATCCATGCCCAACGAAAGCCCCCAGACCCAAATTGAGAGGGGCTGCTTGGTGGCCCCCTGGGGGCCCTTCAGGCCACCTAGCTCTTTGGGTCCTGGCTCCTTCGCTTTGGGAGCTGTTGCTGCAGTTGGGCATGTTGGCCGGAGAGTGCTTCTCGGGCCGCGAACTACAACCTTGCAGGTACCTCCCAGGTTCCTGGCCCAACGAAAGCCCCCAGACCCAAATGGAGAGGGGCTGCTTGGGGGCCCCCTGGGGGCCCTTCAGGCCAGCTAGGTCTTTGGGTCCTGGCTCCTTCGGTTTGGGAGCTGTTGCTGCAGTTGGGCATGTTGGCCGGAGAGTGCTTCTCGGGCCGCGTACTGCAACCTTGCAGGTACCTCCCAGGTTCCCGGCCCAACTAAAGCCCCCAGACCCAAATGGAGAGGAGCTCCTTGGGGGCCCCCTGGGGGCCCTTCAGGCCAGCTAGGTCTTTGGGTCCTGGCTCCTTTGGTTTGGGAGCTGTTGCTGCAGTTGGGCATGTTGGCCGGAGAGTGCTTCTCCGGCCGCGAACTTCAACCTTGCAGGTACCTCCCAGGTTCCCGGCCCAACTAAAGCCCCCAGACCCAAATGGAGAGGACCTCCTTGGGGGCGCCATGGGGGCCCTTCAGGCCAGCTAGGTCTTTGGGTCCTGGCTCCTTCGCTTTGGGAGCTGTTGCTGCAGTTGGGCATGTTGGCCGGAGAGTGCTTCTCGGGCCGCGAACTGCAACCTTGCAGGAATCTCCCAGGTTCCCTGCCCAACGAAAGCCCCCAGACCCAAATTGAGAGGGGCTGCTTGGGGGCCCCCTGGGGGCCCTTCAGGCCAGCTAGGTCTTTGGGTCCTGGCTCCTTCGCTTTGGGAGCTGTTGCTGGATATTGGGCATGTTGGCCGGAGAGTGCTTCTCGGGCCGCGAACTGCAACCTTGCTGGTATCTCCCAGGTTCTCAGCCTAAAGAAAGCCCCCAGACCCAAATGGAGAGGGGCTGCTTGGGGGCCCCCTGGGGGCACTTCAGGCCAGCTAGGTCTTTGGGTCCTGGCTCCTTCGGTTTGGGAGCTGTTGCTGCAGTTGGGCATGTTGGCCGGAGAGTGCTTCTCGGGCCGCGAACTGCAACCTTGCAGGAATCTCCCAGGTTCCATGCCCAACGAAAGCCCCCAGACCCAAATTGAGAGGGGCTGCTTGGGGGCCCCCTGGGGGCCCTTCAGGCCAGCTAGGTCTTTGGGTCCTGGCTCCTTCGCTTTGGGAGCTGTTGCTGCAGTTGGGCATGTTGGCCGGAGAGTGCTTCTCGGGCCGCGAACTGCAACCTTGCAGGAATCTCCCAGGTTCCCGGCCCCACGAAAGCCCCCAGACCCAAATTGAGAGGGGCTGCTTGGGGGCCCCCTGGGGGCCCTTCAGGCCAGCTAGGTCTTTGTGTCCTGGCTCCTTCGGTTTGGGAGCTGTTGCTGCAGTTGGGCATGTTGGCCGGAGAGTGCTTCTCGGGCCGCGAACTGTAACCTTGCAGGTACCTCTCAGGTATCCATGCCCAACGAAAGCCCCCAGACCCAAATGGAGAGGGGCTGCTTGGGGGCCCCCTGGGGGCCCTTCAGGCCAGCTAGGTCTTTGGGTCCTGGCTCCTTCGGTTTGGGAGCTGTTGCTGCAGTTGGGCATGTTGGCCGGAGGGTTCTTCTCGGGCCTCGTACTGCAACCTTGCAGGATTCTCCCAGGTTCCCGGCCCAACGAAAGCCCCCAGACCCAAATGGAGAGGAGCTCCTTGGGGGCCCCATGGGGGCCCTTCAGGCCAGCTAGGTCTTTGGGTCCTGGCTCCTTCGGTTTGGGAGCTGTTGCTGCAGTTGGGCATGTTGGCCGGAGAGTGCTTCTCCGGCCGCGAACTGCAACCTTGCAGGTACCTCCCAGGTTCCCGGCCCAACTAAAGGCCCCAGACCCAAATGGAGAGGAGCTCCTTGGGGGCCCCCTGGGGGCCCTTCAGGCCAGCTAGGTCTTTGTGTCCTGGCTCATTCGGTTTGGGAGCTGTTGCTGACGTTGTGCATGTTGGCCGGAGAGTGCTTCTCGGGCCTCGTACTGCAACCTTGCAGGATTCTCCCAGGTTCCCGGCCCAACGAAAGCCCCCAGACCCAAATGGAGAGGAGCTCCTTGGGGGCCCCATGGGGGCCCTTCAGGCCAGCTAGGTCTTTGGGTCCTGGCTCCTTCGGTTTGGGAGCTGTTGCTGCAGTTGAGCATGTTGGCCGGAGAGTGCTTCTCCGGCCGCGAACTGCAACCTTGCAGGTACCTCCCAGGTTCCCGGCCCAACTAAAGGCCCCAGACCCAAATGGAGAGGAGCTCCTTGGGGGACCCATGGGGGCCCTTCAGGCCAGCTAGGTCTTTGTGTCCTGGCTCATTCGGTTTGGTAGCTGTTGCTGACGTTGTGCATGTTGGCCGGAGAGTGCTTCTCGGGCCTCGAACTGCAACCTTGCAGGAATCTCCCAGGTTCCCGGCCCAACGAAAGCCCCCAGACCCAAATGGAGAGGGGCTGCTTGGGGGCCCCCTGGGGGCCCTTCAGGCCAGCTAGGTCTTTGGGTCCTGGCTCCTTCGCTTTGGGAGCTGTTGCTGCAGTTGGGCATGTTGGCCGGAGAGTTCTTCTCCGGCCGCGAACTGCAACCTTGCAGGTACCTCCCAGGTTCCCGGCCCAACGAAAGCCCCCAGACCCAAATTGAGAGGGGCTGCTTGGGGGCCCCCTGGGGGCCCTTCAGGCCAGCTAGGTCTTTGGGTCCTGGCTCCTTCGCTTTGGGAGCTGTTGCTGCAGTTGGGCATGTTGGCCGGAGAGTGCTTCTCGGGCCGCGAACTGCAACCTTGCAGGAATCTCCCAGGTTCCCGGCCCAACGAAAGCCCCCAGACCCAAATTGAGAGGGGCTGCTTGAGGGCCCCCTGGGGGCCCTTCAGGCCAGCTAGGTCTTTGGGTCCTGGCTCCTTCGCTTTGGGAGCTGTTGCTGACGTTGGGCATGTTGGCCGGAGAGTGCTTCTCGGGCCGCGAACTGCAACCTTGCAGGAATCTCCCAGGTTCCCGGCCCAACGAAAGCCCCCAGACCCAAATGGAGAGGGGCTGCTTGGGGGCCCCCTGGGGGCCCTTCAGGCCAGCTAGGTCTTTGGGTCCTGGCTCCTTCGGTTTGGGAGCTGTTGCTGCAGTTGAGCATGTTGGCCGGAGAGTGCTTCTCGGGCCGCGAACTGTAATCTTGCAGGTACATCTCAGGTATCCATGCCCAACCAAAGCCCCCAGACCCAAATTGAGAGGGGCTGCTTGGTGGCCCCCGGGGGCCCTTCAGGCCAGCTAGGTCTTTGGGTCCTGGCTCCTTCGCTTTGGGAGCTGTTGCTGCAGTTGAGCATGTTGGCCGGAGAGTGCTTCTCGGGCCGCGAACTGCAACCTTGCAGGTACATCTCAGGTATCCATGCCCAACGAAAGCCCCCAGACCCAAATTGAGAGGGGCTGCTTGGTGGCCCCCTGGGGGCCCTTCAGGCCAGCTAGGTCTTTGGGTCCTGGCTCCTTCGCTTTGGGAGCTGTTGCTGCAGTTGGGCATGTTGGCCGGAGAGTGCTTCTCGGGCCGCGCACTGCAACCTTGCAGGTACCTCCCAGGTTCCTGGCCCAACGAAAGCCCCCAGACCCAAATGGAGAGGGGCTGCTTGGGGGCCCCCTGGGGGCCCTTCAGGCCAGCTAGGTCTTTGGGTCCTGGCTCCTTCGGTTTGGGAGCTGTTGCTGCAGTTGGGCATGTTGGCCGGAGAGTGCTTCTCGGGCCGCGTACTGCAACCTTGCAGGTACCTCCCAGGTTCCCGGCCCAACTAAAGCCCCCAGACCCAAATGGAGAGGAGCTCCTTGGGGGCCCCATGGGGGCCCTTCAGGCCAGCTAGGTCTTTGGGTCCTGGCTCCTTTGGTTTGGGAGCTGTTGCTGCAGTTGAGCATGTTGGCCGGAGAGTGCTTCTCCGGCCGCGAACTTCAACCTTGCAGGTACCTCCCAGGTTCCCGGCCCAACTAAAGCCCCCAGACCCAAATGGAGAGGACCTCCTTGGGGGCGCCATGGGGGCCCTTCAGGCCAGCTAGGTCTTTGGGTCCTGGCTCCTTCGGTTTGGGAGCTGTTGCTGCAGTTGGGCATGTTGGCCGGAGAGTGCTTCTCGGGCCGCGAACTGCAACCTTGCAGGAATCTCCCAGGTTCCCGGCCCAACGAAAGCCCCCAGACCCAAATGGAGAGGGGCTGCTTGGGGGCCCCCTGGGGGCCCTTCAGGCCAGCTAGGTCTTTGGGTCCTGGCTCCTTCGCTTTGGGAGCTGTTGCTGGATATTGGGCATGTTGGCCGGAGAGTGCTTCTCGGGCCGCGAACTGCAACCTTGCTGGTATCTCCCAGGTTCTCAGCCTAAAGAAAGCCCCCAGACCCAAATGGAGAGGGGCTGCTTGGGGGCCCCCTGGGGGCACTTCAGGCCAGCTAGGTCTTTGGGTCCTGGCTCCTTCGGTTTGGGAGCTGTTGCTGCAGTTGGGCATGTTGGCCGGAGAGTGCTTCTCGGGCCGCGAACTGCAACCTTGCAGGAATCTCCCAGGTTCCATGCCCAACGAAAGCCCCCAGACCCAAATTGAGAGGGGCTGCTTGGGGGCCCCCTGGGGGCCCTTCAGGCCAGCTAGGTCTTTGTGTCCTGGCTCCTTCGCTTTGGGAGCTGTTGCTGCAGTTAGGCATGTTGGCCGGAGAGTGCTTCTCGGGCCGCGAACTGCAACCTTGCAGGAATCTCCCAGGTTCCCGGCCCCACGAAAGCCCCCAGACCCAAATTGAGAGGGGCTGCTTGGGGGCCCCCTGGGGGCCCTTCAGGCCAGCTAGGTCTTTGGGTCCTGGCTCCTTCGGTTTGGGAGCTGTTGCTGCAGTTGGGCATGTTGGCCGGAGAGTGCTTCTCGGGCCGCGAACTGTAACCTTGCAGGTACCTCTCAGGTATCCATGCCCAACGAAAGCCCCCAGACCCAAATTGAGAGGGGCTGCTTGGTGGCCCCCTGGGGGCCCTTCAGGCCAGCTAGGTCATTGGGTCCTGGCTCCTTCGCTTTGGGAGCTGTTGCTGCAGTTGGGCATGTTGGCCGGAGAGTGCTTCTCGGGCCGCGAACTGCAACCTTGCATGTACCTCCCAGGTTCCCGGCCCAACTAAAGCCCCCAGACCCAAATGGTGAGGAGCTCCTTGGGGGCCCCATGGGGGCCCTTCAGGCCAGCTAGGTCTTTGGGTCCTGGCTCCTTCGGTTTGGGAGCTGTTGCTGCAGTTGGGCATGTTGGCCGGAGAGTGCTTCTCCGGCCGCGAACTACAACCTTGCAGGTACCTCCCAGGTTCCCGGCCCAACTAAACCCCCAGACCCAAATGGAGAGGACCTCCTTGGGGGCCCCATGGGGGCCCTTCAGGCCAGCTAGGTCTTTGGGTCCTGGCTCCTTCGCTTTGGGAGCTGTTGCTGCAGTTGGGCATGTTGGCTGGAGAGTGCTTCTCGGGCCGCGAACTGCAACCTTGCAGGAATCTCCCAGGTTCCCGGCCCAACGAAAGCCCCCAGACCCAAATGGAGAGGGGCTGCTTGGGGGCCCCCTGGGGGCCCTTCAGGCCAGCTAGGTCTTTGGGTCCTGGCTCCTTCGCTTTGGGAGCTGTTGCTGCAGTTGGGCATGTTGGCCGGAGAGTGCTTCTCGGACCGCGAACTGCAACCTTGCAGGAATCTCCCAGGTTCCCCGCCCAACGAAAGCCCCCAGACCCAAATGGAGAGGGGCTGCTTGGGGGCCCCCTGGGGGCCCTTCAGGCCAGCTAGGTCTTTGGGTCCTGGCTCCTTCGCTTTGGGAGCTGTTGCTGCAGTTGGGCATGTTGGCCGGAGAGTGCTTCTCGGGCCGCGAACTGCAAACTTGCAGGTACCTCCCAGGTTCCCGGCCCAACGAAAGCCCCCAGACCCAAATGGAGAGGGGCTGCTTGGGGGCCCCCTGGGGGCCCTTCAGGCCAGCTAGGTCTTTGGGTCCTGGCTCCTTCGCTTTGGGAGCTGTTGCTGCAGTTGAGCATGTTGGCCGGAAGGTGCTTCTCGGGCCGCGAACTGCAACCTTGCAGGAATCTCCCAGGTTCCCGGCCCAACGAAAGCCCCCAGACCCAAATTGAGAGGGGCTGCTTGGGGGCCCCCTGGGGGCCCTTCAGGCCACCTAGGTCTTTGGGTCCTGGCTCCTTCGCTTTGGGAGCTGTTGCTGGATATTGGGCATGTTGGCCGGAGAGTGCTTCTCGGGCCGCGAACTGCAACCTTGCTGGTATCTCCCAGGTTCTCAGCCTAAAGAAAGCCCCCAGACCCAAATGGAGAGGGGCTGCTTGGGGGCCCCCTGGGGGCCCTTCAGGCCAGCTAGGTCTTTGGGTCCTGGCTCCTTCGGTTTGGGAGCTGTTGCTGCAGTTGGGCATGTTGGCCGGAGAGTGCTTCTCGGGCCGCGAACTGCAACCTTGCAGGAATCTCCCAGGTTCCATGCCCAACGAAAGCCCCCAGACCCAAATTGAGAGGGGCTGCTTGGGGGCCCCCTGGGGGCCCTTCAGGCCAGCTAGGTCTTTGGGTCCTGGCTCCTTCGCTTTGGGAGCTGTTGCTGCAGTTGGGCATGTTGGCCGGAGAGTGCTTCTCGGGCCGCGAACTGCAACCTTGCAGGAATCTCCCAGGTTCCCGGCCCCACGAAAGCCCCCAGACCCAAATTGAGAGGGGCTGCTTGGGGGCCCCCTGGGGGCCCTTCAGGCCAGCTAGGTCTTTGGGTCCTGGCTCCTTCGCTTTGGGAGCTGTTGCTGCAGTTGGGCATGTTGGCCGGAGAGTGCTTCTCGGGCCGCGAACTGTAACCTTGCAGGTACCTCTCAGGTATCCATGCCCAACGAAAGCCCCCAGACCCAAATTGAGAGGGGCTGCTTGGTGGCCCCCTGGGGGCCCTTCAGGCCAGCTAGGTCTTTGGGTCCTG
Source organism: Gallinula chloropus (assembly GCF_964237585.1). Taxonomy (NCBI): domain Eukaryota; kingdom Metazoa; phylum Chordata; class Aves; order Gruiformes; family Rallidae; genus Gallinula; species Gallinula chloropus. The sequence goes on from NW_028168311.1 coordinate 267,376, forward strand.
GCTCCTTCGCTTTGGGAGCTGTTGCTGCAGTTGGGCATGTTGGCCGGAGAGTGCTTCTCGGGCCGCGAACTGCAACCTTGCAGGTACCTCCCAGGTTCCCGGCCCAACTAAAGCCCCCAAACCCAAATGGAGAGGAGCTCCTTGGGGGCCCCCTGGGGGCCCTTCAGGCCAGCTAGGTCTTTGGGTCCTGGCTCCTTCGGTTTGGGAGCTGTTGCTGCAGTTGGGCATGTTGGCCGGAGAGTGCTTCTCCGGCCGCGAACTGCAACCTTGCAGGTACCTCCCAGGTTCCCGGCCCAACTAAAGCCCCCAGACCCAAATGGAGAGGACCTCCTTGGGGGCCCCATGGGGGCCCTTCAGGCCAGCTAGGTCTTTGGGTCCTGGCTCCTTCGCTTTGGGAGCTGTTGCTGCAGTTGGGCATGTTGGCCGGAGAGTGCTTCTCGGGCCGCGAACTGCAACCTTGCAGGAATCTCCCAGGTTCCCGGCCCAACGAAAGCCCCCAGACCCAAATTGAGAGGGGCTGCTTGGGGGCCCCCTGGGGGCCCTTCAGGCCAGCTAGGTCTTTGGGTCCTGGCTCCTTCGCTTTGGGAGCTGTTGCTGCAGTTGGGCATGTTGGCCGGAGAGTGCTTCTCGGACCGCGAACTGCAACCTTGCAGGAATCTCCCAGGTTCCCGGCCCAACGAAAGCCCCCAGACCCAAATTGAGAGGGGCTGCTTGGGGGCCCCCTGGGGGCCCTTCAGGCCAGCTAGGTCTTTGGGTCCTGGCTCCTTCGGTTTGGGAGCTGTTGCTGCAGTTGGGCATGTTGGCCGGAGAGTGCTTCTCGGGCCGCGAACTGCAAACTTGCAGGTACCTCCCAGGTTCCCGGCCCAACGAAAGCCCCCAGACCCAAATTGAGAGGGGCTGCTTGGGGGCCCCCTGGGGGCCCTTCAGGCCACCTAGGTCTTTGGGTCCTGGCTCCTTCGCTTTGGGAGCTGTTGCTGCAGTTGAGCATGTTGGCCGGAGAGTGCTTCTCGGTCCGCGAACTGCAACCTTGCAGGAATCTCCCAGGTTCCCGGCCCAACGAAAGCCCCCAGACCCAAATTGAGAGGGGCTGCTTGGGGGCCCCCTGGGGGCCCTTCAGGCCAGCTAGGTCTTTGGGTCCTGGCTCCTTCGGTTTGGGAGCTGTTGCTGCAGTTGAGCATGTTGGCCGGAGAGTGCTTCTCGGGCCGCGAACTGTAACCTTGCAGGTACCTCTCAGGTATCCATGCCCAACGAAAGCCCCCAGACCCAAATTGAGAGGGGCTGCTTGGGGGCCCCCTGGGGGCCCTTCAGGCCAGCTAGGTCTTTGTGTCCTTGCTCCTTCGCTTTGGGAGCTGTTGCTGCAGTTGGGCATGTTGGCCGGAGAGTGCTTCTCGGGCCGCGAACTGCAACCTTGCAGGATTCTCCCAGGTTCCCGGCCCAACGAAAGCCCCCAGACCCAAATGGAGAGGGGCTGCTTGGGGGCCCCCTGGGGGCCCTTCAGGCCAGCTAGGTCTTTGGGTCCTGGCTCCTTCGCTTTGGGAGCTGTTGCTGCAGTTGAGCATGTTGGCCGGAGAGTGCTTCTCGGGCCGCAAACTGCAACCTTGCAGGATTCTCCCAGGTTCCCGGACCAACGAAAGCCCCCAGACCCAAATTGAGAGGGGCTGCTTGGGGGCCCCCTGGGGGCCCTTCAGGCCAGCTAGGTCTTTGGGTCCTGGCTCCTTCGCTTTGGGAGCTGTTGCTGCAGTTGAGCATGTTGGCCGGAGAGTGCTTCTCGGGCCGCGAACTGTAACCTTGCAGGTACCTCTCAGGTATCCATGCCCAACGAAAGCCCCCAGACCCAAATTGAGAGGGGCTGCTTGGGGGCCCCCTGGGGGCCCTTCAGGCCAGCTAGGTCTTTGGGTCCTTGCTCCTTCGGTTTGGGAGCTGTTGCTGCAGTTGGGCATGTTGGCCGGAGAGTGCTTCTCGGGCCGCGTACTGCAACCTTGCAGGAATCTCCCAGGTTCCCGGCCCAACGAAAGCCCCCAGACCCAAATGGAGAGGGGCTGCTTGGGGCCCCCCTGGGGGCCCTTCAGGCCAGCTAGGTCTTTGGGTCCTGGCTCCTTCGGTTTGGGAGCTCTTGCTGCAGTTGGGCATGTTGGCCGGAGAGTGCTTCTCGGGCCGCGAACTGCAACCTTGCAGGAATCTCCCAGGTTCCCGGCCCAACGAAAGCCCCCAGACCCAAATTGAGAGGGGCTGCTTGGTGGCCCCCTGGGGGCCCTTCAGGCCAGCTAGGTCTTTGGGTCCTGGCTCCTTCGCTTTGGGAGCTGTTGCTGCAGTTGGGCATGTTGGCCGGAGAGTGCTTCTCGGGCCGCGAACTGCAACCTTGCAGGAATCTCCCAGGTTCCCGGCCCAACAAAAGCCCCCAGACCCAAATGGAGAGGGGCTGCTTGGGGGCCCCCTGGGGGCCCTTCAGGCCAGCTAGGTCTTTGGGTCCTGGCTCCTTCGCTTTGGGAGCTGTTGCTGACGTTGGGCATGTTGGCCGGAGAGTGCTTCTCGGGCCGCGAACTGCAACCTTGCAGGTACCTCCCAGGTTCCCGGCCCAACGAAAACCCCCAGACCCAAATGGAGAGGGGCTGCTTGGGGGCCCCCTGGGGGCCCTTCAGGCCACCTAGGTCTTTGGGTCCTGGCTCCTTCGCTTTGGGAGCTGTTGCTGCAGTTGGGCATGTTGGCCGGAGAGTGCTTCTCGGGCCGCAAACTGCAACCTTGCAGGAATCTCCCAGGTTCCCGGCCCAACGAAAGCCCCCAGACCCAAATTGAGAGGGGCTGCTTGGGGGCCCCCTGGGGGCCCTTCAGGCCAGCTAGGTCTTTGGGTCCTGGCTCCTTCGCTTTGGGAGCTGTTGCTGCAGTTGAGCATGTTGGCCGGAGAGTGCTTCTCGGGCCGCGAACTGTAACCTTGCAGGTACCTCTCAGGTATCCATACCCAACGAAAGCCCCCAGACCCAAATTGAGAGGGGCTGCTTGGGGGCCCCCTGGGGGCCCTTCAGGCCAGCTAGGTCTTTGTGTCCTTGCTCCTTCGCTTTGGGAGCTGTTGCTGCAGTTGGGCATGTTGGCCGGAGAGTGCTTCTCGGACCGCGAACTGCAACCTTGCAGGATTATCCCAGGTTCCCGGCCAAACGAAAGCCCCCAGACCCAAATGGAGAGGGGCTGCTTGGGGCCCCCCTGGGGGCCCTTCAGGCCAGCTAGGTCTTTGGGTCCTGGCTCCTTCGGTTTGGGAGCTGTTGCTGCAGTTGGGCATGTTGGCCGGAGAGTGCTTCTCGGGCCGCGAAGTGCAACCTTGCAGGTACCTCCCAGGTTCCCGGCCCAACGAAAACCCCCAGACCCAAATGGAGAGGGGCTGCTTGGGGGCCCCCTGGGGGCCCTTCAGGCCAGCTAGGTCTTTGGGTCCTGGCTCCTTCGCTTTGGGAGCTGTTGCTGCAGTTGGGCATGTTGGCCGGAGAGTGCTTCTCGGGCCGCGAACTGCAACCTTGCAGGAATCTCCCAGGTTCCCGGCCCAACGAAAGCCCCCAGACCCAAATGGAGAGGGGCTGCTTGGGGGCCCCCTGGGGGCCCTTCAGGCCAGCTAGGTCTTTGGGTCCTGGCTCCTTCGCTTTGGGAGCTGTTGCTGCAGTTGAGCATGTTGGCCGGAGAGTGCTTCTCGGGCCGCGAACTGTAGCCTTGCAGGTACCTCTCAGGTATCTATGCCCAACGAAAGCCCCCAGACCCAAATTGAGATGGGCTGCTTGGGGGCCCCCTGGGGGCCCTTCAGGCCAGCTAGGTCTTTGTGTCCTTGCTCCTTCGCTTTGGGAGCTGTTGCTGCAGTTGGGCTTGTTGGCCGGAGAGTGCTTCTCGGGCCGCGAACTGCAACCTTGCAGGATTCTCCCAGGTTCCCGGCCCAACGAAAGCCCCCAGACCCAAATCGAGAGGGGCTGCTTGGGGCCCCCCTGGGGGCCCTTCAGGCCAGCTAGGTCTTTGGGTCCTGGCTCCTTCGCTTTGGGAGCTGTTGCTGCAGTTGGGCATGTTGGCCGGAGAGTGCTTCTCGGGCCGCGAACTGCAACCTTGCAGGAATCTCCCAGATTCCATGCCCAACGAAAGCCCCCAGACCCAAATTGAGAGGGGCTGCTTGGGGGCCCCCTGGGGGCCCTTCAGGCCAGCTAGGTCTTTGGGTCCTGGCTCCTTCGCTTTGGGAGCTGTTGCTGCAGTTGGGCATGTTGGCCGGAGAGTGCTTCTCGGGCCGCGAACTGTAACCTTGCAGGTTCCTCTCAGGTATGCATGCCCAACGAAAGCCCCCAGACCCAAATTGAGAGGGGCTGCTTGGGGGCCCCCTGGGGGCCCTTCAGGCCAGCTAGGTCTTTGGGTCCTGGCTCCTTCGCTTTGGGAGCTGTTGCTGCAGTTGAGCATGTTGGCCGGAGAGTGCTTCTCGGGCCGCGAACTGCAACCTTGCAGGAATCTCCCAGGTTCCCGGCCCAACAAAAGCCCCCAGACCCAAATGGAGAGGGGCTGCTTGGGGGCCCCCTGGGGGCCCTTCAGGCCAGCTAGGTCTTTGGGTCCTGGCTCCTTCGCTTTGGGAGCTGTTGCTGCAGTTGGGCATGTTGGCCGGAGAGTGCTTCTCGGGCCGCGAAGTGCAACCTTGCAGGTACCTCCCAGGTTCCCGGCCCAACGAAAACCCCCAGACCCAAATGGAGAGGGGCTGCTTGGGGGCCCCCTGGGGGCCCTTCAGGCCAGCTAGGTCTTTGGGTCCTGGCTCCTTCGCTTTGGGAGCTGTTGCTGCAGTTGGGCATGTTGGCCGGAGAGTGCTTCTCGGGCCGCGAATTGTAACTTGCAGGTACCTCTCAGGTATACATGCCCAACGAAAGCCCCCAGACCCAAATTGAGAGGGGCTGCTTGGTGGCCTTCTGGGGGCCCTTCAGGCCAGCTAGGTCTTTGGGTCCTGGCTCCTTCGCTGTGGGAGCTGTTGCTGGATATTGGGCATGTTGGCCGGAGAGTGCTTCTCGGGCCGCGAACTGCAACCTTGCTGGTATCTCCCAGGTTCTCAGCCTAAAGAAAGCCCCCAGACCCAAATGGAGAGGGGCTGCTTGGGGGCCCCCTGGGGGCACTTCAGGCCAGCTAGGTCTTTGGGTCCTGGCTCCTTCGCTTTGGGAGCTGTTGCTGCAGTTGGGCATGTTGGCCGGAGAGTGCTTCTCGGACCGCGAACTGCAACCTTGCAGGATTCTCCCAGGTTCCCGGCCAAACGAAAGCCCCCAGACCCAAATGGAGAGGGGCTGCTTGGGGCCCCCCTGGGGGCCCTTCAGGCCAGCTAGGTCTTTGGGTCCTGGCTCCTTCGGTTTGGGAGCTGTTGCTGCAGTTGGGCATGTTGGCCGGAGAGTGCTTCTCGGGCCGCGAACTGCAACCTTGCAGGAATCTCCCAGATTCCATGCCCAACGAAAGCCCCCAGACCCAAATTGAGAGGGGCTGCTTGGGGGCCCCCTGGGGGCCCTTCAGGCCAGCTAGGTCTTTGGGTCCTGGCTCCTTCGCTTTGGGAGCTGTTGCTGCAGTTGGGCATGTTGGCCGGAGAGTGCTTCTCGGGCCGCGAACTGCAACCTTGCAGGATTCTCCCAGGTTCCCGGCCAAACGAAAGCCCCCAGACCCAAATGGAGAGGGGCTGCTTGGGGGCCCCCTGGGGGCCCTTCAGGCCAGCTAGGTCTTTGGGTCCTGGCTCCTTCGGTTTGGGAGCTGTTGCTGCAGTTGGGCATGTTGGCCGGAGAGTGCTTCTCGGGCCGCGAACTGCAACCTTGCAGGAATCTCCCAGATTCCATGCCCAACGAAAGCCCCCAGACCCAAATGGAGAGGGGCTGCTTGGGGGCCCCCTGGGGGCCCTTCAGGCCAGCTAGGTCTTTGGGTCCTGGCTCCTTCGCTGTGGGAGCTGTTGCTGCAGTTGGGCATGTTGGCCGGAGAGTGCTTCTCGGGCCGCGAACTGCAACCTTGCAGGATTCTCCCAGGTTCCCGGCCCAACGAAAGCCCCCAGACCCAAATGGAGAGGGGCTGCTTGGTGGCCCCCTGGGGGCCCTTCAGGCCAGCTAGGTCTTTGTGTCCTGGCTCATTCGGTTTGGGAGCTGTTGCTGACGTTGGGCATGTTGGCCGGAGAGTGCTTCTCGGGCCTCGAACTGCAACCTTGCAGGAATCTCCCAGGTTCCCGGCCCAACAAAAGCCCCCAGACCCAAATGGAGAGGGGCTGCTTGGGGGCCCCCTGGGGGCCCTTCAGGCCAGCTAGGTCTTTGGGTCCTGGCTCCTTCGCTTTGGGAGCTGTTGCTGCAGTTGGGCATGTTGGCCGGAGAGTGCTTCTCCGGCCGCGAACTGCAACCTTGCAGGATTCTCCCAGGTTCCCGGCCCAACGAAAGCCCCCAGACCCAAATGGAGATGAGCTCCTTGGGGGCCCCCTGGGGGCCCTTCAGGCCAGCTAGGTCTTTGGGTCCTGGCTCCTTCGCTTTGGGAGCTGTTGCTGCAGTTGGGCATGTTGGCCGGAGAGTGCTTCTCGGGCCGCGAACTGCAACCTTGCAGGAATCTCCCAGGTTCCCGGCCCAACGAAAGCCCCCAGACCCAAATGGAGAGGGGCTGCTTGGGGGCCCCCTGGGGGCCCTTCAGGCCAGCTAGGTCTTTGGGTCCTGGCTCCTTCGCTTTGGGAGCTGTTGCTGCAGTTGGGCATGTTGGCCGGAGAGTGCTTCTCGGGCCGCGAACTGCAACCTTGCAGGAATCTCCCAGGTTCCATGCCCAACGAAAGCCCCCAGACCCAAATTGAGAGGGGCTGCTTGGGGGCCCCCTGGGGGCCCTTCAGGCCAGCTAGGTCTTTGTGTCCTGGCTCCTTCGCTTTGGGAGCTGTTGCTGCAGTTGGGCATGTTGGCCGGAGAGTGCTTTTCGGGCCGCGAACTGAAACCTTGCAGGAATCTCCCAGGTTCCCGGCCCAACGAAAGCCCCCAGACCCAAATTGAGAGGGGCTGCTTGGGAGCCCCCTGGGGGCCCTTCAGGCCAGCTAGGTCTTTGGGTCCTGGCTCCTTCGCTTTGGGAGCTGTTGCTGCAGTTGAGCATGTTGGGCGGAGAGTGCTTCTCCGGCCGCGAACTGTAACCTTGCAGGTACCTCTCAGGTATCCATGCCCAACGAAAGCCCCCAGACCCAAATGGAGAGGGGCTGCTTGGGGGCCCCCTGGGGGCCCTTCAGGCCACCTAGGTCTTTGGGTCCTGGCTCCTTCGCTTTGGGAGCTGTTGCTGCAGTTGAGCATGTTGGCCGGAGAGTGCTTCTCGGGCCGCGAACTGTAACCTTGCAGGTACCTCTCAGGTATCCATGCCCAACGAAAGCCCCCAGACCCAAATTGAGAGGGGCTGCTTGGGGGCCCCCTGGGGGCCCTTCAGGCCAGCTAGGTCTTTGTGTCCTTGCTCCTTCGCTTTGGGAGCTGTTGCTGCAGTTGGGCTTGTTGGCCGGAGAGTGCTTCTCGGGCCGCGAACTGCAACCTTGCAGGAATCTCCGAGATTCCATGCCCAACGAAAGCCCCCAGACCCAAATTGAGAGGGGCTGCTTGGGGGCCCCCTGGGGGCCCTTCAGGCCAGCTAGGTCTTTGGGTCCTGGCTCCTTCGCTTTGGGAGCTGTTGCTGCAGTTGGGCATGTTGGCCGGAGAGTGCTTCTCGGGCCGCGAACTGCAACCTTGCAGGTACCTCCCAGGTTCCCGGCCCAACAAAAGCCCCCAGACCCAAATGGAGAGGGGCTGCTTGGGGGCCCCCTGGGGGCCCTTCAGGCCAGCTAGGTCTTTGGGTCCTGGCTCCTTCGCTTTGGGAGCTGTTGCTGCAGTTGGGCATGTTGGCCGGAGAGTGCTTCTCGGGCCGCGAACTGCAACCTTGCAGGAATCTCCCAGGTTCCCGGCCCAACGAAAGCCCCCAGACCCAAATTGAGAGGGGCTGCTTGGGGCCCCCCTGGGGGCCCTTCAGGCCAGCTAGGTCTTTGGGTCCTGGCTCCTTCTCTTTGGGAGCTGTTGCTGCAGTTGGGCATGTTGGCCGGAGAGTGCTTCTCGGGCCGCGAACTGCAACCTTGCTGGTATCTCCCAGGTTCTCAGCCCAATGAAAGCCCCCAGACCCAAATTGAGAGGGGCTGCTTGGGGGCCCCCTGGGGGCCCTTCAGGCCAGCTAGGTCTTTGGGTCCTGGCTCCTTCGCTTTGGGAGCTGTTGCTGCAGTTGGGCATGTTGGCCGGAGAGTGCTTCTCGGGCCGCGAACTGCAACCTTGCAGGAATCTCCCAGGTTCCCGGCCCAACGAAAGCCCCCAGACCCAAATTGAGAGGGGCTGCTTGGGGGCCCCCTGGGGGCCCTTCAGGCCAGCTAGGTCTTTGGGTCCTGGCTCCTTCGCTTTGGGAGCTGTTGCTGCAGTTGGGCATGTTGGGCGGAGAGTGCTTCTCCGGCCGCGAACTGTAACTTGCAGGTACCTCTCAGGTATCCATGCCCAACGAAAGCCCCCAGACCCAAATTGAGAGGGGCTGCTTGGGGGCCCCCTGGGGGCCCTTCAGGCCAGCTAGGTCTTTGGGTCCTGGCTCCTTCGCTTTGGGAGCTGTTGCTGCAGTTGGGCATGTTGGCCGGAGAGTGCTTCTCGGGCCGCGAACTGCAACCTTGCAGGAATCTCCCAGGTTCCCGGCCCAACTAAAGCCCCCAGACCCAAATGGAGAGGGGCTGCTTGGGGGCCCCCTGGGGGCCCTTCAGGCCAGCTAGGTCTTTGGGTCCTGGCTCCTTCGGTTTGGGAGCTGTTGCTGCAGTTGGGCATGTTGGCCGGAGAGTGCTTCTCGGGCCGCGAACTGCAACCTTGCAGGATTATCCCAGGTTCCCGGCCCAACGAAAGCCCCCAGACCCAAATTGAGAGGGGCTGCTTGGGGGCCCCCTGGGGGCCCTTCAGGCCAGCTAGGTCTTTGGGTCCTGGCTCCTTCGCTTTGGGAGCTGTTGCTGCAGTTGGGCATGTTGGCCGGAGAGTGCTTCTCGGGCCGCGAACTGCAACCTTGCAGGAATCTCCCAGGTTCCCGGCCCAACGAAAGCCCCCAGACCCAAATTGAGAGGGGCTGCTTGGGGGCCCCCTGGGGGCCCTTCAGGCCAGCTAGGTCTTTGGGTCCTGGCTCATTCGGTTTGGGAGCTGTTGCTGCAGTTGGGCATGTTGGCCGGAGAGTGCTTCTCGGGCCGCGAACTGCAACCTTGCAGGTTCCTCTCAGGTATACATGCCCAACGAAAGCCACCAGACCCAAATTGAGAGGGGCTGCTTGGGGGCCCCCTGGGGGCCCTTCAGGCCAGCTAGGTCTTTGTGTCCTGGCTCCTTCACTTTGGGAGCTGTTGCTGCAGTTGGGCATGTTGGCCGGAGAGTGCTTCTCGGGCCGCGAACTGCAACCTTGCAGGAATCTCCCAGGTTCCCGGCCCAACGAAAGCCCCCAGACCCAAATGGAGAGGGGCTGCTTGGGGGCCCCCTGGGGGCCCTTCAGGCCAGCTAGGTCTTTGGGTCCTGGCTCCTTCGCTTTGGGAGCTGTTGCTGCAGTTGGGCATGTTGGCCGGAGAGTGCTTCTCGGGCCGCGAACTGCAACCTTGCAGGAATCTCCCAGGTTCCCGGCCCAACTAAAGCCCCCAGACCCAAATGGAGAGGAGCTGCTTGGGGGCCCCCTGGGGGCCCTTCAGGCCAGCTAGGTCTTTGGGTCCTGGCTCCTTCGCTTTGGGAGCTGTTGCTGACGTTGGGCATGTTGGCCGGAGAGTGCTTCTCGGGCCGCGAACTGCAACCTTGCAGGAATCTCCCAGGTTCCCGGCCCAACGAAAGCCCCCAGACCCAAATTGAGAGGGGCTGTTTGGGGGCCCCCTGGGGGCCCTTCAGGCCAGCTAGGTCTTTGGGTCCTGGCTCCTTCGCTTTGGGAGCTGTTGCTGACGTTGGGCATGTTGGCCGGAGAGTGCTTCTCGGGCCGCGAACTGCAACCTTGCAGGAATCTCCCAGGTTCCCGGCCCAACAAAAGCCCCCAGACCCAAATGGAGAGGGGCTGCTTGGGGGCCCCCTGGGGGCCCTTCAGGCCAGCTAGGTCTTTGGGTCCTGGCTCCTTCGCTTTGGGAGCTGTTGCTGCAGTTGAGCATGTTGGCCGGAGAGTGCTTCTCGGGCCGCGGACTGTAATCTTGCAGGTACATCTCAGGTATCCATGCCCAACGAAAGCCCCCAGAGCCAAACGGAGAGGGGCTGCTTGGGGGACCCCTGGGGGCCCTTCAGGCCAGCTAGGTCTTTGGGTCCTGGCTCCTTCGCTCTGGGAGCTGTTGCTGCAGTTGGGCATGTTGGCCGGAGAGTGCTTCTCGGGCCGCGAACTGCAACCTTGCAGGAATCTCCCAGGTTCCATGCCCAACGAAAGCCCCCAGACCCAAATGGAGAGGGGCTGCTTGGGGGCCCCCTGGGGGCCCTTCAGGCCAGCTAGGTCTTTGGGTCCTGGCTCCTTCGGTTTGGGAGCTGTTGCTGCAGTTGGGCATGTTGGCCGGAGAGTGCTTCTCGGGCCGCGTACTGCAACCTTGCAGGTACCTCCCAGGTTCCCGGCCCAACTAAAGCCCCCAGACCCAAATGGAGAGGAGCTCCTTGGGGGCCCCATGGGGGCCCTTCAGGCCAGCTAGGTCTTTGGGTCCTGGCTCCTTTGGTTTGGGAGCTGTTGCTGCAGTTGGGCATGTTGGCCGGAGAGTGCTTCTCCGGCCGCGAACTTCAAACTTGCAGGTACCTCCCAGGTTCCCGGCCCAACTAAAGCCCCCAGACCCAAATGGAGAGGACCTCCTTGGGGGCGCCATGGGGGCCCTTCAGGCCAGCTAGGTCTTTGGGTCCTGGCTCCTTCGCTTTGGGAGCTGTTGCTGCAGTTGAGCATGTTGGCCGGAGAGTGCTTCTCGGGCCGCGAACTGCAACCTTGCAGGAATCTCCCAGGTTCCCGGCCCAACGAAAGCCCCCAGACCCAAATTGAGAGGGGCTGCTTGGGGGCCCCCTGGGGGCCCTTCAGGCCAGCTAGGTCTTTGGGTCCTGGCTCCTTCGCTTTGGGAGCTGTTGCTGGATATTGGGCATGTTGGCCGGAGAGTGCTTCTCGGGCCGCGAACTGCAACCTTGCTGGTATCTCCCAGGTTCTCAGCCTAAAGAAAGCCCCCAGACCCAAATGGAGAGGGCCTGCTTGGGGGCCCCCTGGGGGCCCTTCAGGCCAGCTAGGTCTTTGGGTCCTGGCTCCTTCGGTTTGGGAGCTGTTGCTGCAGTTGGGCATGTTGGCCGGAGAGTGCTTCTCGGGCCGCGAACTGCAACCTTGCAGGAATCTCCCAGGTTCCATGCCCAACGAAAGCCCCCAGACCCAAATTGAGAGGGGCTGCTTGGGGGCCCCCTGGGGGCCCTTCAGGCCAGCTAGGTCTTTGGGTCCTGGCTCCTTCGCTTTGGGAGCTGTTGCTGCAGTTGGGCATGTTGGCCGGAGAGTGCTTCTCGGGCCGCGAACTGCAACCTTGCAGGAATCTCCCAGGTTCCCGGCCCCACGAAAGCCCCCAGACCCAAATTGAGAGGGGCTGCTTGGGGGCCCCCTGGGGGCCCTTCAGGCCAGCTAGGTCTTTGGGTCCTGGCTCCTTCGGTTTGGGAGCTGTTGCTGCAGTTGGGCATGTTGGCCGGAGAGTGCTTCTCGGGCCGCGAACTGTAACCTTGCAGGTACCTCTCAGGTATCCATGCCCAACGAAAGCCCCCAGACCCAAATTGAGAGGGGCTGCTTGGGGGCCCCTGGGGGCCCTTCAGGCCAGCTAGGTCTTTGGGTCCTGGCTCCTTCGGTTTGGGAGCTGTTGCTGCAGTTGGGCATGTTGGCCGGAGAGTGCTTCTCGGGCCGCGAACTGCAACCTTGCAGGTACCTCCCAGGTTCCCGGCCCAACTAAAGCCCCCAGACCCAAATGGAGAGGAGCTCCTTGGGGGCCCCATGGGGGCCCTTCAGGCCAGCTAGGTCTTTGGGTCCTGGCTCCTTCGGTTTGGGAGCTGTTGCTGCAGTTGGGCATGTTGGCCGGAGAGTGCTTCTCCGGCCGCGAACTGCAACCTTGCAGGTACCTCCCAGGTTCCCGGCCCAACTAAAGCCCCCAGACCCAAATGGAGAGGACCTCCTTGGGGGCCCCATGGGGGCCCTTCAGGCCAGCTAGGTCTTTGGGTCCTGGCTCCTTCGCTTTGGGAGCTGTTGCTGCAGTTGGGCATGTTGGCCGGAGAGTGCTTCTCGGGCCGCGAACTGCAACCTTGCAGGAATCTCCCAGGTTCCCGGCCCAACGAAAGCCCCCAGACCCAAATGGAGAGGGGCTGCTTGGGGGCCCCCTGGGGGCCCTTCAGGCCAGCTAGGTCTTTGGGTCCTGGCTCCTTCGCTTTGGGAGCTGTTGCTGCAGTTGGGCATGTTGGCCGGAGAGTGCTTCTCGGACCGCGAACTGCAACCTTGCAGGAATCTCCCAGGTTCCCGGCCCAACGAAAGCCCCCAGACCCAAATTGAGAGGGGCTGCTTGGGGGCCCCCTGGGGGCCCTTCAGGCCAGCTAGGTCTTTGGGTCCTGGCTCCTTCGCTTTGGGAGCTGTTGCTGCAGTTGGGCATGTTGGCCGGAGAGTGCTTCTCGGGCCGCGAACTGCAAACTTGCAGGTACCTCCCAGGTTCCCGGCCCAACGAAAGCCCCCAGACCCAAATTGAGAGGGGCTGCTTGGGGGCCCCCTGGGGGCCCTTCAGGCCACCTAGGTCTTTGGGTCCTGGCTCCTTCGCTTTGGGAGCTGTTGCTGCAGTTGAGCATGTTGGCCGGAGAGTGCTTCTCGGGCCGCGAACTGCAACCTTGCAGGAATCTCCCAGGTTCCCGGCCCAACGAAAGCCCCCAGACCCAAATGGAGAGGGGCTGCTTGGGGCCCCCCTGGGGGCCCTTCAGGCCACCTAGGTCTTTGGGTCCTGGCTCCTTCGCTTTGGGAGCTGTTGCTGGATATTGGGCATGTTGGCCGGAGAGTGCTTCTCGGGCCGCGAACTGCAACCTTGCTGGTATCTCCCAGGTTCTCAGCCTAAAGAAAGCCCCCAGACCCAAATGGAGAGGGGCTGCTTGGGGGCCCCCTGGGGGCACTTCAGGCCAGCTAGGTCTTTGGGTCCTGGCTCCTTCGCTTTGGGAGCTGTTGCTGCAGTTGGGCATGTTGGCCGGAGAGTGCTTCTCGGGCCGCGAACTGCAACCTTGCAGGAATCTCCCAGGTTCCATGCCCAACGAAAGCCCCCAGACCCAAATTGAGAGGGGCTGCTTGGGGGCCCCCTGGGGGCCCTTCAGGCCAGCTAGGTCTTTGGGTCCTGGCTCCTTCGCTTTGGGAGCTGTTGCTGCAGTTGGGCATGTTGGCCGGAGAGTGCTTCTCGGGCCGCGAACTGCAACCTTGCAGGAATCTCCCAGGTTCCCGGCCCCACGAAAGCCCCCAGACCCAAATTGAGAGGGGCTGCTTGGGGGCCCCCTGGGGGCCCTTCAGGCCAGCTAGGTCTTTGGGTCCTGGCTCCTTCGGTTTGGGAGCTGTTGCTGCAGTTGAGCATGTTGGCCGGAGAGTGCTTCTCGGGCCGCGAACTGTAACCTTGCAGGTACCTCTCAGGTATCCATGCCCAACGAAAGCCCCCAGACCCAAATTGAGAGGGGCTGCTTGGTGGCCCCCTGGGGGCCCTTCAGGCCAGCTAGGTCTTTGGGTCCTGGCTCCTTCGCTTTGGGAGCTGTTGCTGCAGTTGGGCATGTTGGCCGGAGAGTGCTTCTCGGGCCGCGAACTGCAACCTTGCAGGTACCTCCCAGGTTCCCGGCCCAACTAAAGCCCCCAGACCCAAATGGAGAGGAGCTCCTTGGGGGCCCCCTGGGGGCCCTTCAGGCCAGCTAGGTCTTTGGGTCCTGGCTCCTTCGGTTTGGGAGCTGTTGCTGCAGTTGGGCATGTTGGCCGGAGAGTGCTTCTCCGGCCGCGAACTGCAACCTTGCAGGAATCTCCCAGGTTCCCGGCCCAACGAAAGCCCCCAGACCCAAATGGAGAGGGGCTGCTTGGGGGCCCCCTGGGGGCCCTTCAGGCCAGCTAGGTCTTTGGGTCCTGGCTCCTTCGCTTTGGGAGCTGTTGCTGCAGTTGGGCATGTTGGCCGGAGAGTGCTTCTCGGGCCGCGAACTGCAAACTTGCAGGTACCTCCCAGGTTCCCGGCCCAACGAAAGCCCCCAGACCCAAATTGAGAGGGGCTGCTTGGGGGCCCCCTGGGGGCCCTTCAGGCCACCTAGGTCTTTGGGTCCTGGCTCCTTCGCTTTGGGAGCTGTTGCTGCAGTTGAGCATGTTGGCCGGAGAGTGCTTCTCGGGCCGCGAACTGCAACCTTGCAGGAATCTCCCAGGTTCCCGGCCCAACGAAAGCCCCCAGACCCAAATGGAGAGGGGCTGCTTGGGGCCCCCCTGGGGGCCCTTCAGGCCACCTAGGTCTTTGGGTCCTGGCTCCTTCGCTTTGGGAGCTGTTGCTGGATATTGGGCATGTTGGCCGGAGAGTGCTTCTCGGGCCGCGAACTGCAACCTTGCTGGTATCTCCCAGGTTCTCAGCCTAAAGAAAGCCCCCAGACCCAAATGGAGAGGGGCTGCTTGGGGGCCCCCTGGGGGCACTTCAGGCCAGCTAGGTCTTTGGGTCCTGGCTCCTTCGCTTTGGGAGCTGTTGCTGCAGTTGGGCATGTTGGCCGGAGAGTGCTTCTCGGGCCGCGAACTGCAACCTTGCAGGAATCTCCCAGGTTCCATGCCCAACGAAAGCCCCCAGACCCAAATTGAGAGGGGCTGCTTGGGGGCCCCCTGGGGGCCCTTCAGGCCAGCTAGGTCTTTGGGTCCTGGCTCCTTCGCTTTGGGAGCTGTTGCTGCAGTTGGGCATGTTGGCCGGAGAGTGCTTCTCGGGCCGCGAACTGCAACCTTGCAGGAATCTCCCAGGTTCCCGGCCCCACGAAAGCCCCCAGACCCAAATTGAGAGGGGCTGCTTGGGGGCCCCCTGGGGGCCCTTCAGGCCAGCTAGGTCTTTGGGTCCTGGCTCCTTCGGTTTGGGAGCTGTTGCTGCAGTTGGGCATGTTGGCCGGAGAGTGCTTCTCGGGCCGCGAACTGTAACCTTGCAGGTACCTCTCAGGTATCCATGCCCAACGAAAGCCCCCAGACCCAAATTGAGAGGGGCTGCTTGGTGGCCCCCTGGGGGCCCTTCAGGCCAGCTAGGTCTTTGGGTCCTGGCTCCTTCGCTTTGGGAGCTGTTGCTGCAGTTGGGCATGTTGGCCGGAGAGTGCTTCTCGGGCCGCGAACTGCAACCTTGCAGGTACCTCCCAGGTTCCCGGCCCAACTAAAGCCCCCAGACCCAAATGGAGAGGAGCTCCTTGGGGGCCCCCTGGGGGCCCTTCAGGCCAGCTAGGTCTTTGGGTCCTGGCTCCTTCGGTTTGGGAGCTGTTGCTGCAGTTGGGCATGTTGGCCGGAGAGTGCTTCTCCGGCCGCGAACTGCAACCTTGCAGGTACCTCCCAGGTTCCCGGCCCAACTAAAGCCCCCAGACCCAAATGGAGAGGACCTCCTTGGGGGCCCCATGGGGGCCCTTCAGGCCAGCTAGGTCTTTGGGTCCTGGCTCCTTCGCTTTGGGAGCTGTTGCTGCAGTTGGGCATGTTGGCCGGAGAGTGCTTCTCGGGCCGCGAACTGCAACCTTGCAGGAATCTCCCAGGTTCCCGTCCCAACGAAAGCCCCCAGACCCAAATGGAGAGGGGCTGCTTGGGGGCCCCCTGGGGGCCCTTCAGGCCAGCTAGGTCTTTGGGTCCTGGCTCCTTCGCTTTGGGAGCTGTTGCTGCAGTTGGGCATGTTGGCCGGAGAGTGCTTCTCGGGCCGCGAACTGCAACCTTGCAGGAATCTCCCAGGTTCCCGGCCCAACGAAAGCCCCCAGACCCAAATTGAGAGGGGCTGCTTGGGGGCCCCCTGGGGGCCCTTCAGGCCAGCTAGGTCTTTGGGTCCTGGCTCCTTCGCTTTGGGAGCTGTTGCTGCAGTTGGGCATGTTGGCCGGAGAGTGCTTCTCGGGCCGCGAACTGCAAACTTGCAGGTACCTCCCAGGTTCCCGGCCCAACGAAAGCCCCCAGACCCAAATTGAGAGGGGCTGCTTGGGGGCCCCCTGGGGGCCCTTCAGGCCAGCTAGGTCTTTGTGTCCTGGCTCCTTCGCTTTGGGAGCTGTTGCTGCAGTTGAGCATGTTGGCCGGAGAGTGCTTCTCGGGCCGCGAACTGCAACCTTGCAGGAATCTCCCAGGTTCCCGGCCCAACGAAAGCCCCCAGACCCAAATTGAGAGGGGCTGCTTGGGGGCCCCCTGGGGGCCCTTCAGGCCAGCTAGGTCTTTGGGTCCTGGCTCCTTCGCTTTGGGAGCTGTTGCTGCAGTTGAGCATGTTGGCCGGAGAGTGCTTCTCGGGCCGCGAACTGTAACCTTGCAGGTACGTCTCAGGTATCCATGCCCAACGAAAGCCCCCAGACCCAAATTGAGAGGGGCTGCTTGGGGGCCCCCTGGGGGCCCTTCAGGCCAGCTAGGTCTTTGGGTCCTGGCTCCTTCGCTTTGGGAGCTGTTGCTGCAGTTGAGCATGTTGGCCGGAGAGTGCTTCTCGGGCCGCAAACTGCAACCTTGCAGGTACCTCCCAGGTTCCCGGCCCAACGAAAGCCCCCAGACCCAAATTGAGAGGGGCTGCTTGGGGGCCCCCTGGGGGCCCTTCAGGCCAGCTAGGTCTTTGTGTCCTGGCTCCTTCGCTTTGGGAGCTGTTGCTGCAGTTGGGCATGTTGGCCGGAGAGTGCTTCTCGGGCCGCGAACTGCAACCTTGCAGGATTCTCCCAGGTTCCCGGCCCAACGAAAGCCCCCAGACCCAAATGGAGAGGGGCTGCTTGGGGGCCCCCTGGGGGCCCTTCAGGCCAGCTAGGTCTTTGGGTCCTGGCTCCTTCGCTTTGGGAGCTGTTGCTGCAGTTGAGCATGTTGGCCGGAGAGTGCTTCTCGGGCCGCGAACTGCAACCTTGCAGGTACCTCTCAGGTATCCATGCCCAACGAAAGCCCCCAGACCCAAATTGAGAGGGGCTGCTTGGGGGCCCCCTGGGGGCCCTTCAGGCCAGCTAGGTCTTTGTGTCCTTGCTCCTTCGGTTTGGGAGCTGTTGCTGCAGTTGGGCATGTTGGCCGGAGAGTGCTTCTCGGGCCGCGAACTGCAACCTTGCAGGAATCTCCCAGGTTCCCGGCCCAACGAAAGCCCCCAGACCCAAATGGAGAGGGGCTGCTTGGGGCCCCCCTGGGGGCCCTTCAGGCCAGCTAGGTCTTTGGGTCCTGGCTCCTTCGGTTTGGGAGCTCTTGCTGCAGTTGGGCATGTTGTCCGGAGAGTGCTTCTCGGGCCGCGAACTGCAACCTTGCAGGAATCTCCCAGATTCCATGCCCAACGAAAGCCCCCAGACCCAAATTGAGAGGGGCTGCTTGGGGGCCCCCTGGGGGCCCTTCAGGCCAGCTAGGTCTTTGGGTCCTGGCTCCTTCGCTTTGGGAGCTGTTGCTGCAGTTGAGCATGTTGGCCGGAGAGTGCTTCTCGGGCCGCGAACTGTAACCTTGCAGGTACCTCTCAGGTATCCATGCCCAACGAAAGCCCCCAGACCCAAATTGAGAGGGGCTGCTTGGGGCCCCCCTGGGGGCCCTTCAGGCCAGCTAGGTCTTTGTGTCCTGGCTCCTTCGCTTTGGGAGCTGTTGCTGCAGTTGGGCTTGTTGGCCGGAGAGTGCTTCTCGGGCCGCGAACTGCAACCTTGCAGGATTCTCCCAGGTTCCCGGCCCAACTAAAGCCCCCAGACCCAAATGGAGAGGGGCTGCTTGGGGCCCCCCTGGGGGCCCTTCAGGCCAGCTAGGTCTTTGGGTCCTGGCTCCTTCGCTTTGGGAGCTGTTGCTGCAGTTGGGCTTGTTGGCCGGAGAGTGCTTCTCGGGCCGCGAACTGCAACCTTGCAGGATTCTCCCAGGTTCCCGGCCCAACGAAAGCCCCCAGACCCAAATTGAGAGGGGCTGCTTGGGGGCCCCCTGGGGGCACTTCAGGCCAGCTAGGTCTTTGGGTCCTGGCTCCTTCGCTTTGGGAGCTGTTGCTGCAGTTGGGCATGTTGGCCGGAGAGTGCTTCTCGGGCCGCGAACTGCAACCTTGCAGGATTCTACCAGGTTCCCGGCCCAACGAAAGCCCCCAGACCCAAATGGAGAGGGGCTGCTTGGGGGCCCCCTGGGGGCCCTTCAGGCCAGCTAGGTCTTTGGGTCCTGGCTCATTCGGTTTGGGAGCTGTTGCTGCAGTTGGGCATGTTGGCCGGAGAGTGCTTCTCGGGCCGCGAACTGCAACCTTGCACGAATCTCCCAGGTTCCATGCCCAACGAAAGCCCCCAGACCCAAATTGAGAGGGGCTGCTTGGGGGCCCCCTGGGGGCCCTTCAGGCCAGCTAGGTCTTTGGGTCCTGGCTCCTTCGCTTTGGGAGCTGTTGCTGCAGTTGGGCATGTTGGCCGGAGAGTGCTTCTCGGGCCGCGAACTGCAACCTTGCACGAATCTCCCAGGTTCCATGCCCAACGAAAGCCCCCAGACCCAAATGGAGAGGGGCTGCTTGGGGGCCCCCTGGGGGCCCTTCAGGCCAGCTAGGTCTTTGGGTCCTGGCTCCTTCGCTTTGGGAGCTGTTGCTGCAGTTGGGCATGTTGGCCGGAGAGTGCTTCTCGGGCCGCGAACTGTAACCTTGCAGGTTCCTCTCAGGTATACATGCCCAACGAAAGCCCCCAGACCCAAATGGAGAGGGGCTGCTTGGGGGCCCCCTGGGGGCCCTTCAGGCCAGCTAGGTCTTTGGGTCCTGGCTCCTTCGCTTTGGGAGCTGTTGCTGCAGTTGGGCATGTTGGCCGGAGAGTGCTTCTCGGGCCGCGAACTGTAACCTTGCAGGTTCCTCTCAGGTATACATGCCCAACGAAAGCCCCCAGACCCAAATTGAGAGGGGCTGCTTGGGGGCCCCCTGGGGGCCCTTCAGGCCAGCTAGGTCTTTGGGTCCTGGCTCCTTCGCTTTGGGAGCTGTTGCTGCAGTTGGGCATGTTGGGCGGAGAGTGCTTCTCCGGCCGCGAACTGTAACTTGCAGGTACCTCTCAGGTATCCATGCCCAACGAAAGCCCCCAGACCCAAATTGAGAGGGGCTGCTTGGGGGCCCCCTGGGGGCCCTTCAGGCCAGCTAGGTCTTTGGGTCCTGGCTCCTTCGCTTTGGGAGCTGTTGCTGCAGTTGGGCATGTTGGCCGGAGAGTGCTTCTCGGGCCGCGAACTGCAACCTTGCAGGAATCTCCCAGGTTCCCGGCCCAACTAAAGCCCCCAGACCCAAATGGAGAGGGGCTGCTTGGGGGCCCCCTGGGGGCCCTTCAGGCCAGCTAGGTCTTTGGGTCCTGGCTCCTTCGCTTTGGGAGCTGTTGCTGCAGTTGGGCATGTTGGCCGGAGAGTGCTTCTCGGGCCGCGAACTGCAACCTTGCAGGATTATCCCAGGTTCCCGGCCCAACGAAAGCCCCCAGACCCAAATTGAGAGGGGCTGCTTGGGGGCCCCCTGGGGGCCCTTCAGGCCAGCTAGGTCTTTGGGTCCTGGCTCCTTCGGTTTGGGAGCTGTTGCTGCAGTTGGGCATGTTGGCCGGAGAGTGCTTCTCGGGCCGCGAACTGCAACCTTGCAGGAATCTCCCAGGTTCCCGGCCCAACGAAAGCCCCCAGACCCAAATTGAGAGGGGCTGCTTGGGGGCCCCCTGGGGGCCCTTCAGGCCAGCTAGGTCTTTGGGTCCTGGCTCCTTCGGTTTGGGAGCTGTTGCTGCAGTTGGGCATGTTGGCCGGAGAGTGCTTCTCGGGCCGCGAACTGCAACCTTGCTGGTATCTCCCAGGTTCTCAGCCCAACGAAAGCCCCCAGACCCAAATTGAGAGGGGCTGCTTGGGGGCCCCCTGGGGGCCCTTCAGGCCAGCTAGGTCTTTGGGTCCTGGCTCCTTCGCTTTGGGAGCTGTTGCTGCAGTTGAGCATGTTGGCCGGAGAGTGCTTCTCGGGCCGCGAACTGCAACCTTGCAGGTACCTCTCAGGTATTCATGCCCAACGAAAGCCCCCAGACCCAAATTGAGAGGGGCTGCTTGGGGGCCCCCTGGGGGCCCTTCAGGCCAGCTAGGTCTTTGGGTCCTGGCTCCTTCGCTTTGGGAGCTGTTGCTGCAGTTGGGCTTGTTGGCCGGAGAGTGCTTCTCGGGCCGCGAACTGCAACCTTGCAGGATTCTCCCAGGTTCCCGGCCCAACTAAAGCCCCCAGACCCAAATGGAGAGGGGCTGCTTGGGGGCCCCCTGGGGGCCCTTCAGGCCAGCTAGGTCTTTGTGTCCTGGCTCCTTCGCTTTGGGAGCTGTTGCTGCAGTTGGGCTTGTTGGCCGGAGAGTGCTTCTCGGGCCGCGAACTGCAACCTTGCAGGATTCTCCCAGGTTCCCGGCCCAACTAAAGCCCCCAGACCCAAATGGAGAGGGGCTGCTTGGGGCCCCCCTGGGGGCCCTTCAGGCCAGCTAGGTCTTTGGGTCCTGGCTCCTTCGCTTTGGGAGCTGTTGCTGCAGTTGGGCTTGTTGGCCGGAGAGTGCTTCTCGGGCCGCGAACTGCAACCTTGCAGGAATCTCCCAGGTTCCCGGCCCAACGAAAGCCCCCAGACCCAAATTGAGAGGGGCTGCTTGGGGGCCCCCTGGGGGCACTTCAGGCCAGCTAGGTCTTTGGGTCCTGGCTCCTTCGCTTTGGGAGCTGTTGCTGCAGTTGGGCATGTTGGCCGGAGAGTGCTTCTCGGGCCGCGAACTGCAACCTTGCAGGATTCTACCAGGTTCCCGGCCCAACGAAAGCCCCCAGACCCAAATGGAGAGGGGCTGCTTGGGGGCCCCCTGGGGGCCCTTCAGGCCAGCTAGGTCTTTGGGTCCTGGCTCATTCGGTTTGGGAGCTGTTGCTGCAGTTGGGCATGTTGGCCGGAGAGTGCTTCTCGGGCCGCGAACTGCAACCTTGCACGAATCTCCCAGGTTCCATGCCCAACGAAAGCCCCCAGACCCAAATTGAGAGGGGCTGCTTGGGGGCCCCCTGGGGGCCCTTCAGGCCACCTAGGTCTTTGGGTCCTGGCTCCTTCGCTTTGGGAGCTGTTGCTGCAGTTGGGCATGTTGGCCGGAGAGTGCTTCTCGGGCCGCGAACTGCAACCTTGCACGAATCTCCCAGGTTCCATGCCCAACGAAAGCCCCCAGACCCAAATGGAGAGGGGCTGCTTGGGGGCCCCCTGGGGGCCCTTCAGGCCAGCTAGGTCTTTGGGTCCTGGCTCCTTCGCTTTGGGAGCTGTTGCTGCAGTTGGGCATGTTGGCCGGAGAGTGCTTCTCGGGCCGCGAACTG